>NC_072481.1:41222716-41528057 GCF_027574615.1 Eptesicus fuscus | reverse complement strand
TATTTCCCCATCTTTATTTCAGTCACATGGACCACTCCCAGCTTCCTTAAGATATTAAGCATGTTTGTGATTTTTTTTTTTGCCTCTGCACATGCAATTTTCTCTTCTTGCAATACCATTTTTACTTACTTTTAGTTATTAAATTCCTTTTCATTCTGCACAATCAAAATTATATGTGCCTTACTATGTAACCCAAACCCTGACCAACACCCTCAACTTTTAGCTTCATATTAGTGTGTCTCTAAATAAATAGCCCCTCCCAAATTACCCCTCTCAACCTCAGAATACTCCTACAGAACTGACCTTGGTTAACAACACTTCCCATTCCTTACTCAGCCATGGCACCACCTTCCCTCATAATCAGCATGTGGGAGAAAGAGTGAAGGAATAGAAAGGCAGGTAGGAGAGGTGTTCTGCTCCTCTTTAGGTCTAAGAGTGGTGGGAGGAGTGGGGAATTATAAGGAGATTTATTTGGGTTCAACTAACAATTATAATTGTTAGTGGACTGCTCTATAAAGCTGATAGTTTTCTGTCCTCAGAAGCACTCAAGATGGATGAAAATATGTCAGTGATGGGAAAGATGAGTGGTCCCTCCCATGTAGAGAATACTATTTCAAGTAACGAAGCATCTGAAAGGTTGCCATGTCTTGGCCACCTTATTTCAATGGCAGAAAAAGAGAGAAGGTACCACCACCCCCAGATTGGATTTGTCTCTTCTGTTCCTTTGTAACACTCACAGTTATAATCACATCAATGTCTTCAGTTGACTTGAAGGCCACAGACTCAGTCTAATAAGACTCTTGCTATTTCTCAGGCAGATCTAGAACAAAGGCCTGTGTACAGTGGGAGCTTCTAGAGCCTGAGATCCAATGTAAATCCTGCCTCTAAAAGGAGCATTATTCCCCCACCTCCTGAGGGAATTTCCCTTCTCTCCGGTCCACTGTGATGCATTGCCTAGGGCATGTTTCCATGCATGCCCAATACCCTCAGAACAACACACAAGAGCAGGCCAATGTAGGGTGGGACATGAGAAGCATGGTGACCATTTTGCAGATGAGGATGTGACTTTGATAAAGGTCCAGCAAGAGTTGGAGATAGAGATGAAGGAAGACCTGCCTTCCCTCAGCACAGTTCTTAATGGCCATCTCTTGCCAGACCTGCCAGTCCTACTCCATCCTGGCTTATTATCCACCTGCCAGTAGCAGGTCTGCCCCACCTGCCAGTAGCAGGTCTGCCCCATTCTGAGTAGCAGGTCTGTTCCCACACACCAGTGTGGCTTGGGATTTGTTTCCTGCTGCCTTGTGCCAAGGTTCACTGGACCCAAGGGAAGGGGAGGAGAATGCTCCCTTAAATACACACTCTGGGCCAGATTTTTATGATCTTACACATCACTAATGACAGGCTTCGGAGGTGGGAATTATGAATGAAGAACTGAGACTCAGAGGCTCAGCGAAAGAGTGGCAATTAGAGTCATGATTTGAAAATAGCCCTTCCCAGCTCCAACCTACCCTGGATTGCCTGTAGAAGCCAGTAAAGGCCTGAATTGCTTCTTTCTGGAGCTTCTAATTACCCTGGGTCTATTGTGTCTAGGGAGGGAAGAGAAGCACTCAGCCCTGTATAGTTCTCTCTTTTTTATTTAAAAAGTATTTATTGAGCACCTACTACGGCCAGGCCTCAGTAAACAGTTTGAATGGACTTGCTAAGGTTTTTCCAAACTGCCTAGATAACCGTCTTGTCCAAATACTACTGACTAACTCAGGCTTTTTTCCCGTACTGATCCCTGTGGAATTGCATCGTTGGTAGCTTCCTTCCCTGGAACTGATCAGGTCAGAAAACACATGTCCACTCCCATCTACCTCTGTCCCAGCTTAGGCCTACTCACTCTGAGAAGGCAACTCAGCCAGAACTACGGTTTCCCCCAGCCCTCTCTGGGGTCCAGATGAGACATTCATGACTTATTCCTAAATGGATGACTTCTTTGTTTTCGAGGCCATCATGAATACCACAGAAATACCACATGGGTGCTTTGGCAGATAGCACTTGTCATTCTTATCAATCCAATCATTCAGTTACTCATCGGTTGAACAAACTCAAACTCCCCACTGTGCTTGGAGCTGTGCTGGGTACCAGGCATCCAGAGATTAGTGAATTAGGGCTCATAACCAGTCAGTGAAGACAGACACTGAAGGTGTTGAGTACAACAGAGTGTAGGTGCTATGTGAGGGGAGAGCCAGGAGTATTTGGCCACAGCACAGGGGCACACGGCTCAGCCCAGTGACAGCAACACTCCTGTTGTCAGGAAAGGCTTCCTAGAATATTTATAATTGAGGTGCACCTGGCACAGGAGAAGCAATTGGTCAAAATGGGGTGAGAAGTGAGGTCCTAGAATAGCAGGGCTGAGTTTTTTTGGTAGACCAAGCAAGATGAGCAAAGCCCCTAAGCCATGAACCCAGTCTTTTTTCTGAGTACTGGCAACTCTGGTTACATACATCTGAAGCATGATATGAGGGTGAAGGAAGCTGGATAAGGTAGGCTCAGATCTGGGAGGTTCTTGATACCCTGCTAAGACTCCATGTAGAGGGCAATAGGCTGTGATGCAAGTGGATGAATGTTTTGATTGCTGGGGAGCACTTGGGGACAACTCTGAGATGCAAGAATAGAGGCAGGAAAAACTCTTACTGTCTATTGTATGACTTGGGTAAGTTATTTAATATCATTGAATTTCAGGGTCTTCATCTGCAAAATAAGCTTTAAAGTACCTCCTTTGCAGGATCATCAAAAGGGCTGCATATAAGGTGTGGGAAACACTACGCACAGTGTGTAACACTAACCAGGTCTCCTAGGATGGCAGCTAGGTATTTTATAACGTCCATGTCCTATAATAACCTCATCACAAAGACAAAGGAGCTTGCAACGAGAACAGCCTTTCTTAGGAAGGGCATGAGGGATAATGCCAGCAGTAGAACAGCTTCAAGGGAGTCACTGACACTGATGCACACACACGAGTAAATAATTTATGTGTTTGGACCATTTTTTAAAAGCCCCATTATTATTCCTACTCCGTGCCTCACAGTGACGCTGGTAGGCGCAGTGCATTAGTTAATTTCATGGCCCTGTTGTGAATCTTACAATATTTCATCCCCCTAATTCAAAATACTCATTCCAAGTGGCTCCAACTTCACAAATAAATAATTCCTGTTGGAAAATGGAGTTTTTCCATCTGCCCAGCCTATTTTCCATCTGTTCCTATGAGCTCAGGGTAGGATGGGGCTGGGTCTTGAGGCCCCGTTGATTAGTCCTGATTTAGGAAGGAATGACATTCTCCCAGATGGATTGTGCATTAGTGATAAAGATTAGTTTCCACTGTTATTAGTTACTATGTTAGAAGACAGTTTGAGAGATCTGGAAGAGAATCAAAAAGCACATGCTAGATAGGAAGGAGAGAAAAGTCACACTGACTTGGCTCCCACCATGCAGGTGACATCCTCCCGGGCACTGTACCATTGTAACAACCCCGAAGGTAGATGTGATTACTCCCATCTGACACGTGAGGGAACTGAGGGTCAGAGGAGCTTACAAACTTGCCTCAGATCACGTAAGTTGTAAATACAGAAGCTGAGACTGATTCCAAACCTCAGACTCTTTCCACAACCCCGGAGATTCAAATGAGCACTGTGTTTTTTTAATGAAAAGTACGTTGACCAAAGAAATGTGATATTGTTTATATCAATAACCCTGTCATATCTAATAGAAGCGTACCCATGCAGTGCAGGTAATCTATTTTTAGGCCCTTACACTGACTCAGAAAGAACATGGACTATGAGTTAGAAAACGTGACTTGATTTCAGATTCCCAACTTATTATCTTAATGGCAAGGACAAATCGCTGAGTTGTCTGAGCCTTGGTCTCCTCAACTGGAAAGGGACGACTGTCTTACATTGTCTCTTCAGTAAACCTCACAAGGTCTGGAAAGGAACCTTTATAAGAAGCAAGTAAGAATATAGAAGGGAGTACAACTCATCAATGGTCAAGTTCTATGAGAATATTAGATGACATTTTCATTTCTGTGCCTGCTTGTAACAATATGCTTGCCTGCAACAAGATAAGGAACTTGTGTCAGGGTATAAATCTATGCAATGCTTTCTTCACTGAGAAAGTCTGGCATATATATATATATATATATATATATATATATATATATATATTAGCTGCACTAAACAGTTAGCTTGGTGATGTAGTTCATTTACTTCATCATGGACTATAAGCAAACAATCCATAGATTGACACCAGTCTGTGACCCAAACATTGAGTCTTGCCATCTAGTCTATCTTGAGGGAAGCAGATGGTGAAAGCACTAAAGTCTCAGGTCACTTCTTATGAGCTTTGTGTGACATTGATCAAGTTATTTAATCTGCTGTGCCTCCATTTCCTTTTCCATAAAATGAAGTAAACAATACTAAATTCATAAGGTAGTTGTGAAGATGAAATGAGAATACATCTGACTGTGTATAACAGGGCCTGGAACATAACAGCTAGTGAAAAAATGTTTATTATTATTATCATCATAATCATCATCATCAACCTAAAGCATCTGTCCTTCTGGTCTACCATAGTGTGTGTGTTTCCACCATTAAAGGTTTTGTCTTACTAGTATTGTCACAACTTAAGGAGGCTGTGGTGCTGCTGGTATCTAGTGAGCTGAGGTCAGGGATGCCGCTAAACATTACACAATGCACAAGACAGTTCCCCACAACAAGGAATTATCCAACCCAAAATGTCAATAGAACCTTGCCTTAGAGTCATTCCTTTGGGTTGAGATCCCCTGCCATCAGATCAAGATTTAATAACAGACTTGAGGTTGACCCAAACTTGTTTCTTAAAATGTCAGCCCTAAAGACCTTTGATATGTATGTTCTAAATACCTGTTTTACTAAAAGTAAACCTCAGAGGAGCAAGGACTTCCCTTCTCCCTGTCTGGTAGTGAAAATGAAATTTATTTTTCTCCTGTCTTTCAACCCTGCCTCCTGAAAGCAGACTGCTGCAGATTGAATAGAGAGATAGTGTCAAGGTCACCAGGCTACCAAATGAGAGTGCTAAAATTGCACCCCATGTGTTCAGGTCCAGTGGCTGAGAGTCTCAAGTAGGGGAGAAGCCAGTGTAACCCAGGGCACCTGTGGCTCAGAGACTAGGCTTTTCTATCCCCTGACCCCTCACCCCCACAGACCCTGGCACGGGGAAGAGAGGTGTGCAAGAAGTGTGTAGTAGTGAGAAGCACTGGACTTGGAGTCAGATTTTGCACTGAGTCTTGCTTTCTGACATTTTCTCTGTGTTATTAGCCAACCATATGAAGCCTAGATTATTAGCACTGTTTAGGATACTTCAGGACTAAAATTGTGAAGTTCATTCTCTCTCTCTCTCTCTCTCTCTCTCTCTCTCTCTCTCTCTCTCTCTCTCTCTCTCTCTCTCTCTCTGCCTCAGATTTCCCACTAATAAAATTATGGTAATAAAATGTGATTACCACACAGAACTGTTTACAAGACTGAATGGGATCAAAAGTACAAATATCATCAGCAAGGCATTTTGCTCATAAGTTAAGAGTGCAATTATTAGCTGTGTGGCCTGGGGGAAGTTACTTCATGTCTCTGTGCCTCAGTTTCCTCATCTTCAAATTAGGCATAGTAATATTATTCCCTCTCTTACACTGCTGTTGTGAGAATTTAATGAACTAATATACACAAAGTACTTAGAACAGTGCCTGGCTCATGGCAAGTTTTAGGCAGGATGTTAGCTAATATTGTAACTAACCATCCTTTGTCCTTTTGGTTCTTGCTAGTGAAGTCTAAGAGCCAACCAAATGTAATGTTACTAAGTCAATCATAGAACTTTCCAACGGCCAACAAGAAGAAGCCAGTTTCTTCCATGTCATCTTCTTGCCAAATCTCTAGTTCAGGATTAGGAGACAACAGCTCTCTCTGCTGCCCAGGACTGCAACAGCACCATCATCCCCCATGACAACTTCATTAATATTCTGTCCTTTCTGCCCTGCCAATCTTGCCTCTTGAAAATGCGCTTCCCAGACTGATGAAATTGCTTCTATGTACTAATATCATCAGCAAAGCATTCTCCTAAGCAGCTGACTCATGACTTTTTTTCAATCAAAAGGAACCATCCTTCTAGGCTCTAGTTAGAATTTGAATAGCTGCCTGTTCTCCAGTTCCCATTAGGAAGCAACACTCTGGAGCCTCCATCACTGAGGAGGGCATTCCTCCCACGGGGAAGGAAGCAGCGAAATTGGAGCATTATAACAAATTGTTCCCATCCAGCAATCACTTTGTAATGTGACTGTTTTCAAGGTAAACTCATTCATCTTGTTGAACAGATGGCAAAAAAAAAATAAAAAAAAAAAATAGAGCTCTGTCTTGGCATTTTTGACTCTCTTCAGAAACACTCCTCCAGATTCAGAGGTGAGCAAACGGGCTTTTTACCCACATGGATCCTATGGCCAGAGTAAAATAGGACACAGTGTTCCTATTTCCTCAGAAAGAAAACTAGAGTTCACTGAAAACCTACTATGTTGGTCATTTTTAGTATTTTCTCTTCAATCCTCACAGCGGCCTTGTGAGCTAAAATTCACCACACCCAGTAATAACTGCGGGAATGTGGGCCTGAGGTCATAGGAGGATCTGTGCTAGAGCCAAGGATTTGAGCTTTCTTTCACAGTATCACACTGCCTCCCAAAGACTCAAAATCATTCTGGCAATATTGTGACCAACAAATTGGTGAGATAACACTAGGAGTGATCAGGGAAGAGGAGCCTTCCATGTGTGGCTTGGGGAAAAGGGGTCCCCCTATTCCTCTGTTTATGGGGAGCTTCTAAGTTTTCCACAGGAAGGACCCTCAGGTGCCCTGGGGCTGCCTTGAATATGAAAAGCCTTCAAAGTGAGGGCATCTACTGGGAAATTCCATCAAACATTTCAGGAAGAAATAACATCAACTCTGCCCAAACTATCCAGAATATAGAATAGGAATCGCAACTCATTTTTGCGAATAGAGATATGAATCTCCATTCATTTTTGAGATTATCCAGATACCAAAACCAAAGACATTACAAACAAAAAACTTTAGAGACCAATGTCCCTCAAGAATATAAACCCAACATCCTTAACAAAATACTAGCAAGTCAAATCTAATAATATATTAAGTGAGGTTTCTCCTGGGAATGCAAGGCTGGTTCAACAATTAAAAAGCAATCAATGCAATTCATCCATATCAACAGACAAAAGAAGAAAAACCACATGATTACCTGAATAGACACAGAAAGTGATGGAGTCCAACCCTGGTGTTCTCCAGATGAGAGGCTTGAAAATACATTCCCAGTGTTACAAGGTACTACCACATCTGGATTTAGACTCCAGCTCTCCAGACCTCAGAGCTGTGTGGTGCTATCATACATGCTGGGAGCCAGAGTCTGATAGTATAGATGACAGTCACTCGAGACTTCATTCACTGTGCTCACATGGCTAACTGAAATGAGGGAGTGAGAACAAGCTAGCTCTAGCCCACCCCACACTGGAAAATGCCTGAAGTTCATGTTCATCAGCACCAAATCAAGGGAGGGACTCATGGAGAGGAATTATGAATCTCCTGAATCTTTCTGAAGAGGTGGAAATTATAACTGTTGCAAATGTGATATAAAAAAAACACACTTGATAATTTGAGAAATGAGCCACAGTTACATTTCTTTTGAAACAGAGTTTTTTAAAAATCACAAATTTTCATTAAGATAGAAAAAAAAAAGGCTCTAAGCACGTTGGTAAAACTGAAGTGGCAGGACCCCTCAATTCTACCATTCTCATCCAGTTGGGGTAGGCTCAGAAACCTCACAATGTTCACTTTCATCAATACACTTCATCAAACAATTTAGTAAGAAAATTTATTATTCTCCTTTAGTAATTTGATATCTTGGTCACAGTCACAAAAGTGGTAGTTGTGATTATTCAAAAATAATGTCAAAACCAAAGTGTCTTCTTTTTCTCCAGGCAAATTCTCAGTTGTTCTATCTCTGGAAAACCCTCTATCTGCCATTCCCCTCCCCAACACACACACACACACACACACACACACACACACACATACAAGTAAACACACACACACAACTCTCTCTTCTCTGCCTCTTTCTCTCCCTGGGTCAGAACTCCTGGAGAAGGTGAATACTAAACACTCATGTCACCAGGGAAATAACCTACTGCAAACCAGCCTCAGCCCAGCATCTTCAAAGTGAAGCAGAAAGGCATGTGCCTTTGCTCCATGCATTTCCTCTCAGGCTGACCCTTTAATTGGACTCCAATTGTTTTTGAACTTTACAGTTTAAAACGTACTCAAATCTTAACGCTCCCAATTATCTCATCACCCCAATTTACAGACAAGACGGTGGGACTCACAGGTAGGGTAGGTTTCTGCCACTCTCCCCGCTGTATATGACAGGAGCTGGGTGTACACAGGTATCATGGCACCAACCTCAAGGAGGGCACAGTCTCCTTGATGGCATCAGGAAAATATGTAAATAGCAACTTAATAATAGCAACCATTTAATGAGCCCTTCATGTATTCCATGCACTGGGCTACATATTTTTTCTTCAGTATCCCATTTCATCCACACAGTTACCCAGTAGAGGAAATGTGATCATGCCCACTTCAATAATGGGGGCAACGAAGCTGAGAGGTCATGTAACATGTCCAAAGTTACATATAACAAGCAAATGGCAGACTCGGGACATGAACTTGGGCCTAAGTCCAAAGCCTGGGCTCTCCACTTCACTTGGCTGGGTCTTGAAAAGTCAAGGGTCTCAAAAGAGACGCAAACAGTATATTGTGGGGTTAAGTGTGCGGTAGAAGTGGGGGTGTTAGGGAAGGGGTTTATGATTGAGAAGCGATCAAATTTTCTTGGAAAGGGTATACCAGAGAAGATGACATGGGCAGCTAAGCGCTGTCTTGATTGATGAACAGAATTTGAAAAGGTAGAGATGGAAGAGAGAAGGACACCAGGTTTCCAGGTGGGGGTGATGCTGCAAACAGAGGCTCGGAGGTAGGGACGTGTGCCTCGAACGCAGAGAATAAAATTTTGGTTTTGAGGGAGGTCATGGGCACTTGCTGTCCTGGCCAATTGTGAGGTGTTTTACAAGAAATGTGATACTAATGGTAAAGATGGCCGTTTTATTTCATGTCATTTTTATATAAATTAAAGTCAAAATTATACCTATAAATATCATAGCTTCTGCACTCAAGAAATGCGCCTTTTATTGGGAAGACAAGCAATTGCAGCACAGCAGTACATTCTAGGAAGGGTAGGCATGCTAGAGAGTGAGGTCGGGTGAGAACCGAGGGACGTGAGGGCATCACCCACACGACAAAGGATGGGGTGCTGGACAGAGGCCACATCTGGTGCGAAGACCCAGACAGGAGACAGCCGGTGGCTTGTTTGGGAGGCTGCAGGTGTGGAGCAGGGCAGAAGAGGAGAGAGCAGGTGGGAATTGATAACATGCGAGGCCAGAGGGGCCTGCGAGGGGTCAGCTCGTGATGAGACCGTGTGCTGTGTTGGAGAGAATGTGATAAGGTGCCCGGGCCCGGCGCTGGCACTGGCTGGCTTCCCACTGCAGTCAGCAAATCAATTACGCCCTCCACCGACTTTCGCCTTGTGTATTTAGAATGCAAGGAGCTCGCCTGCCAAACATCTGCTCTCGCTATTAAGCGTGCCATGGTAACCATTGCACTCCCCTGCGTCAGCGCCACCAGGATCGGTAATAATCACAAGTGTCAAAAACGAGAAAGAATGGAGAGGGAAAGCTGTGCAAAACCCAGCGGCAAGATGATTGGGCTGGCGGCTCCGATCTGGGGGCCTGCCAGCTGCGCCTTCTGCCGCCCCTGTTGGGGGCGGGGGAATTGATGCGGAGCTGGCCTCCTCTGGCCCCTTCTGTTGATCCCTCTCCTGGATTATTCATCCACCGCTCCCACCCACACTGGAGAGCGCGCCTGGCCTCTGCCAGAACAGCATATGTGCCCCTGCGTCGTTGTGTGTGATGGATAAACCCGCCGACAGCCCGCCGCCCGGGGGCCTCTGGGTGAAGAACCCACGTTGACACAGGCAGGCAGCATGGTGTCCTGGCAGGAGAGCGGCTTGGAAGACAGGCAGGCCCGGCTAGGATTTCGGCAGCCCAACCTCATAGGCTGAGACGCTGGGCACATCTCTTACCCTCTTTGATACCCGCTTACCTGTTGTAAAGTCAGAGTAGGAACGCTCCCCTCCCAGGATTGTTGGGGGCTTCGAGATAATGGGTGGGAGATGGCAAGGGGGCCTTTCACAGAATATGCTTTCAAGGTTACCTACTATAATCTTGTTTGTTTGTTTGTTTTTTGAACTCTCAAAAAAAAAAAAAAAAAAAAGCTAGGCACTATGCTGAGCACTTTATTCAGATGTTTGAGTCTGCACCACCTGCAAAGGCGACGTCATTATCCACATCTACAGAGAAGAGGAAGGAGCCAGGAAAGGTTAGGTGACTTTGTCCCAGTCACAGAGCTAGCGGGGGCAGGTCAGAGGGGGTTCCTCCACAGCCCACGCTCCTACTGCTTACACTGTGTGCCAAGTTCTCCACGTGGCAGGATGAAATCTGTCTCAATAAATATTATTTATAGGTCCCACCTACGTCTGCTGCTAGAGACACATAAAATAAGCCTGGTCTCTCTTCCAAGCAAAAGCCCTTTAAAAATGCAGAAACAGTGCTCATTGCCCTCTAAACTTCTTTACCCCAGGCCTAAAGGTCCCGAGCCCCTCAGCCAGTTCTCACACAGCCTGTCACATTCTGCAGCACACCCTCCGAGATGGCCGGACCCCTGAGCTGCTGGGTTCCTGGGAGGAGTGTATATCCTCCCTCAGTCACTGCCTCTAGGGGTCTACACAGAGTAGACCTGACCCTGACGCGGGCAGGGCTAATGCCACCCTCTGGAACACACCCAGGTTGCTTTTTCTGCCTTTCCCTGCATCCTAGTCTCCAAGCAGAGAGCACGGTAATACAGACTCCAGCGCCCTCTTGTGCAAAAGGAGAGAAATCTGAGGGAAATGAACATACCTTTAGGGTGGAAAAGAGGAAGAGGCTGTTTAAAAAATAAAAAAAAAATGCTCGCTCAGCCCACCCTGAAGCTGCTGTGTGTTTGTGTCTCTGGCTTGACTGTCCCTCTAGGACGGTCACTGGGAGATGGGGGTCCTTACGGAAGCCTAACTCCTCCGATGATGGAAAGAGGCAAGTGTGTTGCCCATGTACCCTGCGTTTAAACGACCTCCTTCAAACCCCTACCCGCAGCCATTGTTCAGCTACGCTGGGACATAGGAGAAAGGACTTGCGGCCATACCTGGGCCCATCTGAAGTGGAGAGACCAGGTGGGTGACAGCAGTAAAGGGCATGGGAGTGAGGAAGGGTATGCCTGAGGCACTAATGGGGGAGCAATTAAGAGCAACCTGAGGTCAGATAGTTCCTTGAACTGGCTGGCTCTCAGGATTGCTGAAATTTCCACCGCTGGTCCCACACTCCTGCTTCCTGCAAATGTTATCTGGGAGGGTCTGCCTAGTAAATCGAGCGGCCATCGCTCTCTCTACCAAAATCTCATTGGGGGATGTTGGGTAAGTCACTTTTCACCCTCTGGGCAAGGTGATGTCAGAGGTCCCTTTAGTTCTAAAATTCCCTGAGCTCTAACAGAGACCCGTCACCAGATGAATGCCAGCCATCTAGCAGGCTCCTGAGGGACGGGTCCCTGGATTACTAAGCTTTTCTAGTGAAAATACAGGACATATTTCCACAAAACACAACTGATCATCAAATATTTGTGGAGCATCTACAGTACCTAACAGATACAGAGTTGATATCAATGGTTTTTTTCCTGTATCATAATCGCTCGGTCTTCAAGAAACTAAGAATAAATGAAGGTGTTTTTATTGCCTTCGTTTAGCATCCTTACAACCAAGGTAGTATAGGTGTATGAATCGAACACAGAAATTACAGCTATCTTACCCCTCATACAGAGGGTTATGGAACATCAGTTTTCCCTGTTAAAACTGTTCAATGTTTTCAAAACTTTAAGGACAAAGCACAAACCATGGAGTTACAGCCTTGGATGCAACAGCTGGGAGAGGCCCATGGCAGAGATGGCACAGAACTGCTATCTTAGTAATCTAGTCCCCTAGTGTGCGCTCATTCCTGCCCCCTAGCTCTGCAGGTCCATTCTGACTGTCACTGTCCTTCTGTCCATGGACCCACACTCACTGGCCTTGTCCATGCAGCCAGTGATGATGAACTGCACTGGGGTATTCATGGCTTTGGAGTGAGCTGAGAGCCAGAACCAGCAGTCCTGGTCAGGCTGTGTCCCCTCCCCCCATCTCCTCCCTAAGACTCCAGGCTCTCCAAGCACCCCACCCGCTCATCTCTTCTGGGAGGGTCCAGTTATTTCTTTGTGGGAGACAATTGGGACCAAGGGGAGAAAGGAGTGAAGTTGGGATGGCAAGACAGAAAAAAGACACAGAGAGAAGAGCAAGGGCGGGGGGGGGGGCATAATGTGGTATAAAATAATTCCAAATATTTTCATTTGACTTTATTTAAATAGTTTCATCTCCTATTTGATAACTTTGAAGGTCTTTTTAAAAAAAAAACAATTTTGGGGGGTGGGGGGGAAGGGAGAAGGGACAGGCACCACAAGATTTATATCAACAGCTATAGTATTGGTTTCAAATAAGCCATTTCTGATTTATCTCTGTTTCTGTTCATATCATCTGCAGGTGGAAACCCCACTGAGTGCAGACTTAACTGCATTACTTTAAGTTCACATCCCACTCATTGGGGAAAGCAGAGAAGAGTTATTCTTGCAACAGAAGATTTGTGATACCACAACTTGGGGGCTTACTGGGAATATGAATCTCACAGTCCTGGCCAGACTGGTAGACTGTCCAGCAACTTACCTTTTCACATATGTTAAAAAAGTTGAGTCTTTGATCTTGAACTCAAGACCCGAAGAATTCAGATTTTAGATTTTAAAAAAGTGCTAATAAGACAGTATTATACTACTGTATAAGGCCAGTATGTCAGTACTTAAAAACAGCATGGTACGGCATAATCCCAGCAGGTCTACACCCAATGCAGCCTGTTTCTTCTCATGAGATAGGAACATGAAATGAACTTTGCCCCAGGACTTAGACATAGGAGGCAGAGGCTGTGTTGAGTGTGTTTTCCATCTCATTCAAAATTAAAGCTCAGAAAACTGAGCCCTGCTCACAGATACATGCTCAGAGACGGCACACACAAAGGCAGGTCTTGTCTGCAGGAGGCAGATAACAAGGCAGGTGCAGGCAAGCAGAGGCCGCTGCAGCCTGGCAAGGAAGCGTCAGCCCAGAGAATACATTGATAACAGAATCCCCGTCCGTCTCTGCTGCTCATGGTGGGCCATGTTAATGCAGCTTAAGGATTATTTTCTCCTTGAAAGAATAGGTCGAGTTTTCAAACCGCATCTACTTCCAGCCGACAGGCTCATGCTTTGCCAAGCTCTGTTAAACACTGACTCATTGGAAAGGAACAGCCCTTTCCAAAGAGGAAATTGGATGTATATTTGTGTAAACCTCCCTTAAGAGGTTTGCATAAACCCCTGTGATTACATGGCCTGGAGACTTGTTCCTGGCTTTGTGGCTCCTCCTGCAAGAGCTTTCTTTAGTGGTTATCTCAGCCCATTCTTAAAACTGGTGTAAGCTTTTGTATCTGGAGTTCTCAACCTAAACCGTAAAACTACCTCTGCTCAAAGGCTGGCTGGTTCAGACACAGAGGCCAAGGTCATATTTCAATGGGAAGAAGAATGGGGGAACTTGGTTATACAATGTAAATGATTGTATAGTAGTTTTGGAAGTAGATTGGAAGTAGTTTTGCCTGAAGATATTAGATTTCCTTGATCTAAATATTTGTCCCTTTCAACCACCCACCAACAACGCTATCTGAGACATAAACACCCATGACTTCATGATGCATAAACAATTACCCATAAAGTCAAAAATTTAATCATAGGTGTTTGGTTTGGTGGTATGGATGAATATTTATACTATTTACCTTTTTCCTCCAAAGTGAATTCAGCCAAATTCCTTGGTGTGAATGACAGTCATATCTACAACCTGTGTTTGCCTTCATTGTCACTCACCTTTTTGCAAAGATGTTTCTATTAAAACAATTCAGCTATTGTTTTTGGTTTTGGTTTTTCTACTTGTTTTTTGTTGTATATTTTTTTATCAGCTCCACCTGAACTTTTTCTAGTAAAACCTACTTAGTCCTCATCAGCAACTATTAGCTGACTTATGTGTTTTTACTTAATATATAAGATGTATTATTAGCAAAAAGCAATATGATATAACAGAAAGAATATTGGCTTTGGAGTCAAACAGTCCTAAATTTGGTTCTCAGTTCTGCCATTTGCTAGCTGCATGATCTACCTAAGCCTTAGTTTCCTCATCTGTAAACTGGGAATAGTAGGAATAAAAAAATATATACATCATAGGGTTACTCTGATGATATAATTAAATGAAAGAATAGATATTTTTAAGATACCTAGGATTTAGCAAGCTCTTCATAAATGTCCATGAAGACTGTCCAGGAAGGCCTGGGACAGAAGTGAAGATGAGGAAGGAGAAGAGTGCTGTGATGAAAGGTTGAAGTGTCATCCTATGAAGACTGAGCTAAGCTTACATTACTACCAGCTAAGGGTTGAGATTAATCAATATTACTTCTCTCTTGCCACTATCTTGCTTCTGAGCCAAATAATGACAAGACATGTAAGGAGTCAAGATATAGTCAAAAGGTAGCATCAGATCATGAACATCACAACTCTTCCAAAATAAATAACCCTACCTGCTGGAGGCAAATTCCAGCAGGTCATAATTATGCAAGAAGTTCATCAGAAGGCTGATGGACATTGGGGCTTCAGCAGGCTGAAAATCTGCATATTATTACCTGCTGCTGCTGAACATCTGTAGGCATTTCCCCTAACCTGATAATCTTTTCCTGTTTATCAAACCTTACCTTTGATATGTATATCAAACCTTACCTGTGATATGTATTTTTCTAAAGGCCAAAATCCTATCTAATAAAAGAGTAATATGCAAATTGACCATCATTCCAACACAAAAGATGGCTGCCCCCATGTGGACA
This sequence comes from Eptesicus fuscus, assembly GCF_027574615.1. Taxonomy (NCBI): domain Eukaryota; kingdom Metazoa; phylum Chordata; class Mammalia; order Chiroptera; family Vespertilionidae; genus Eptesicus; species Eptesicus fuscus. Next base: position 41,512,833 of record NC_072481.1, on the reverse strand, counting down.
CAAGATGGCCACCACAAAATGGCCAGTAGGGGAGGGTAGTTGGGAGGGACCAGGCCTGCAAGGGAGGGCAGTTGTGGGTGATCAGGCCAGCAGAGGAGGGCAGTTAGGAGTGACCAGGCCGGCAGAGGAGGGAAGTTGGGGGCGACCGGGCCTGCAGGGGAGAGCAGTTGGGGGGGACCAGGCCTGCAGGGGAGAGCAGTTGGGGGGGACCAGGCCTTCAGGGGAGAGCAGTTGGGGGGGACCAGGCCTGCAGGGGAGAGCAGTTAGGGGTGACCAGGCCTACAGGGGAGGGCAGTTAGGGGTGACCAGGCCTGCAGGAGAGGGCAGTTAGGAGCAATCGGGCTGGCAGGGGAGCAGTTAGGCATCAATCAGGCTGGCAGGGGAGTGGTTAGGGGGTGATCAGGCTGGCAGGCAGAAGCAGTTAGGGGCAATCAGGCAGGCAGGTAGGCGAGCAGTTGGGAGCCAGCAGTCCTGGATTGTGAGAGGGATGTCTGGCAGGATCAGGCCTAAACGGGCAGTCGGACATCCCTCGAGGGGTCCCAGATTGTAGAGGGTGCAGGCTGGGCTGAGGGACACAACACCACCGTGCACGAATTTCATGCACCTGGCCTCTAGTGTGTTAATAAAAAGCCGTGGGTCCAGAGATTCAGGGAGCCACTTTACTAGAGAGCTGGTTTCTGCCTGGTTCCCCATGCCTTCCAAATTTATATTTCTTGTCTAGTCTCTATTCATTTATGCGCAGCCCTTCTCCAGATTCCTGAACTCTTGCTGCTAAAAGACTGCGGCACCTACCACACACCAAAGACACGGGAGCTTACCCATGCTTTTGCAACTTGCCCAACTAACACAAACTCATAATACTTGTGATCATCAGAATTCACATATACCCACATAACACTATACCATCAAGCTCACCACAGCTCACTACTAGCATTACATGGAGATGCTGATCCCAGGAAAACCACATGGCAGATCTAGGAGTCGGGTATTTGGAAATCCATCCTGCCAAACAAGAAGCTGGACCGCTCTGACAGTGGATGACCACTCACAGCATCTCTTACACTCTGTGTCTTTTCTCATAAACATAATTCTCTTCTTCTATTAATGGCACAGAGAGTAGCCCAGGCCTCAGCCCTCTGAACTCTGCTCTTGTCCATCTACACACACTCTCTAGTTTATTTCATTTAATCCATGCCTTTATGTACCAATTACATCCAATGCTTCCCAATTTATATTTCCAGCCTGGCCCTCTCCTCTGAGCTGCAGGCATCTAACGCCTCAATATCTTCAATGTCTGAGTTATCTCCAATTTAACAGTTCCAAAAATGAATCCTAATTCCCCACACATCATCACTCCAAACTTGATCCACCCTCTTTTAGAAAATGACATCTCAGTTGATCAAGCCAAAACCTAAGCATCATTCTTGGCATCTCTATTTTTCATATACTCAGTGTTCATGCTATCAGCAAATCTTACAAACTCTCATCTCAAAATATACCCTCAATTTGTCCTATTCTTGTGACTTTCCAAATATCATATGGCCCTAAATTATCATCTTTCACCTAGATGATTAAAATAGACTAACTGAGCTAGGCTTCAATTGTGCCCTGATACAAATATTCTTTTCACATCCCATGAAGAGTTATTCCTTAAAATGAAGCCAAATCCTGTAATTTATCTGCTCAAAGCCCACCTTTGGTTTCCCATAGGATTCAAAATAAAAGGCAATCAATCACTTTACAATCTTGACAATCACTCAAATTTTGCTGAATTAATCAAGATTCCTTTAAGTAAATTCTTATATGGAATAGTAATCCACATTTTCCAGAGGAAAGAATTCAGGAAAGAATCCACAAATTCTGGATTTATTTTCTATATTTGAGAAACTCCTCGTATTGTGCAAGCTATCTCCCAAAGTAGAAGCCAGAACTTTATTTTCTAATGTCTCTTGCAACTAGGATACAGGCACATGACCTAGGCCAGGAGTCCTCAAACTACGGCCCACGGGCCACATGCGGGTGTTTTTGCCGTTTTGTTTTTTACTTCAAAATAAGATATGTGCAGTGTGCATAGGAATTTGTTCATAGGTTTTTTTCAACTATAGTCCGGCCCTCCAATGGTCTGAGGGACAGTGAACTGGCCCCCTGTTTAAAAAGTTTGAGGACCCCTGACCTAGGCTTTGCCCATGGTCTCAGCCTTTGCAAGACTTTCATTCACAACATAAAATGTGAGGAAGCAGACACTGGTTAATCCATTCTTGGAGTGGGTAGGAGGCAAACAGTGGTGATGATGAACTTCTATGTACATCAATGCCAGACATCCTAGTGGTAGTACTGCCAGAGTTGATAGAGGTAAGGTTGCAATAAAAGGTATTCCAGAAGGGTGACTAGGTATTAATCTGGCTGTGTAACCTCCAGGCCCTATTCTCTAACCTGAATGTTCCTTTTACCTACCTATATAGTTGCATTCATTTTGCTTAAACCATCTCAAATGAGTTTTGTTTCTTGCCATGGTTAATCAAAGACCAAATCAGCACCTGGAAAAAATTAGGAGGGTAGTGTTGTAATTTCAGAAAGAGGCATATTAATGTGCCAAATAGATATAAACTGTCATCAGTAGTCTCTTGTTTTATTTCTTACATATCAAAATAGCATACATTATGGTCATTGTTTTGCATTATGAATTTGAACTTGTAAAATATATTTGTACTAATAGAATACAACTTTTATCTATTTATTTTTCATATGAAATCTTATGTAAAATCCTGAACATCTGAGTGTGTTCTAATTTAAAAGAAAGTGTTCTAATAAAAATTTTAAAAGCCAGACATAAGGACCCTTGACTCCCAATTTCATGTATTTTGATTTCAAGAAGGTGTCTTAATTGAAAGCAGGAAGTCAAACAGGTTCTTGTACACCAATGTTCATAGCAGCATTACACACAATAGCCAAAAGGTAGATTAAAACCAAATATCTATCTACAGATGAGTAGATAAATAAAATGTAGATAAATACAATAAAATATAATTTACTCTTAAAAAGTAATGATGTTCTAATACATGCTACATCCTAGATGAACCTTGAAAACACTAAGCTAAGTGGAAAAAGACAGACATAAATTGACAAATGTATAATTCCCCTTAAATAAAACATCTAGAACAGGCAAATGTTAACATAGTAGGTAAGTTAGACATTACTAAGAACTAAGTAGAGTCCTAACCGGTTTGGCTCAGTGGATAGAGCATCGGCCTGTGGACTGAAGGGTCCCAGGTTCGATTCCCGTCAAGGGCAGGTACCTTGGTTGCGGGCACATCCCCAGTAGAGGGTGTGCAGGAGGCAGCTGGTCGATGTTTCTCTCTTGTCAATGTTTCTGGCTCTCTATCCCTCTCCCTTCCTCTCTGTAAAAAAACCAATAAAAATATGTTTTAAAAAAAAGGAAAAGAAAAAGGAAATCTCCTCAGATTTTCATGAACAGTCAAATATACTTTAAAAAAAAAAAAAGAACTAAGTAGAGGAGGGATTGGTGATTACTGTTGAATGAATATAGAGTTTCTGTTAGGGTAATGACTAAGTTTTGGTATTAGATATTGGTGATGGTTGTAAAACATTGTGAATGAAATTAATGCCACTGAATTGTATACTTAAAAGGGTTAAAATGGAAGATTTTATGTTATATACATTTTACAACTAAAAAAGTTTTAATAATGTAATATCCAAAACTATGAAATTGTATGCTTTCAATGGGTAAATTATAAATCTCAGTGTGAGATTATACATATATAGGTATGTGAATTATATCTCAACCAGAGGCCCGGTGCACAAATTTTGTGCACCGGGCCTCTAGTTGAGATATAATTCACATACCTATGTATGGGGTTGTCCCTCAGCCCAGCCTGCACCCTCTCCAATCTGGGACCCCTTGGGGGATGTCCGACAGGATTGGGCCTAAACCGGCAGTCGGACATCCTTCTCACAATCTGGGACTGCTGGGTCTGCTCACCTGCCTGCCTGATCACCCCCTAACCACTCCCCTGCCAGCCTTATCAATGCCTAACTGCTCCCCTGCCAGACTAATTGCCCCCAACTGCCCTCCCCTGATGGCCCGATCATCCCCAACTGCTCTCCCCTGCCAGCCTGATTGCCCCTAACTGCCTCTGCCTGCCTGATTGCCCCTAAATGCCCTCCCCTGCCAGCCTGGTTGCCCCTAACTGCCCTCCCCTGCTGGCCTGATTGCCCACAACTGCCCTCCCCTGGTGGCCATCTTGTGGCAGCCATCTTGTGACCACATGGGGGCGGCCATCTTGTGTGTTGGAGTGATGGTCAATTTGCATATTACCTATTTATTAGATAATCTAATATCTAATATAATCTAATAAATAGGTAATATGCAAATTGACCATCACTCCAACACACAAGATGGCCGCCCCCATGTGGACACAAGATGGCCAGCAGGGAAGGGCAGTTGGGAGGGATCAGGCCTGCAAGGGAGGGCAGTTGGGGGGAATCAAGCCTGCAGGGGAGGGCAATTGGGGGGGACCAGGCCTGCAGGGGAAGGCAATTGGGGGGGGGGGATCAGGCCTGCAGGAGAGGGCAGTTAGGGGTGACTGGGCTGGCAGGGGAGTGCAGTTAGGAGTGACCGGGCTGGCAGGGGAGGGCAGTTGGGGGCAATCGGGCCAGCAGAGGAGCAGTTAGGTGTCGATCAGGCTGGCAGGGGAGTGGTTAGGATGAGCTCAGGCTGGCAGGCAGAAGTGGTTAGGAGCAATCAGGCAGGCAGGCAGGTGAGTGGTTGGGAGCCAGCAATCCCGGATTGTGAGAGGGATGTCCGACTGCCCGTTTAGGCCTGATTCCACTGGGATCGGGCCTAAACGGGCAGTAGGACAGCCCTCAAGGGGACTCAGATTGGAAAGGGTGCAGGCTGGGCTGAGGGACACCCCCACCCCCATGCACAAATTTTATGCACCAGACCTTTAGTATAGGACTGTGGTGGCAAACTGCGGCTCGTGAGCCACATGTGGCTCTTTGGCCCCTTGAGTGTGGCTCTTCCACAAAATACCACGGCTTGGGTGAGTATATTTTGAAGAAGTGGCATTAGAAGAAGTTTAAGTCTAAAAAATTTGGCTCTCAAAAGAAATTTCAATCCTTGCACTGTTGATATTTGGCTCTGTTGACTAATGAGTTTGCCAACCACTGGTATAGGATAAAGCTACCTACTCACAAACAAAATGTCCTGGATAAAAATGAAACACACAAAAAAAGTTGGAACGTTTAAAAAAGATAGTGTCTCATCAGTTCTTACTCATTGGAGCTGTTTTTCAATTCATTGTTGTGAAGGGTGTGAGGTCAAGGTCCAAAATTCATCTTTTTGCATACAGATATCCAGTTGTTCCTGCATTGTTCATTGAAAACACTGTTATTTCCCCCATTGAATTGCCTTGGCACCTTTGTCAAATCTGCTTTTAGTATTGATTGGCAGTTTGGTTGAGTATTCATTCCAAAATATTTATTGAGCCCCTATTAATTTCTAGGCAGGTTCTAGTCTCTGGGTATACAACTGAAAAAGTTCCTACATATCAGACACAATCAGTGCTTTGAACCTTTCTGAGTGCCCAAAGCACTTCTCACTACCACTGTCTGCATCTGGGAAGTGTCAGGAAATCAACTCCTTCTGGGATTATCCTCAACCCATGCCAGAGAGAAGCTGATTTGTGTAATTACCTCAGCTCTCCGGGGCCTGGTGTACAATTAGGGCCTCAACACGTATTTGTTGAATGGATGGATAGGTGAGTAAATGATGAGCCCCAGTTTATATTTCCTGTATGTTGATTGTGTGCCTATATGCATAGGACACACTACTAGGTAATGAGTACTCAGAAAAGAGCCAGTCTCTCTTCTGGAGCTGTTGCTAATTTCCACTGTCATTGTCTTCTCTGGTTCTGCCTGCCTCCCCAAGCAGCAGTCTCCCCCTTTCAGGCAGGGTATGTCCTAATGCCCCTCTCAGCTGTCCTCACTGCCCCCAACACCAATTAGAAAATGCCTATAACCTCACCTGGCATTGTGCACGTTGGCATCTGGATTCCCCACCCCTAACAAGTCCCATGCCTCCTCTTGAATCTGCCAGCGCTAAGCACCAGCTGATGATTGCCCAGACAGAAGCCATCTGCTGATTATTAAGGAAAGTTAAATTAGCAAAGGAGCTCCAGGGAAGTTTAGCAAAAAAGAGCACCATATGCATAGCGAATTGGCAACCGGTGGGCCCCTCTGACTTGAGGGTTCATTATGGCTTCACTTGAGATTACTCAGTTTATTGGCTCTTGGGTAGCCCTTCGGATAGATAAAGCCTCCTGCTCTTCCCTGGGGCAAAGGCAGCCCCAGAGCACGTCATTATGTACCACTATCATTCACTCTGTCTGAACCACAATCTCATTAGGGACCAGGGCTGGCCTGGCTGAGGGCACCGAATCAGTTCAATCACTATAATCCTTTTTGAACTTTGTATTGGGCATCCAATGGTGAGTAAAACAGATAGGCAGTGGAGTGGAGTGGCAAAGAACATGAACATGGAAGTCAAATTGATCAGAGTTCAATCTTGGGCCTGCCACTGAGTCCTTGAGTGAGCTTGGACAAATTATTTAACCTCTCGATGCTTCACTTTCTTCAGCTGCTATGGACTTGTTTTCAAAAGTGGCTGCAGCATTCCCTCCCACACTCCTTATAAACTGATTTCGCTACTCTTCCCTTCATAAGGAGGACTCTGGTTCCCCTCCTTTCAGTTTGGGCTGGTTACTTGTTTTGACCAACAGAATGTGGCAAAAGTGATGCTATGCCAATAAAGGCTTAAGCAGCCTTGTAGCTTCTGCTCTCAGCCTCCTGGAAGCCAGGCATCATGGAAAGATGCTCAAACTAGCCTCCTGAGTGGTGGGAGACCACGTAGAGAGAGAGAGAGAGAGAGGCCATGGGAAGGAGAACTAAGGTGTCCTACCAGCCAGTCAGCATCCTGGATCCACCTGTTTCAGTCCAGTCACTGCAGGAAGCTCCACGTGGAACTGACATGCACCTCCTTGCAGAGCTCTGAGAGTCTAAGGTCACAACCCACTGAATTATGAACAATGAAATGGAAATCGTTCTGAGCCCCTATGTTTTGGAATGATTTAGATACCGGCTACAGCTGGTCAACAGCACAACTATCTCATTCATGCTATACACCTCACTACCATGAGAAGTGGCAGAGTTTGGTTAGAAAAACAGAAACCACTCCTTGCATTCCAGGTGAAAGGAGTTCAACATAGGAGTAAAGGACTTACCCACTGGAATTGCTAGGGAAGCCAACACCGAAGACTCGGCCTGAGGAACTGAAGTGGGTGGTTCTAAAGAGCCTGCCAGACAGTTAATGATCTCTGGGAAGCTCCCACCAATTGTGTCAGCCTGTAAGAGCAAAAAAATGGTCCCAAGAGCTTGTAGGAAAAGCTCTGAGAATTCCCTTTCTGCTCTTGCTGTGGCTGCAGCCGGCTCCAGGACAACAGCTTCCCCTCCACCCTCCACATGTTCTGTTAGTGCTGCTCATTGGCCAGCTCTAACCGGAAACTCCATGGGCTTCTCAGAGTCCTAGGATGGGGTGCTACCAACATGGAATTGACAACAGAACATCCAGCCCAAAGTGTAATTTATTAATTGTTAGAAAGTCTTGATTCTCCTGTTCAGTTTCTTCAGTTGGACCATTCTGCTCCCTTACCTAATCTCCAGTCCCCCCACTCGCCCCCCGCCCCCCCAAAAAAAATCGTCAGGCCAGATGATAGCGAAAGTTAAAAAAAGAGAAAGAAACCTGGGTATCCAAGAATGTCTGTGGGATATTCCCCCTCTTTCTCCTTTGAGTGGTAGCACAGACAATAACAGCCTTCCTAGGGTGGAATGGAGGGTAAGGAGAATTATCCCAGGTAACTGGGGCCACTAAGAAAAGTCTCCTGCAAAGGAAGAATAAAAAGGCTTCCATCCTAGGAGATCAGGATCTCCCACCACAGAGATTAGGACCTGTTCCTCTCCTGACTGGGGTGACTGGGAATTATTGGGGGACATACACAGTCTGTAGACTTAATGATAGGTATTGGCATTCACTTATTTACTCCATAAACGTTTTTGAACTCCTTCTATGAACTGGGAAGGTTGTCACAGATAAACAGGTTTTTTTTTCCCCTCCCTCAAGTCTTTCAGGAAATGGGATAAGTAAGTTAAAAACCCACTATATATATATATATATATATATATATATATATATATATATATATATATATATAGTTGGGGGGAATGTAAAGATGTCTGGGGTTTGGGATGGGATTTAGAAAAGCTAGAGACAAATGGCTTCTATATGCATACTTTAAAAAAAAATGACTAGAAATGCATAGCAGACAAAGAAGGTCAAAGACATTCCATTCATATGCATGTGCAAAGGCAAAAACACGTGAAAGCATATGGTGCGGCCATGGACCCATACCTTGTCCAGTAGGTCTGAGGTCAAGGATGTCAGGAGACAATGATCAGAGACCAGGTAGAAGAGTAGGTTGGGTCAGGCTTCCAAGACTCCTGAATGCCACTTTGGAGAGTTCAGATCCAGTAGTTCCAAAGTGTATTTGCACTTGTACCAATGGTTACGCAAGACTTTGTTGGGATAATAAACAGTTCTTTGAACTTCTATTATTATTGTTACAATAACCATGAAAAAGAAATATCCAAATAAACTAAAACAGTGTCAAACAGATTTTCAAAAATAACCAAGTACATCCAATCCCACTACTCTCACCACAGAATATAATCTGATGCAATATGTTTTTTTACACTGTCAATAAAAGTATTGTTCTTATTTTTAAGCCTTTAATTTTTTTATGTGTTTTATAACATACACAATTTATGCGGGTAGAGACATGTATGTGATTTATAAATACCTAAATAAATCTATGTAACAGATGCATGCTGAAGAGTATTTACTAATAGAGGTGCATGATCAAAGTTTTTGCAGGCAGCTCCATAAGTAAGGGAAAGCCATCAAAGGGTTTCACATAAAATGGTGGCTATTAATGTCTGTTTTTGAACATACCATTCTGGTAACTGTTTGAAGAATAATGAAAGGACAAAATGAATGGAGGCAGGGAAACCATTTAAGAGGATGTTTCAGGAGTCATAGTGGGGAGAGAGAGGGGAAGAACTGCCTACACTAGTTGTTTTCTATTGCTTCAAACTCCTGGGATGAAATGCATGTCAGAATATTTTAAAGCAATGGGTACCAGCTTGCTAGTGGGTTGCACAGTCAGAGAGTCTGATAAAAAGAAGCATTCCTTTTCTCCCAAAATAACTCAGGCTTTTCGTGGCAGGGACCGGGGCCACACCAACATTTTTACTGGGTTTTCAAAGATTCGGGGGATTTATTCTGCAAGAAAGGGAGGCAACGGCATTCCAGGCCAAGGGATCATCCCTGCAGAAGCCAAAGTGAGGCATGTGCATGCCGTGCACAGAAGAATGATGGAAAGGATAGCTAGGCCCATGTTACAAAGAGCTAAGAATTCCATACTCGCTAAGGAATTTTTGTCCAGTGATCAGTTTAAACATTGGATTCTCTCTAGAAAACTCCTGACATAGCCAGTCTTATTAATCAGGGGATATAGTGGTTGGAAGAAAACACGGATAGAGCAGAGTTCTCCAAGCATCCAAGAGCTGGCTTGCTTCTGTCATTTTACCTTGTGACCACTAGGGGGCGGTCTCAACCTATCACATTCCAAAGGTCTCTGGCTCAGCTCAGGCCTTGATTTCAACTGAACATTCCAAATAACTGTGTAAGTCTTGGGTGCTGTTCTGTGTTGTCTGTCTGGGAGAATGCACTTTTTAGAAATTAACAGTGTTTTTATGGGATGTCTCTAAATAGTCCTTGGGATTCCTCAAGTCAAATTCTAATCTGTTCTTTTAGTTTTCAAACTGCACCAATAATATTCCAAAGGACCTGGCAATACAGAGCCTGACAGATCCTGTAAACACCATCTGCTTTACAAAATTCAGCACACTATGTAGCCTAAACCAAGTCCATCCATTTTATAGATTATAAAAATAAACCTCAAGGAGGGGCACATGCAGAGAAAACAAAGTGCAACGGGGAACTTAAAATAGCGAGAGAACAAGGGTGGTGAGGAGTGCAGATCACCTGAGCCTTTCCCCTCTGTGCCCCAGCTCTCCCATGTTACCTTTCGCAAGTTAAACTAGTCTCCAAAAATGCCTTTCAATGCTTCAGATGTGGCCAGTATGTAACAAGTACCAGATGCGTTAGATTTTATCATTTTAAAGATTATATTTTCATTTTTAGAAGTTCTATTGGTACTAATGTAAATATTAAAACTTATTTTCTTATGAGCAAAATATCCTTTTATATATATCCTAAAATACTTTTACCTTACAAAATCTAATCTTCTCATTATCTTTTTTAATATTTGACCTACTTACCTTAATGTCTCTTTCAAATTGCTTTATTTTCTATACTTCATAGAATGTGAATTCCTCCTCCTCTTCTTCTTCCTCCTCCTCCTCCTCCTCCTCCTCCTCCTCCTCCTCCTCCTCCTCCTCCTCCTCTTCCTAATCCTTCTCTTTCTCCTTCTTCTTCTTTTCTTCTTCCTCTTCACATCTGTTGACCCAGTCAACAAGTATTTATGATCATCTATTATGTGCTTATTGTCAATAGCACTGGGGATAAAAAAGATTTTTAAAAACTCTGCTCTTGTGGAGCCTACATTCTAGATGGGAACAGAGGAAGAGAGAATAAACAAAATTCGGAGCATGAATTGTGCTAAGTGAGAATTTGTGCTATACAGATGAACAGAGCAGGAACGGGAGGAGTTGCAGCTTGCCATAGGGTGGTCAGAGAAATCCCTCGTGAGAAGATAATTTCTAAGCAGACACTGAAGGGGGTTGGGGAGAGAACTGTGCAGATATCCTGGGCAAGAATTGGGGGTCTGCCTGGCCTGTCTAAGGACAGCAGCATGACTGCAGCGGACTGAAGAGGGGGAGTGTCGCAGATAAAGGCAGACAGGTTCCAAGAGCCAAAACATAAAGGAAGTCAAAGAAGATGTGGGGAAATTATATTATTTCAGTAGGGATGGTTTGCCCAAGCATGACACCAAGCTGTGAAGACCTGAAGAAAAGATTAATAATTGTTACTATATTAAAAACAAACATTTCTATATGGCAAAAATACTATAATCAAAGTCAGAAGGCCAGGGAAAATGTGAGGAGAACATGAGCGACACAAATAATAGGTAAAAGTCCAGTTCCATTTATATTTTATGGTACAACCAAATTAATAAGGAAAGGACCAACTCACCAGCAGAAAAACAAAATTGGGAGAAAGTCATGAATTCCGAGAAAAATAAATGCAAATGGTTCTTACAAAAATATGCAGAACATCACTTTTGAGCTTTTAAATGTTGTAATGAAAAAATAATTAACATTGAGCCCTAGCTGGTTTGGCTCAGTGGATAGAGCATCGGCCTGCGGACTGAAGGATCCCGGGTTGATTCTGGCCAAGGGCACATGCCCGGGTGTGGGCTCGATCCCCAAGAGAGGGCGTGCAGGAGGCAGCCAATCAATGATTCTCTCTCATCATTGATGTTTCTATCTCTCTATCCCTCTTCCTTCCTCTCTGAAATCAATAAAGAGATATATTTATAAATAAATAATTGAGTCTTAAAAAAGTAATAACATTGAAATCAGACTCAATCATTTTTCATTAATCCAATTGGCAAATAATCGTTAACTTTGAGTTGATAAGCATGAGGGGAAATCGGTACCTGGTACATAGGTAGTGGGGACTCTATGCAAAATGTGGTTATATTTCTCGGTATTTAAATAAACATATCCTTTGACCCAATTGTTCTACTTCTGTAAATTGATCCTACAGACATACTCACATAAGAATTTTAAAAATGCAAGTAACACCCTCCCTGAAGCATTGTTTATAATATTAATATGTCCAGTCACCTTTTGAAACTGCACAGAGTCATGCCTAGTTAAAATGATTGCTGGGACATTTTGCTAAGTGAAAATAGCAAGGTTTAGGATCATATTTGTAGTAAGCAACAGTTTGTACCTTAAAAGGATGACTACAATTACAAATGTATATACATCTACAGCTACTTTCTGAATGCTGTCTCCACACCTCAGTTCCCATTCCTGCAGCCCACCACAACCAGGCTCTCTTTCTGCCACTCAGCTGGGATACTCTGACATCAGTGATTTCCAGATTGAGAACTCTAAGTATCACGTCGCTATTATCTTACATTATTTCCATAAATTTAACGCACTAACCATTCCCTCTTTCTTGAAAATCTTTCCTCTTATGTTCTCTGAGATGCCAGATTCTTCTTCATCTCCTCTTACCCCTGTATAGGCTGACAATCTATCTTGAAACACCTTTGCAAGAGCCTGCAGGCTTCTCTTGCTAACCTGAAATCATGGCATGTACTTGTCCAGATTGGCTGAAATGCTGTTTTCTTGCCAAATTTCAACTTCTGAATGTACTTTCCCCAACTTGTTTATTCTTGGGCCGTCTACTGAGAACTACTGGCTGATCTTGGTATTGTTCTAACCTACTATTTCTCTTCCTCCATACCTGTTTTCTTTTGACCACTCTCTATGCCTATATAACATTTGCTAACCACTCTTGCCCTTTCAGTCACTCAGCCTACTAACTGTTACCAAAAGCTTTCTCTCTGCTTCTCCATTTGTCTGGTCTTTATGGATTCTTATGGGCTTCTCTTCTCTTCCACCCCTAAGTGCTGGCATCCTTCAGTCTCTTCAGGGTTACTCTTCCTAAGTGATATCACCCAATCCCATCACTTAAAAATACTTTTGCCCAGAACACCAGACCAGATCATTCAACTGTCAACTTGATATGTCCACTTGGATATCTAATAAATGCATCAAATTTAGCAGGGCCAAAAGAGTTGTATTTTCCTACTCAAACCTTTTCTTCCTTCAGTTTCCCCCATCTCAACAAGTAATGCTACTGCTCACAGTCAAAACATTAACCTAGCTTTACTTAATTGTTAAAAATTAGATATTTTACCATTTTTTCATTTGTGAAATGAAGTTCACAACAGTATCTATTTCAAAGTGTGGTTATGAGACCCTGACCGGTTTGGCTCAGTGGATAGAGCATCAGCCTGCGGACCAAAGTGTCTTGGGTTCAATTCCAGTCAAGGGCACATACCTCAGTTGCGGGCTCCTCCCCGGCCCAGGGCCCTGGTCAGCGCACATGCAGGACCAATTGATGTGTCTCCTTCACATCAATGTCTCTCCCTCTCTCTTCCACTCTCTCTAAAGATCAATGGAAAAATACACTGAGTTGCCAGATTATTATGATCTCTGAACGCATAATAATCTGGCCACTCAGTGTATATCCTATATAATAAAAGGCTAATATGTGAATTGTCCCCTGGACCAGGAGTTTGACCAGCAGGCAAGCTGGCCAGTCACCCATGTCCCTTCCCCCTGGCCAGGCTGGCCGGATTCCACCCACGCATGAATTCATGTACCGGGCCTCTAATATATACACTGAGTGGCCAGATTATTATGATCTCTGAACGCATAATAATCTGGCCACTCAGTGTATCCTTGGGTGAGGATTTAAAAACATAATTAAATAAAGTGTGGTTATGAGGATTGAGCAAAATCCCCAAAGGTATTATCATCATTACTTTTATGACTCTCCTTCCATCAACAATCTCAAGCTTATCAACTCTACTTCCAAAAACACATCCTGAATTCCATATGATTCTCTTCATCTCATCTACTATCACCATTCTTAGCCATTACCCACAAGTCTGTTCACTACAATGTCTACAATGACTTTTTAGACTGTCTCCCTGCTTCTACTATTACAACTACAGCACATTTTCTTCAAGGAAGGCAGTGTCATTTCACAGGAAAGAAATCAGTACTTCACTCTTTAGTTAAAAGAAAACTGCAATGGCTTGTGATCAAACTTACAGATGCCAGGGAGAACCAAGATAACAGCATAGGTAAACACCTGTACTTGCTGCCTCACACAACCACATCAAAATTACAACTAAAATACATAACAACTATCATCCAGAACCACAGGAAAGCTGGCTGAGTGGAAGTATGACAACTAGAGAGATAAAGAAGAAAGTGCATTGAGACTGGTAGGAGGTGCAGAGGCGCATAATGGGCTGGCACCTGGGTGTGCTCCTTTTTAAATCAGGAGGGAGATACAAGCTCCCACTTGCTCTCAGCTCCAGTGCCAGGCAAGACTCTAGGGGACCCAGACACATATAGGGGAAAACTGGACTGTCTGGCATCGGGGCAGGAACGTAGGGTGGCTTTCTTCCAGACGGAGCTACTCGCTATGTTCATTATTCCTGTGCTGGGACCTCCCCGGTGTAGGGCTGACTGGCAGCCATTGCTGTTTGCTCCACCATGGAGATTCCCTGAGACCCCACCCTACCCAATTTACAACCCCACCCAAGCTGTATGCAATGGCTTTTGCATATGAACAGCCTGTCCTTTCTCAGCCTAAAACCAGTGGAACAAGCTTGCAGCTGGGTCAGGGAGCCTCAAGGCTGTCAAAAGAAAGCCCAAGGCCAGCACCAGTACCAGCTTGCCTTGCTTCAATGCTGGGCCTTGTCTGGGCACTTCCAGTATGGGCACTTCCAAACCTGATACAAAGAGGAGGAATTTGCAGATTTCTATATAGCTCCTGCTGGGTGGCCCCAGGCAGTGACTGACTTTGCACCTCCTTGGAGATCCTGCATTCAGTATGAGAGACACTACCAGTCACCTTTAAAATCTTACTTCGGAAAGAGCTAATGAGAAAGCACATTGGAAGGTGAGGCTTCATCTTTGTTTTCCAATAAGTGGTCTCAGTTTTTCTTTTTATAGAAGTTTAAATCAGTTTGTTTCCAATCTATCTAAACCATTACTGTTTTCAGCTTTCAGGTAAAGTCTAGCACTTTGTTTATACAAAGTCTAAGACAGTGGTCGGCAAACCGTGGCTCGCGAGCCACATGCAGCTCTTTGGCCCCTTGAGTGTGGCTCTTCCACAAAATGCCACGTGCGGGCGCACATGTACAGTGCAATTGAAATTTCGTGGCCCATGCGCAGAAGTCAGTTTTCGGCCAGGGCGAGTCTATTTTGAAGAAGTGGTTCTAACGCCGAGCCACACTCAAGGGACCAAAGAGCCTCATGTGGCTCGCAAGCCGCGGTTTGCCGACCACTGGTCTAAGAGAAGTCAATAGAGATAATCTAATCTAAACATGACATCATCCATCCAAGTCCATGGCACAACCTTTCACCTTCAGTACTATTTTAATGCTGCACTATATTAAAAAACACACAACTATAAATGGAAGGAGGGAGATAACTAATATAAATTTTCATTGACATGGAAATGGGTAAATTGTGGTATAAAAATAGAACTAACACATGACCCAACAATTTCATTTCTGGGTATTTATTTGAAGAAAATAAAAGCATTGACTTGAAAAGACATATGTACCCCCATGTTCTTTGCAGCATTATTATAATAACCAAGAAATGGAAACAACCGAAATGTACATTGGTGAATAAGTGAACAAAGAAACTATATGTAATGGAATATTTTATTTTTATTTCATTCATAAAAAAGAATGAAATCTTGCCATTTGCGATAACATGGGTGTCCCTCAAGGGCATTGTGCTAAGTGAAATATGTCAGACAGAGAGAGACAAATAATGTGATCTCATGGGTAGAGTCTTTAAAAAAAAAAAAAAAACAGTCTCATGGATACAATGAAGAGATTGGTGGTTCCCAGTGGCAGGAGGTGGGAGGTTGGCAAAATAAGTGAAGGGGGTCAAAAGGTACAAACTTGCAGATACCAAATGAGTCAGTCCTGGCAATGTAAAGCACAGCGTCATGACTATCATTAATAACACTGCATTACATAGTTGATAGTTGCTAAGAGATTAGATCTTAAAAGTTCGCATCACAAGAAAAAAATTTGTAACTATCTGTGGTGATCATTCCCCAAATGTATACACATATGGAATCATTATGGTGTACACCTAAAACCAATATAACGTTCTATGTCAGTTATACCTCAGTTTAAAAAGCCATGGTGCAATGACAGAATAAAACATAGTTGTTAAAATGAAGGAACTATAAAGCCTCAGGTATCAACCTGTGGCTTTATAGTTCATTATAGATCTTCATTCAAAGATCTCAAACACATAATGCTGAGGGGTTTTTAAAAGCAGTTCTATGATAATTCTTTAAAAATAACAGTTATGTAAATAGTCACAACACTTCATGGATGCCTAACTGGAAGGACAAAAGCAAAGCTGCCTAGTCTCTCCCTCTGGACTTTGGAAAGAGACCTGGCTTCAGAGTTAATCACCTATTCAAGGACTAGGGTCAGTGCTAGGAGCTATTCGTTTGTTTCTTTCTAAGACTTTTATTTTTATTTTTTAAACGCTTCCCCCCCCGTGCCCCCCCAATTTCAGTTGACATACTTTATTATATTAGTTTCCAGTATATACATACCCCAGCTAGGAGCTTTGAGATAACACTTTTTAATCTTCAAAACAATTACAAATATAGGACTGCCTTTAGATGTTTTACAAACCAGTGGATTCATTTATTCACCACATATCTGGTACTTCCGTCTGTTCCCTTGATGCAAGAAGAGCATCAACCTAATTTTGTCAGCAGGAAGCAATGTCTGTAGAGGCAAGTGTGCTGCCTGGCATGTAGTAAGTGTCCAAGAAATATCAGGTGCTTCTGTTGGCTTGACTGGTTGCCAGGCAGGGTTCATATGCTTGATCCTTGTGTGAGAACCTGATTGTGACTGAAAAACACCGAGGGAGTGGCTCAATTGGTTGAGCATTATCCTGTGCTCCAGTAGGTTGCCAGTTCGATTCCCACTCAGGGCACAAACCTGGGTTTCGGTTTGATCTCAGGTTGGGGCACCTTATGCAAGGCAGCCAATAGATGCTTCTCTCTATCTATCTATCTATCTCTCATCTCCTCTCATCTCCTCTCTCTACAAGCATGTCCTCCCTTGTCCTCCTTTGAGGATAAAAAAAAAGAGAGAGAAGAAAAAAGAAAGAAAAAGAAAAGAAAAGAAAAGAAAAGAAAAGAAAAGAAAAGAAAAGAAAAGAAAAGAAAGGAAAAGAAAAGAAAAGAAAAGAAAAGAAAAGAAAAGAAAAGAAAAGAAAAGAAAAGAAAAGAAAAGAAAAGAAAAGAAAAGAAAAGAAAAGAAAAGAAAAGAAAAGAAAAGAAAAGAAAAGAAAAGAACAAGGAGGCTCAAAGTCTGTGACGTTCTCTGAATTGCACTGAAACCATAAACCCAAGAGCCCCAACAGTCTCAGGGACTTTCCAAGATCGCAGTGGTTTCTCCCTTGAAATCCAGCGCCTGGCATCTGGCCTGGGCAGGCTGGCTGGGGGCAGGCGGAGGGCGGGGCGGGACGGAGGGGGATGGAGGTGATTCACCAGGCCGGTGGGTGCAGTGCGGGGGACAAAGTTCGGAGGGCGGGGCCGGCAGGGTGAGGGCGCGGCTGAGTGAGGGCGGGCGGAGGGTTGGCAGTGCTGGGATTGCTGCGACGAGACTGGCCCGACTTCCCTGCTCAGAGCACCGGAGCCAGAGGATCTCAGAGCCAGGCTCTCGCGATGGGCTCCCTAGCGGCGGCCATCTGGAGGGTGCTCCATCCCAACTCTCTCCTGCTGGGTGCAGTCGTCTTCCTGCTCCTTGCCAATTTCTTCAAAAACCGGATGCCGAAGAACTACCCTCCCGGGCCGCTGAGTCTGCCCATCTTTGGGAACTTCTTCCAACTGGTCTTTAAGGAGCCGCATCTGTACATTCAGAAGGTAGGAGCGGGCACAGGTGCTGGGTGGAGTCCGGACCCTGACCTGAGGGCAGGACCATGGGGGGACCTAGGGGTGTGAAGCACAGCGCGCAACTATAGTAAATAACGCTGTAGTGCACACATGAAAGTTGCTAAGAGAGTAGATCTGAACAGTTCGAATACACGAGGTTTCAGTTCATCCACTTTAATAGCTATGTAGTACTCCGTCATCACACCACATTTCTTTTAAAACTGAGGTATAATTGACATAGTACATGGTATTAGTTTCAGGTGTACAACATAATGATTCCATATTTGTATACATCTGGGAATGATCACCACAATAAGTCTAGTTAGTATCTGTCACCACGAGTAGCTACAAAATTTTTTCTTGTGATGTGAACTTTTAAGATGTACTCTTAGCAAATATGCACTACAGTGTTATTAACCTCAGTCAGGATGCTGTGCTTTACATCCCAGGACTTACTACTTTACAGCTGCAAGTTTGTACCTTTGACCCCCTTCACTCATTTTGCCATCCTCTCACTTTCACTCTCTCACTCCCACTACACTCTGAGGTCCCCACTACAGTCTGAGGTCCCCATTAACTCTGAGGTCCCCACTACACTCTGAGGTCCCCACTACACTCTGAGGTCCCCATTAACTCTGAGGTCCCCACTACACTTTGAGGTCCCCCTACACTCTGAGGTCCCCATTAACTCTGAGGTCCCCATTAACTCTGAGGTCCCCACTACACTCTGAGGTCCCCACTACAGTCTGAGGTCCCCATTAACTCTGAGGTCCCCACTACAGTCTGAGGTCCCCATTAACTCTGAGGTCCCCACTACACTCTGAGGTCCCCACTACACTCTGAGGTCCCCATCAACTCTGAGGTCCCCACTACACTCTGAGGTCCCCATTAACTCTGAGGTCCCCACTACACTCTGAGGTCCCCATTAACTTTGAGGTCCCCACTACACTCTGAGGTCCCCACTATACTCTGAGGTCCCCATTAACTCTGAGGTCCCCACTACAGTCTGAGGTCCCCATTAACTCTGAGGTCCCCACTACAGTCTGAGGTCCCCCTACACTCTGAGGTCCCCATTAACTCTGAGGTCCCCACTACACTCTGAGGTCCCCACTACACTCTGAGGTCCCCATTAACTCTGAGGTCCCCATTAACTCTGAGGTCCCCACTACACTCTGAGGTCCCCACTACACTCTGAGGTCCCCATTAACTCTGAGGTCCCCATTAACTCTGAGGTCCCCACTACACTCTGAGGTCCCCACTACACTCGAAGGCCCTGGAGCCACCTCAGGGTCTTGTCCTGGAATCTTACACAATGCCTGAGAAATTCCCTCTGACACTCTACAGCTTCCTCACCTTGGCTGCATTCCTTCAGCTCCCACTCATTTTCCTTTTCTGAAATTCATTACTACCCTGGAACACTTGTGAGATTAAATAAGATAAAAGGTGAAAAGGTGCTCACCATGGTACCCAGTGAGCATGGCTGCTGCGACCAGGGGTGCCATCCTCCGGCACATCACTGAACTCAGGTCCTCGCCATCACCAGGAGCGCACGCCCACGTCTTTCTGCACACAGGGCGCCTTCCTTCTCCAGGACCCCAGTGGCCGTGCGCCGGGTACTAGAAAACACAGCGCCTTTCGCATTGCTGCCCTCCTTCTCCCTCGCAGCGACCTTTGAGGGAGGGATCATCTCGCTTTTATAGCGGGGGCACAGAGGTTCCAAAAGGTGAGACAGTTTTCTCAGGAGCCCAGAGCTGGTGACCAGAGAGCTAAGGTTCACACACAGCTCCAGAGCCAAAGGGCTTTTCTCACACCGGGCCCCAGCCGGGTAAGGAACTTTCCGTCTTCTCGCACATGTTGAGAAAGGAAGCGTTCTCTTTTGCGTAAGTGATATGATTTACTAAAAAGTCCATGCTTATCAACAATAAAAAATACATTTAAAAATGAAACAAATAAAAAAGTCCGAGCTTGCTACACCAGACATGCACTACATGGGTCTCAGTTGTCTTGGTGAGTCACCAAGTATCTCCCTTTATTAGACTCTAAGATGAGTAAGGTTAGAGACCTTGATTATTTTATCGAAGCGATATCTTCGTAACTCATTTCAGGACAAGGGTAGATGTTCTTATCGGCTCACTCTGGGAATGAATGTTTTATAAGGTATGTCCACGCCCTGTAGTGACTTGCATCCAGGCCTGGTTGAGAGGAGGAGAGGCTCAGGGCATACACCCAGGCCCTCAATACAAGCCCCCAGCTCCACACTCCTTCTTTTCCTGAACACAGAGATGGACATGCTCAACTGTGACTGTTTACTTTTCAGTATGTGAAGCAATACGGGAACCTTTTTAGCATGGAGCTCGGTATCTGGCCTTCAGTTATTGTAACCGGATTGCCCTTAATCAAAGAAGCCCTTGTCCACCAGGGTCACAACGTTTTGGACCGTCCCATGTCCCCTGTTCGAAAACGGATCTTTAAGACAAATGGTAAGCTTCTTGACCAATGTCAGATGTGGATGTCTTAATATTTTTAAGGCTTGTCAGCGGTGCCTCTGTGACTGTAATCCTCCAACACTCCCCGGAGACCAAGCCCATTATAGAACTCCCGCCTTTAAAGAAAGCTTGATGCTCACATTTCCCCATGAAGGCACTCTCTCAGAGGATCAAGCAGGGCCAGTCCTAACGATAGGAATTTGAAAAACAGCATCTCTGGTGTGCGTTCACTCACTCTGGATGCTTTGATAAACACGTAACCCTTCATTCCATGAGAGCAGAGGGGGCAGCAATACATTCACTCTTTCTGTGCCTCGGCTTCCTTCCGCTGCTTTTGAGATTTCTTCTTCTTCTTGCCTCTAATTCCTTCTGCTTTATCATTAAGGTGTCCACAGGCATCGCAAGCCTTCCAGTCTATGTTAGAAGAGTTTGGCGTGAATAGTTTAAATGATCATTAAATAAAGTGAAACATTTAAAAATCTAAATGAAAATGTGTTGCTCCACCAGAGTACCATATTTTTCAAGTGCTCCCCAAGTCCTCTTTGAAATAGTTTACTGCTTCACTCTCCATCCATTTACTCTATTTATTATCTGCAAGGGGAAGCACAGTGCCAGACACCAGTGATACAACAATGTGTAGAACAGATAAAATCCATGCCCTTATGTAAGTCAAATTCTATTCAGAGAGAAAGACTATCAACTATCTGTAATAATTTAAAGCCTTTATGTAGACGAGGGCAGATGCACTTACTAGGGGTATCTAATCTAGTCCTGAGATTCAGGAAAAACTAATGTAAGTAAATGACAAGTGATTTAATAAAGTGAAGAAGCAATCAGGCAGAGGGACTAGAATATAAAAAGTCCCTGAGGTGAGGACAGTGAACCCGAGGAAATGAAAAAAATGGCCAGTGTAGCAAGCACAGTGATTCAATGGAATAATTAAATGGAGATAAAGCTGCTGAGCTTGGCCTGGAATAATTTATTCAGGTTCTCAATAAGGATGTTGGTTTTTATCCTAATAACAATGAAGCTCTTGAATGGTTTTCAGTAGAGAAAGGAATCATCATATTTACATTTTAAAGCCTTATTTGGGCTGCAATGTAGAGAGTAAAATAAAGGAAGCAAGAGACTGATGCAGCATTTTAGGTTGGAGAAAGTGATTGCTTGGACTAGAGAGGTGGCAAGAAAGGACAGTAGGTGAAAATGGGACAGTGGCAGAGAAAATACATGGATTTAAGGTATCCAGGAGGTAAATCCAGCAAGACATGATGACCCAGAGGGAGGGACACTGGAGGGAGACTGACGTGTGAGGCAGACACCCAAATGAGTGGATTGATGGAAAGAAGGAACATTTGGAGGACAAGGTGTCTGGTTAGGCTTGGGTGGGGAGTTGCATGGAGAAAAGCATAAATTCAGTCACCGATAGGCTGAGATTGAAATGCTACATTGGCAAAGTCAAGCAGACACCTGTATATGTGTCTGGAGCTCAAGGAACAGAAATAGAGGGTCACTGTCAATAGATGTTACTTAAAATTGTAGGTGTAGTGAGATGTCCCAGGAATGGAGTAAGGGTACGAAGAGAAGACTTTACCTTGAAGAACTCCAGCATTTCAAAATTTGGTAGGAGATAAACTAGCCAGAGACATGGAAGTTCTCTGCTTTCAGAGATTAGGGGACAATTCTGGAGAGTGCAGTGCCCTGAGCACCCCTGGAGGAGAGAGTTTCAGGAAGAAAGGGTCAGGTGCTGCTGAAAGACCAAGGAAGGTGAGGTTGCAAAGCATCCCTGGAGCTGCCAGCCAGGAGGGCCATTTCATGGAGATGGTGGAGGCCGGAGCCGGGTGTGGAAAGGAGTTGTAGCGTGCTCTGGAAGTGAAGAGGTGACAGGAGCGTGGCCTTACCTGTGTTATGAAAGAAAGGATGCTCTGTGCAACACAACGAGATGTTGTCTTTTCCTTTGCCTGCACAGGATATCCACTCCTCTGCTTTCTTCAGTCATTTACTCGTCTGTTAAGGTCCAGCAACACCTTGCCTCTTTACAAACCTGGGTTTCCTTCCCTGGGACTGCATTCTTAGTATGCAGCGTAACATAAACACATAAATCGAACTATGTGGCTGGTAATCAAAGCATGGGCTGGGCACTCAGGGATGCGAACTTGAATGCCTGTTCAGCTGCTTACTATGTGTGTGACCTTGCACACGTTACTTTATCCCTGTGCCTCAGTTTTCTCATCAGCAAAAGTGGGAAAGGGGGTGATAATTGTATCTACCTCAGAGTTCCTGTAAGTACTAAATTACGTAATGCACAAAAAATGCGAATGTGCGTGGCATTGCAAACCTTCAGTACATGTTGGCAATTGTATTCATCGCTCTGGGTGGACTCCTCTGAATACTTTCCCCTGCCTAATGCCCTTTTCCCTTCTGCCATCTGATACAAGTCCCTGTACCCGTTGTTGGCTTTCTTTCATTCAGGCTTGATCATGTCCAATGGCCAGGAATGGAAGGAGCAGAGAAGGTTCACCCTGACAACACTGAGGAACTTTGGTTTAGGAAAGAAGAGCTTAGAGGAACGCATGCAGGAGGAGGCCTACCACCTCAACCAGGCGATAGAAGAGGAGAACGGTAGGTATATTTCCTAGGTCAGGTGCTGGAGACTGTGGCTCATTCATTCACTGAACAGATATTACCAGTAGTTAGCACTTACATGCCTGTCCTGTGCCCAGCAGTGTGTTAGGCACTAAGGATAAAACTGAACAACTAACCATGGCCCTGCGCTCATGGAGCGCTAGAATTACTAAGCAAAAGAAGACTGGCATTAAAGACATTACTGATTATGCCCTGGCCAATGTTGCTAAGTGGTTAGAGCATCGGCCCATGCACCAAAGGATCGTGGATTTGATTCTCGGTCAAGGGCACATGCCTGGGTTGTGGGTTCGCTCCCTGTTCCCTGGTCAGGGCACATGCAAGAGGCAACCAGTTGATGTGTGTGTCTCACATAGATGTCTCTCTCTCTCTCCCTTCTCCCTCCCTTCCACTCTCTCTGAAAAGCAACAGAAAAAG
Source organism: Eptesicus fuscus (assembly GCF_027574615.1). Taxonomy (NCBI): domain Eukaryota; kingdom Metazoa; phylum Chordata; class Mammalia; order Chiroptera; family Vespertilionidae; genus Eptesicus; species Eptesicus fuscus. Next base: position 41,489,391 of record NC_072481.1, on the reverse strand, counting down.
TATCCTCTGGTGAGGATTAACCAAAAACAAAGACGTTACTGATTTATTTTTTTCTTTTTGAGAATAAAGCAAGTTATTCAAGTAGAGGAAAAGAAAGAGGTCAGGGCACGGACACCCCTATGAAAGGAGCGAAAAGCACAGCATGTGGCTGTCAGGGTGGGTGTGGGCCAACTTGAGAAGGAGTTGTGCTCCTGGTCAGTTAGTTATTGGAATTTTGTTTCCAAGGATGTGGGTGGGTAGGGGATTGTCTCCAAACATTGTGGTGTCAAATTCTGACTCCACCTTCTGGTTGAGAGGGGCTTGTTGTTATGACTCCCAGGACCACACAGGAGCCTCCAGCCATTTACTCTTTCCCTTTGATTATTCCTGGCAATGGGGGCTCTGGTGAGAAGATGTCAGCTCCTACTTCCTCATTCCACTTGTCTGAATTTTTTCCTAACTACTACTCCCCCTCCCCTTCCCTCTCTCCCTTCCCCTCCCCCCCCCCTCCTCCTCCTCCTCCTCCTCTTCCTCCTCCTCCTCCTCCTCCTCCTCTTCCTCCTCCTCGCAGAAAACATAGAACACTCCCATGCCATTGTAGAATGTTTTGCCTCTCGTAGCAAAATAGGTTGCATGCCTCAAAATGTTTAAACCCTTCTCTCCCCGTTGTGTAGCTGGTAATATGCACATCGGTTCAACATTACTGATTTTAAACACTGGTCATCAGTTCGACTTTCCAGGCATTGAATGAAGCACTTGCTGGCAGATCCCGGGTAGGGTGCTATGGCCAGAGCCTCAGATGTATTTCTGTGCTCGGTATGTCATATGTCATATGTCAAGTAGACTCTCAGTAGAAAACAGAAACAAACCAACCTGAAGGGCCCACCTTTTCTTTCATCTCCAGGACAGCCTTTTAACCCTCACTTCAAGATCAACAATGCAGTTTCCAACATTATTTGCTCCATCACCTTTGGGGAGCGCTTTGAGTACCAGGATAGTCAGTTCCAAGAAATGCTGAGGTTGCTGGATGATATCATACGTCTGGAGGTGTCAGTGTGGTGCCAGGTAAGGGGTTCTCTCTTCAGACATGGTTAAGGATATTGGGGCTGATGTTAGACACGGATGTTTTTATAAGCTACAATATAACCTTTTAAAATGGACTTCAACACAAACTTGTTGGAAATCAACTAGTGTGACTCTAGTGTTTTTGATATTTTAAAATATTTATTATATACAAAGAACATTTCTAGCATTCATGCAAAGCAATAAACTTTACATGGCATACACCTGTGCAGCTGTGAGACCCCCTTTCATGTCCTGCGTGGTTCAGGGTTCGGGTTCAGGAGAAGGCCGCACACAAATGAAAGAGACTAGAGAGATATTAATTTGGGAAATGGGGCCAGGCAGAAGCCCAACTCTAGTGGGAGGACTACGCTTTGCTCTGGCCTTGCCATCCCTTTTATTCAGGTTTGGGATCCACCGATTGCCCTTAGGCAGGCAATTCCAGGAATAGGCAGACTATCTTATCAGTAAGGATTTACGTGATTATTTGGTGGGGAAGTTGCTTCAGCTACCATTGTTTCAATTAGATAGGGAGTGGTTGGCTCTGACCTTTCAGAGCTTCAAGGTTGACCAGCCTTCTGGGTTCCTTGTCCACACCTTTCTAATTAGCTAGACGGTTTTCGGCCTGCACCTATGTTGTTTTATTTAAAAAGGACAATAATGCTATTGCCTTTGTGTTCCCCCATCCATCATGTCCCTCCCTAAGCCAGCCGTCTCAGACCTCCTCTCTCCATCAGCGGGCAGTTTGAGATTCATTTGGTGTTAGTTGCCCTTTTTAAAAAAATTCTGAAGAGTATTTCATCTTATGAATATGGCATTGTTTGTCCCTCTATTCTCTATTCATATACACTTGGATTGTTTCCAGGTTTTGAATGTTATGAATAAAGCTGCCATGTACATTCTAGTACAACTGTGCATGTGGACACATCCATTCATTTCTCTTGCATATATAAACCTGGACATAGGAGATGCTGCCTAAAAGTTTCCAAAACAGTTACACTGTTTAAACACCCATCAACAGGATATTATCAATCTAATTTCATAGGGTAAAGATGGATAATTATTATCATTATTATTAAACCTCACCCCTTCCTTGGTGGACCCTGTCTATGCTCCATTTTTGTCCCTGGGGGCCTGTGAGTCTTTCAGAAACTGTTCAGCTTCTTGATCTTAAATCAGCGCAAGTGTTGAGTCACCTCTCTGGTATCTAGAAGTGGATTTATTTTTTTATTTATTTCTGACAAGCATCTTTGCTTAGAGCTTTATGGCTCCATCATAACAAAATGGATAAAGAAGTTATCATGAGTCCTGGCACAGGAAAAGGCCATAATGAATGTAAGCTATTATTATTATTATCAAAGTTATTTTTGAATTCCTAGTTTTCACTTCCAGTCATGGTAGTCCCCAATCCAGTGATTCCACTTTGTTCTTCCTAATAAGATAGAACCCAGGAAAGGTGCGAGCTCAGAGGGTACCCCGTGACTTTCCCCAGGGAAAATAAATCTCTGGATGGGTAGGAAGGGGCAGCAGAGGAGGGGGATAAGCATGTCTTGAGGTCCAAAAATAGACGAGGCATTTTGATGAACAACTACACATACTTGATCTAAGTTAATTTTCACAACCCTTTGAAGATGAAATGAAGCATCCTGGTGTGTGCAGGCAGACATGGCAGTGTGTGAGCAAAGCCAGATCATGATCATTGGCTCTGTGTTAAGTTCTTTATGGATTGCATGCCACTGAGTCACCAGACTAATCCTGAGGCCCCACAGGCACGAAGTTAAACAAAAGAGCAACAAGTTACATCCTCATTTTTATCCTCATTATTATTATTACTAGAAGCCCGGTGCATGAAATTCGTGTGGGGGTGGGGGTGGGTGTCCTTCACCCCAGCCTGCACCCTCTTCAATCTGGGACCCCTCGAGGGATGTCCGACTGCCCGTTTAGACCCGATCCCGGTGTGATTGGGCCTAAACCGGCAGTCGGACATCCCTCTCACAATCCAGAACTGCTGGCTCCCAACTGCTTGCCTGCCTGATTGCCCCTAACCGCTTCTACCTGCCAGCCTGATCACCCCCTAACCACTCCCCTGCCAGCCGGATTGATGTCTAACTGCTCCCCTGCTAGCCTGTTTGGCCCCAACTTCCCTCCTCTGCCGGCTTGGTCACCCCTAACTGCCCTCCCCTAAAGGCTTGATTGCCCCCACTGCCCTTCCTTGCAGGCCTGGTCCCTTCCAACTGCCCTTCCCTGTTGGCCATCTTGTGGTGGCCATCTTGTGTCCACATGGGGGCAGGATCTTTGACCACATGGGGGCAGCCATCTTGTGTGTTGGAGTGATGGTCAATCTGCATATTACTCTTTTATTAGATAGGATAGAGGCCTAGTGCATGGGTGGGGACCAGCTGGTTTGCCCTGAATGGTGTCCTGGATCAGGTGGGGGTTCCCTTGGGGCGTGGGGCGGCCTGAGCAAGGGGCCTGTGGTGGTTTGCAGGCCAGCCACGCCCTCTGGTGACCCAAGTGGAGGCCCTGGTATCTGGGATTTATTTATCTTCTACAATTGAAACTTTGTAGCCTGGAGCAGAGCCAGCCATTTCTGTTGGGATTTATTTATCTTCTATAATTGAAACTTTGTAGCCTGGAGTGGAGCCAAGCCTTCTGCTCCCTCCAAGGCAACAGCCATTTCTGTTGGAATTTATTTATCTTCTATAATTGAAACTTTGTAGCCTTAAGTGGAGGCCTGGGCCGGCCAGGGTGTGTGGAAAGTTGGGCTTCCTCCATCGCCAGGGAAACCCAAGCCTCCCTCCTGCTCTCTCCAGCTCCATAGCTGCTGTCATTTTTGTTGGAATTTATTTATCTTCTATAATTGAAACTTTATAGCCTTAAGTGGAGGTCTGGGCCAGCCAGGGTGTGCGGAAAGCTTGGCTTCCTCCATCGCCAGGGAAACCCAAGCCTCCCTCCTGCTCTCTCCATGGCTGCAGCCATCTTGGTTGGGGTTAATTTGCACACTTGCTCCTGATTGGCTAGTGGGCGTGGCTAGTGGGCGTGGCTAGTGGGCGTGGCTTGTGGGTATAGCAGAGTGATGGTTAATTTGCACATTACTTTTTTTTATATAGGATTATTATTATTATTATTAGTAGTAGTAGTAGTAGTAGTAGAGGCCCAGTGCAAAAATTTGTGCACAGTTGGGGTCCCTCGGCCTGGCTGGCAATCAGGGCAAATTGGGGCTAGCTAGGGGGAGTACTGCAGGAGGTTGGCTGTGCGACCACACTGATCACCAGGAGGCAGCTCCTATGTTGAGCTTCTGCCCCCTGCTGGTCAGTGCATGTCATAGCTACCAGCCAGTTGTCCGGTCCTCTGGTTGTCTGGTCATTATGGTCACTTGGGCTTTTATATATATAGACTAGAGGCCCACCGCTGCGAGGAGGCACCCCGCCTCCTGCCTCCCGCTGCTGCAAGTAGGTGCCCTGCCTCCCGCCTCTCACTGCTGCGAGTAGATGCCCTATCTCCCATCTCCCGCCACTGCGAGGAGGCACCCGGCCTGCCACCTCCCACCGCTGTGAGGAGGTGTCTGCCTCCCGCCTCCCACCGCACGAGAAGGTACCTCACGGGGCACCGGCCAGAGAGGTGCTCCATGCACTTCATGGTGACCGATTGTTTGGTTGTTTTGGTCATGACGCCTCTTGGCCTTTTATTATTATGATTATTATTATTATCAAAGTACTACAGCTAGAAAGCAACAGAGCTAGTAGCCAAACCCATGTCATGTCTTAGGTCTAGGTGACTTTCCATTATGTTATGCTGTCTGTTTCCTACCAGATATTATTAGAGAAAATATACTCAAAAACCAATTAATTTCAGTGAAAATGTCCTACTTGTATGGAGCCAGGCAAATACATTTATATGTTTAAATCACATATCTATATAGCTATCTATAATAATAAAAGTGTAATATGCTAATTAGACCGGACGTCCTTCCAGATGACCTTCTGGATGAAGTCAGGGCTGCAAGCCCAGGCCCCAAGTACCTGACGTGGCTCAAGGGAAGCCCAGGTCCCAGGTGCCAGAGGGAAGCCGGTGCTGGAAGCTGGGGGAAGGAAGGCCTACTCTTGCATGAATTTCATGCATCGGGCCTTTAGTATATCTATATAGGGATGGATAGATACATTGATAGATAGATAGATAGATAGATAGATAGATAGATAGATAGATAGATAGATAATCTCACACGTGATAATTGCCATGAAGAAAAATAAAATAGGATAGGGAATGGAAAAACAGTGGCAAGGCTACTGCCACTTATAGGATCATTAGGTGAGACCACTCCAAGTAGATGCATTTGAGCGGCACCCTAATAAAGTGAGGGGCTGGAGTTCTAGAGATTTTGGAGGAAGAGTCTTCTAGGTAGAAGGAATAGCAAATGGAAAGACCTAAAGAGGAACACCCTTGATGTCATTACAGAGACCAATAGTGCTGGACTGGAGAAGGTAAGGTGGCAGAGTGAGAGCAAAGCATGCGACAGGTGCATAAGGACCCACTCATGTAGAGCTTCTATGCCCAGAGACTGATGTAGAAGTAATCTCTGTGTGTCATGGGAAATCATTGGAGAATTGATGATCAAAAAGTGAAATGATCTGACTAAACCAGCGATTTTCAAACTTTTTCATCTTATGGCATACACAAACTAATTAATTACTAAAATTCTATGGCATACCACAAAATATATTTTTTGCCAATATGACAAAAAATGGGTGTAATTTTTATTCATTCACACTGGATGGCTATTGTGTTGGCTGTTGTCATTTTTTTACTTGACAATTTAAGGGAAAATAGGTTAGTAGTCAGGAATTACATGTTTTAAAACTTCTTGTGACATACCGGTTGAAAACCACTGGATTAGACCGTCCAATGATTACCCTGGCTGTTCTGTGGAAAACAGACTGGGAATGGGATTAAGAATTGCATCTCCCTGACTGGTTTGGCTCAGTGGATAGAGCGTTGGCCGGCGGACTGAAGAGTTCCAGGTTCAATTCCGGTCAAGGGCATGTACCTCGGTTACGGGCACATCCCCAGTAGGGGGTGTGCAGGAGGCAGCTGATCGATGTTTCTCTCTCATTGATGTTTATAGCTCTCTATCCCACTCCCTTCCTCTCTGTAAAAAAAAAAAAAAAAAAAAAATCAATAAAATATTAAAACAAAAAAAGAATGGAATCAGAAAGCCTGCTGGAGGCTATTACAGCACCCAGATAAGAAATGGTGGTTTGTACAAGGATGACAAAGCAGTTGGGGTGGTGAGAAGTCGTCTGAAATGGTATACTTTGGATGGAACATTGAAATGCTTTGCTAGGGAGATGAGAAGAGGGATGAGAGCAATCAGAAGGTCAAGGTCTAAAGTGTAAGCAAATAAGAGCTAGAAAGAGAATGTTTCTGTTGTCTCATAAAGTGGGGTACTGGCACCATGGTGTCTTCATATTCTGTTTTTCTCAATTAGCTCTATAATATCTTCCCACGGATAATGAACTTTCTTCCTGGATCCCACCAAACACTCTTTAGCAAATGGAAGCAAATGAAGTTGTTTATTTCTCATGTGACTGAAAACCACAAGAGAGATTGGAATCCTGCAGAACCAAGAGATTTTATCGATGCATACCTAATGGAAATAGAAAAGGTGAGGAAAATTGTTTTCTGTGCTTTGTTTTTGAAGAACAAATGGGGATGTACAGGTTTCCTCTTGATGCTGTAACAAATTAACTCAGTGGCTTACAACAACACAGATTTATCTCATAGCTTTGGAGGTCATAAGTCTGAAACTGGTTGGACTGGGCTCAAGTCAAGGTGTTGGCAAGACTGTCTCCTTTGAGGGCTCTAGGGGAGAATCCGTTTCCTTGACCTTTCCAACTTCTAGAGGTCGCCTATATTGCTTGGCTCATGGCCCCTTCCTGCATCTTCAAAGCCATCCATGTAGCATCTTCTCTGTTACCATCCTTACATCTTCTCCTTACAACCCTCTGGCCTCTTGTGATTGTATTGTGCCCATTGGGATGCTCCAGGATCATCTTCCCAAACCAAGACCCTTAACTTAATCTATAATGTTCCTTTTCCCATATAACATCCACAGGTTTCGGAGATTAGACATAGACATCTTTGTGAGTCATTATTCAACTTACCACAGGGGAGTCAAAACAGAGGCAGAATTTCATAGAGTGTAAGAGTAGCATTAACTCAGGATGGATGAGGCAATTAGGAATAAAGATATGGGTTCAATGGTATTTGGCTTGAGGTCTTGGGAATGCACAAATACTGCCTTTTCTTCTTCTATTCTCTACCCTTCATATTTGAAGGAGCTGTATGAAAAAGGAAAGATAAGAATTGAACCTCAGAACTTTGTTTTATTATTATATGGACCTGTGCCCAATGACCTACCCCTACAAGAAAAGCTGAGTGCATGGGAGAGTTTATCGTCAAGGACTGAGTAGGACCCTAGATTGTACACTTTATGACATTATAGGAAAGAAACAGGGGTGGGGGTGCCAAATTAGATGTGTAGTATTTAACACTGTAATCCTTCTGATTAATAGACTTCGTATCAGTGTCATAATTTTTGACTATCACATTAGTTGATCCTCCTGTGAAAGTTGGCAGAGTGATGAATTTCTTTCCCATCCCCTCTCTTATTTCACTGTATTGACATTATATTAATAGAAACATTGATTTCTACTCAGAGGAGGAAACTTCATGTGCTATATGGATCCGCACATTAAGAGGAATGTTGAGAAGTTAAAGCTTTCAGAAGAAAGTGGTAAAAATGATGAAATGCCATGAAGAATGATTGTTAGAATCAGCGAGTTTTCACCTGGAAGGAAAAGATTAACTGAGAGATAAACGACTTGTTGCACATAGACAAGTTCAGTTTATTCTTCCTAGTATCAGTATAAACATTTGTTGAGTATTTGCCGCGTGCCCTTTGCCTCTCACGGGATTCATAATGTTATCTTCATGGGTGTGTTTTGTTATTTCTATTTTATAAGATGGGAAACTGAAGCAGGAGGGTAAGTACCTTGCCCTTTGTCATAGAAACAGTGAGTGGGGTGGCTAATATTGGAACCCAAGTCTGACTCTCCACTAATAGCGTCTCCAAAATTATAGGCATAAAAAATCATTTGATTTTCATTCATCCAAACTAATAAACATTTCCAGCACTTGGGGCAGGACTATGCTAACAATATTGCTGTGATAAGACTGCCTCCCAAGGAGACCGAAGGGAGAGCCTTTCTCTGGGCTCTTTCCTCCCACCTGTCTCCCCAGGATGAAGCCCCTATGCATTGTGGCCACCAAGAACCCTCTAAATAAACTAACAAACATGGTGCTTTGTAGCATAAGGGCGATAGTGCTTCCAGTTTCAATGAGGAAAACCTCATCTACAGTACCCTGGATCTCTTCTTTGCTGGAACGGAGACAACTTCGACGACGCTGCGCTGGGGTCTGCTTTACATGGCTCTCAACCCAGAAATCCAAGGTGAGCAAGCCTGGGCCAGGACACAGTGGTGCCTCCTGGACACACTGCCCCAAAGTTGGGAGGAGAAGAGAGCATGGTGGAGAGGAAAGATAGGCAGGACAGTCACCAGGCCATGTGGACTTGAGAACAGGCATGTTCTTCATTTTTTCTGTCGTGATTGCAATGGAGCCACATCATACAAATATAATAGGAGTCCCTGCCCTCAGGACACTCTACTGGGGAAAACAGTGAAGTTAATTGACATTGTGGTGAGTTCCAGGAAAGTTACATTCTCACAAGAAATCTGGTCTTAGTGGAAGTTAGATGTCAGACAATACGGAAGGAAGGAAGGAAGGAAGGAAGGAAGGAAGGAAGGAAGGAAGGAAGGAAGGAAGGAAGGAAGGAAGGAAGGAAGGAAGGAAGGAAGGAGGAAAGAAGGAAAAGAAGAGGGAGGGAGGAAAAAGAACTGTTCCTTGCCTTCTCTCCTGTTAGGTTGTCTGGCATTGCCCTGTAGAAATGTCCAAACTTCTTACTTTGACATATCATACCCTCTGCTGTGCCTCTTACTTCCTACCCAGCCTCAACTAACTCACCCTGCATGGGGGCCTCATTAAATTACCTGTCATTTTTCTTTGCATTGTCATTATTTGTGCTTGTGTCATCGCACCTTCTACAACAGTGGTTCTCAACCTTCCTAATGCTGCGACCCTTTAATACAGTTCCTTATGTTGTGGTGACCCCCAACCATAAAATTATTTTCGTTGCTACTTCATAACTGCAATTTTGCTACTGTTATGAATCGTAATGTAAATATCTGTGTTTTCCGATGGTCTTAGGTGACCCTGCTAGCGTTTCTCAAGAATGTATTTCCTTACTTTTTCTACTTGGCAAACGACTAGCTCTGCTTTAAGAATCTGCTCAACACCACCTCTCATGTTTTCCCAATCCTCTAGAAAATTAGTAGCATTCTCTTTCTCTAGAGATGACGTGATGCCCCTCCATAACTGTGCTATTTGCATATTATTTGTATATCTGCCCCACAAACTCTAGTCCATTCAGTGACAGTGACTGTTATAATCAGTTTTCTTTCTCCAGGTCCCAGAACAGTTTGATCACATGAAGGATTAGATTTGTTATTATACAACTTTTTAAATTCTGGGTAACAGTTTATTAAAGGGATATAAAATCTATTTAGTGAATCAAGACTTTTTTTGTTTTGTTTTGTTAATCCTCACCCGAGAATATTTTTCCATTGATTTTTAGAGAGAATGGAAGGGAGGGGGAGAGACAGAGAGAGAAACATCAATGTGAGACACACATCGATTGGTTGCCTCCCTCATACTCCCCGACCAGGGCCAGGGATCAAGCCTGCAACCGAGGTACATGCCCTTGATCACAATCGAACCTGGGACCCTTCAGTCTGGGGACTGACACTCTATCCACTTAGTCAAACAAGCTAGGGCAAGACCTTTTTTTTCCCCCTAAAATGAAAATAGAATAGAAACCAGGTATCCAGCTAAAATCTCTATTATTGTAAAAAAAGGAAGGGGGAAAAAACAGATATCGGGAGACAATTAGCAGTTTCTATCATTTGTTGGGTGCTCACCTAAACGAGTTAATATAAAGTTCAAAATATCCTTAAGATGAAGATAGATTTAGCCTCACTTAATAAGAAGAGGAAACTGAGGCTCAGTTTAAGTAATGTGCAGCATAATTTGGTAGAGCAAAAGCTTACAACTGGAATTGTCTTATTCCAGGGCCTGCTTTCCACTCTCATTACCTCCTTGACAAACAAGAGTCTATGGAGCCTACTATAATTTTAACATTTTGATCCTAGTTATTCCACTCCTTAGGTTCACAAGGCTCAAGGAAAGGTATTGAATGCAATAACTTACTTTTCTTTTCAAGAAAAAGTGCAAGCTGAGATCGACAGAGTGATTGGCCAGTCGAAGCAGCCAAGCACGGATGCTCGGGAGCTCATGCCCTACACCAATGCCGTCATCCATGAGGTGCAGAGAATGGGAAATATCATCCCCCTGAATGTGCCCAGGGAAGTAAACAATGCTACCACCGTGGCTGGATACCACCTGCCCAAGGTAATGAGGGACTCCAGCTTCAGATCTTAAAGCTTATTGCTTTGAATGGTAGGAATCTGAACTTGAAAAGTGACAGATTCTTGTCCTAGGGAATCACTTTAATGGGGAGAGATATTATACTTGTTTCAATATTAATTTTTTTTGTCCTTCTTGTGTGAGCATTAATTCAACTAGGTACTAATAGTTATTTTGGAAAGGAAGGGGGACTCCTAGGTCAAATATGTCTAACCAAAGACTGGCTTTTCTTTGCTGTGGGATTGCTCAGTGTTTTTACTATGAAATGTGTATTGTGAATCTTTGTGGAGATGCAGCTGACTTTGCATGGAATCTTCTTCTTGGACTTGGTAGAGCATCTCACAGAACTAGGGACTTGCCAGAATTACTTTAGAAAATTGTGCTTCACAATCCTGGGTCTACTATATAGAACATTAAAATATAAAGGGACAATTGAGACCATCTAGGCCAGTGGTCGGCAAACTCATTAGTCAGCAGAGCCAAATATCAGCAGTACAACGATGGAAATTTCTTTTGAGAGCCAATTTTTTAAACTTAAACTGCATAGGTAGGTACATTGTTATTAACTTAATTAGGGTACTCCTAAGCTGGCCTTTGCTAAAAACTCAAGGGGCCAAAGAGCCGCATGTGGCTCGCAAGCCGCAGTTTGCAGACCACTGATCTAGGCCAACGTCACATTAATACTGGTGTTTCTAACAGAATATCCCAATAGGTGTTTTTTCAGTTTTTACTTGTAGCCCTGTGATGGGAGGAACCAATCCAACTGTGTACAATATTAAGTATTACAAAAGGAGAGAAAGAACATACTTGTTAAGCAGTAATTATGTTCCATGGACTACATAGTTTCTTCCAAAATATTTTAATCAGTCCTCAGAATAAGTCTGTTATTTCTATTTTATAAACTGAGAAGTACGATCTCATAGTGATTCAGCTTGTGTAAGGTCCCTCAACTACAAAGTGACAAGAGTTGGGTTTAAGAACCAGATCTGTTCTGTTTCCCAGGCTCATCTTTTTTGTACTACATCATGTTCTCTACACAGGAGTTGTTTTACTTTGACCTTAAAAGGGTCTTCTTGCAATTGCTCTCAATTCATCCCTGTTTAATTCTGTGTCCTCACAAAGGAAATTCTGATCTTTACCCACCAGGCTTATGATCTACCCACCAGGCTTATGATCTCAGCAGACATCTCTCCTATGCCCCCTAGTGCCCTCTCTGCACACTGCACCTTTATGGCTCCCTTGCTTTCTCACCACTTCGGTCAACCTCTGTGGGTCCATTCCAGTTGTCTATGTCCCTCTGCATATGTCTTACCTGGAGACGAACTTAAGAGGCAGAACCAGAGGGGATTTCCCATTGTACACGTTTTGGTCATTGTCCCTGCAGAGCCAGGAAAAGCCGCTATCCCTGCAGCTATTGCATTTACGATTTCTTGCCAATTGACCATGTTGTAGGTGAAGGCTGAGGTTTGAATTGTCACAGGTGCTGCTTGCATTTTTTAAAAATATATTTTAGTGATTTTTTTACATAGAGGAAGGGAGAAGGATAGAGAGTTAGAAACATCGATGAGAGAGAAACATCGATCAGCTGCCTCCTGCACACTCCCTACTGGGGATGTGCCTGCAACCAAGGTACATGCCCTTGACTGGAATCGAACTTGGGACCCTTCAGTCCGCAGGCTGACACTCTATCCACTGAGCCAAACCAGTTAGGGCTGCTTGCATTTTTATAGCAATTCATTTAAGCTCCAGGAACCACCCCAGCTCTACCACTTATTTTTAACATCCACTTTAATAACCATCCTGGGAACTGAGAGATCTAAGTGACTAAGTTGTAGAGGCTAAGTCGACATGGCTTTGACATCAAGTAGACCTAGTAGAAACCATGGTTCTCCCTCCTCCATTATGTGACTCTGGGCACATTATTTAACCCCTCAGAGCTTCAATTTCTTTAGTTGTAAAGTGTGTTAAACCTACCTCACAGGTTGAGGTAAAATGAGGACATGCATGTCGAATGTTAAATCTCATGCTTAGTATGGAAAGTACTTAAAATAAGTTACCCTTTATTAATCCAACAAATGTTCATTAAGCACCTAAAATGCTCAGGCCTGGGAAAACAAACCTGAGGAACATAACCATGCAAGTACATACTCAGAAACCATGACAACTGCCCCACTGAAAAAACTCCCACATCTCTATAAAGATGCAGGCTGGCTGGATTGGGGAGTAATAGCAGGAGTGGTCAGAGGAGGCTTCCCAAGGAAGTGATGTTTGAGGTGAAGGCAGCAGAATGCTTAAGAGTTAGGAAGAAAGGCATGAAGACACTGTAAACAACATTTTAAAAGGAACAAAAATGAGTGAGAACAGAGCTGTTTGAGCAGCTGAAAGAAGGCTGATGAAATGGAAGTGCAGGCAGACAGAGTGGCCCAGACAGGGGTCAGGCAATGGATTTGTCACCCAAGAGCAATGGGAAGCTGTTGAAGGATTCTATCAAGTTCAAGGCTGGTGGGTGGGTCGGTGTGTGTGGCATGATTAAATCTTATTTGAAGCTCACTGGGCTTTCAGAGTATGGAGCAGATTGAAAGGGGAAAGAGAGGATGTAGGGCATAGCTAGCCAGCTATTGTAGGTGTATAGGCAAGCAAGGAGGTAGCCAGGAGTAAGATGGTAACAGTGGGCATAGCATGGAGGGGACAGAATTAAGAGAAATTTAAAGTAAAATTGACCAGCCTCACTGAAAAATCAATGGGGGAAAGGGAGGCATTAAGGAGGACTCTTGGGTTTCTTGATATGTACCTGTTGAATAGTGGTTCCTTTTACTGGACAACCTGGTTCTATTATTAAACCTGGGCAGTAAGTCGACATTGGAGGGAAGAGAAAAGAGGAACAGGGATGAATGAGACATAGTTTACCTTGCTGGAGCTGCCATGCTCACCACTTCACTGAGCTGCTGGGGTGACTTTGGTACAGTACCGACTGGCAAAGCTCTATGTTATTCTCTCATTGGTGCATGCATGTCCACTCTCAGGTCTTACACTGACTGGTCCCTGCAGAGAACATCCATACTGCAGTTAAGAGTAGCTGTACTTCCCTAGGAAATTCCCAGCAGACATTTGCAGTCCATCATTGCAAGTTGTACCACGGCAAAGTAGGGCCCAGGGAGGGTTGGGGGTGGGGAGCTGGGCTCAGAAGACAGTGGGTTGGGGAGGGTGAGGATATGGTCAGGCCCTGGCTTGGGAGCAGAAGACTTCCAGCCTTCTGCATGGGTGTGTTGCATGTTGCCTTGCCTGAGTCTTTGCTGCCTTCTCCAGGGGACCTTGATCCTGACCAATCTGACCGCACTGCACAGGGACCCTGAAGAGTGGGCCACCCCCGACACATTCAATCCGGAGCACTTTCTAGAGAATGGACAGTTTAAGAAAAGGGAAGCCTTTCTGCCTTTCTCAATAGGTGAGTTCTACAAAAGAAGAGGGTATGAATCCACAGCTCCTCTCCGCCCTCCCCTGCTCCTCTCCCCATCATCCTTTGCTTTAGCTGGAATGCCTCCAAACAGCCCTGCCCAGCGTGATTTCCTGTTAATGCTGTTCCAGCTCAGGATTCCCAGGGCTGGCGTGGCTCCAGGCTGCCCTTTCTTCCCCAGCCCTTGCTTGGCAGGCAGGGCAGCCTGAAGATTCCAGCTTCACTCTGTTCTGTCCCCCGGAACACTGGGGACAGAGACGCAGACCCTGCCTCTAAAGGTTGGGCACTTGCCATCTTCACAGAATTTCTAAAGGCCACCCACTCACACAGAACTAGAGCCAATTTATAATATGGGGGTGGCGGGGGGCAAGGAAAGTGGCTACTTGCTTATCATTATGGGCATCAGGAGTGATGCTAATGCCATCCTGGACTAGATGGGATTCTATTCTATATGCACCCCCTTTTGCCTTTTTTTTACATTTTAATTATGCTGTAAAAGTTTAGTTAATACATTTACAGGGTAAACAACTTGAATGGTGCAAAAGAGGGATGCTGTGAAAACTCATGTTTTCAAACAGCCAGTTCCAAAGGCTTTTTAAACTCATAACATTGTAAAATGAATAACAAAAATTCTTAGTATATTTATTAGTTTTGCATTTGGTATGTCTCATGGGTTATTTCTTTAGTCCTGGAAATGTGTCCTGAGCCAGTAGTCAGCCCTGAGCATACTTTAGAGATAATGAAACTGAGGCTTGAGGGGTCAACTGTGGCATCTTTTACATCTGTTATTGTCTTGTTTATATTTCCCCTTTTTACACTTGTTTTTTCTTTTTGCATTGAATATGTATTACTTAGGGAGAAAATAAATTATTGCACACAGAAGAGAGATGGTGGTAGTGACCAGTGAGGGGTGTTGTAGCCCAAACAGGGTGGGGGGGGGGGCATTTGTGAAAGGGAGGGGACAGCGGAAGCCTAGAGTGGGTGTCAGAGCAACAGGAAGATGAGGCAGGATCTGCACAGAGTGGCTATGGTACTGATGGGAGATAAGTTATATACACAGGATACTGATCCAATAAGTAAGCAAGCATAGCAAGGATAATTGGGGGGGGGGGGGTTATAAACGGGGAAGGGATGATATTAGAATGAATTCTGTGGTGTTAGATTGAAATAAGAGGTTATCGATACAAACTCAGATTTTTAATAGATTTGTAGGTAGATAAGTAGATATAGAAGTAAATATAGACATAAACATGGAAGTATATATCCTCAAATTTAAATATATACTCATGTTATATATACTAGAGGCCCAGTGCACAAATTCCTGCACATTGAAAGGAAATTAATTAGGAGAAATATTTTAATATCACTATTTGTCCTTTCTCTATAATAGAAGTCACGCTCGACCAATGACACATCAAAAATCACGTGCGTGATTGGTACCAGGGAGAGCTTTATATATATAGATAAACTTGCTTAATTAGATCTGCTTTCTGATTTAGCTAAACTTTTCCCAGCCCAGTGAAGCACCCCAACCTCTCTTTCAGGTAATTGTCAGCAACACAGCAGTAAATATCAACATGAAGCAGATTATTAATGTAGATCACTCAGGGAGAACAAAGGTTAAAATATCTAACTGCAGCCGTGTTTGACTATATTCTGCACAGTGAGAAAACCTGAAGTTGATTTTCAAGGTCTACCATTTTTTACTTCTTTTTAGTCAGGTCAAATTTCTAAGCTTTCTAAATCTCTGTTTTCTGGCTAATGAAAAGAAAATAGGATTCTACTGAGTCTCCTATCTATCTACTCCAGGACTTCTGTGAGGATAAAATGAGAAGAGGTATGAGAAAATGCTTCACAGACACTTGGTTACAGTATAAAATGTTTGCACCTGGCTATAAAGCAAGTCATGTTTCTGGGCTGAAGAAACTCCAAGGAGGCTAGTTGCTAGGGAGAGGAACCCGGGTGTTGCTATGTGACATCATTACCCAGAGCCCACAGCTACAATTTCTGGGCTGGGCTGTGGGCTGCATTTTGTGCCATGTGGTCTCGGCAGTGTTGGCTGTGATTTGGTGGGGTGTTGCTCCAGGGTGGTGACAGGGCCTGTGTCCCACCTGGGGGAAGCTGAGTGTTGATTTGTTGGCACCACAGATGTTTCTTTGTAAATGGCCAGTGTGCATCACAGCAGCTCGTGCGTTGAGCATCTGCCCCCTGGTGGTCAGTGCACATCACAGCAACCAGTCAGATGGTCGGAGGGACACTTAGCATATGAGCTTTTTATATATGTAGACTAGGGGCCCGGTGCACAAAATTCATGCACTGGGGGTGGGGGTTCCTTCAGCCCAACCTGCCCCCTCACATAATGGGAGACCTCAGGGGATGTCCTACTGATGGCTTATGCCCAATCCCTAGGGGAAGCGGGCCTAAGCTGCGGTCTGGCCTCCCTTTGTGGGAGGCAACTGGGCTGATCAGGGGAAGACACCAGCCCCATCACCCTGCTGCTGCAGCCACTGCCAGTCACTGCAGACACCAAGGTGTTTTCATCAACATGACTCCAGTCCCTTCACCAAGAAAAAATGACAACTTTCTTTAGGCATTTTCAAGATGTGTCTTTCATAGCATATGCATTTCTTTCTCTTTCTCTTTCTTTCTTTCTTTCTTTCTTTCTTTCTTTCTTTCTTTCTTTCTTTCTTTTCCTTCCTTCTTTTCCTTCCTTCCTTCCTTCCTTCCTTCCTTCTTTCCTTCCTTCCTTCCTTCCTTTCCTTCCTTTCCTCCCTCCCTCTCTCTCTCCCTCTCTCCCTTCCTTCCTTCCTTTCCTTCCTTCCTTCCTTCCTTCCTTCCTTCCTTCCTTCCTTCCTTCCTTCCTTCCTTCCTTCCTTCCTTTCCTTCCTTCCTTCCTTCCTTCCTTCCTTCCTTCCTTCCTTCCTTCCTTCCTTCCTTCCTTTCCTTCCTTTCCTCCCTCCCTCTCTCCCTCCCTCCCTCCCTCCCTCCCTCCCTTCTTTTCTTTCTTTCTTTTCTTTCTTTCTTTCTTTCTTTCTTTCTTTCTTTCTTTCTTTCTTTCTTTCTTTCTTTCTTTCTTTCTTCCTTCCTTCCTTCCTTCCTTCCTTCCTTCCTTCCTTCCTTCCTTCCTTCCTTTCTTTCTTTCTTTCTTTCTTTCTTTCTTTCTTTCTTTCTTTCTTTCGTCTCCTCGTCTAAGGATATGTTTCCATTGGCTTTTAGAGAATGTGGAAGAGAAAGGGAAAGACAGAGAGAAACATCAAAGTGAGAGGAACACTTTGATTGGTTGCCTCCTGCATAAGCCCTGATCTGGGCCCCAGCCAGGGAGGAGCCTGCAACCTAGGTACATGCCCTTGATCAGAATCAACCCAGAACCTGCTGTGGGCAGGCCAAGACTCTATCCACTGAGTCAAACCGGCTAGGGCAGGATATGACATTTCTTAGCCCTCCAGCAGCGGACCTTCGTTTTTTCCTCCAGAAGTGTGGTGGAAAAACCCTAGATCACCTTTTTGGATTCTTATTACCCAAGTTACTAAGAATATTACCAGTGGCATACAGGAAGCTTAGCCAATGTGCAGTCAGAAAAGGTATTTCCTCTATAGTTCACACCAATTACGGGCTGTGCCCTGCCAAGGCCTAAAGCCTCTGGCCAAAGCTTTAGGCCTGTGATCGCAGACACCGCCCATTGGGCAGGGGAACCCAGCTCCCTGCAATCCACCACAGGAGCGGACCCCCAGCTCCCTGTGATGGATCGTAGGAGCAGACCCCCAGTTCCCTGCGATCCATCACAGGCTCCGCTCCTGCCCAAGACCGGGACCTCGGGCTCGGCCGGACCCCAACCTCCCTGCGACGGATCGCAGGAGTGGACCCTCAGTTCCATGTGATCCATTACAGGCTCCCTGCTTGTGCCCACGGCCGGAAAAGCCTCGGCCAGACCCCAAGCTCCCTGCGATGGATCGCAGGAGCGGACCCCCAGCTCCCTGCAATCTGTCGCAGGGGGTCCGCTCAGGGCGCCTATGTATTAAAATTAACCACCATCTTGGTTGGGTTAATTTGCATATTCACCCTGATTGGCTGGTGGACGTGGCTTGGGCGTAGCGAAGGTGTGGTCAATTTGCATATTACTCTTTTATTAGGTAGGATACTGAGTTGCTATACTCACTGAGATGCCTGGGAGCAACATCACCTCAATACCAATGAGCATGTCTAATGCCCAGATCTAATCGTTATCCACTAAAAGGAACCAGGACTTTTGGGGAAATGGGCTGATTCCAGGTTGGGGAAGGGAAAGCATGAGATAAGCCTGCAATGTGGTGTGTTGTTTTTTTTTGTCCAAAGTAAGAAAATACCAGCTTGAATGCTCATTTATTAGCCAAACCTAGAGTATCTTGAGATCCAAACACTAATAACAAATTTTAACCCCTTAAATAAAATAGGAATCTGTGAATTCATACTGATATAAATGAGTGCATAAATAAAATAGGGAGAGAGCATTTCCTTTAGTAGAATTCTAATAATATGGAAGGAATGATGGAATTTTAAAAGTCCCAATCAGGCAACCATTAGATTAATTAATAATTTGGGCAAAAAATAGCAAAGGAAACTAGTCCAATGAGGAATGGTTATTAGTCTCAAAGTAGTATTTATCAGTTGCAAAGAGAAAAATAATAATTTTACAGGGGAGAAAGGATAGACACCACCGTAATCAAATTAAATTCACCAATAATGGGCAAATCAAAAGCATGTCCCACCTGATAGGGTGCAATGATAAGAACTAGCCTCCCTTGGATGGCCCTGCCCCCAGAAATGCATGACCTCCCAACCTGAGTCTAATCATGAGGGAACGTGAGAGACATTAACCAAATAATGGGTCTGTCATCTTCAAAGTGCCAAAGTCAGGAAAGTTGAGAAATCTCTTGTGCGACAGCCAAATGCAACTCCTGATACTAAACTGGGTCCCTTTACTAAAGAAAGGACATTATTAGGAGAATGGCAAAACCTGATTGGGAATTTGAGGAGAAGGTGGTGGGAATTTCCTGATTTGGTGATTCTGTAGGATAACATCCTTGTTTAAAGGGATACATACTAAAGGTTTCATGGGTAACGTAGGCAATTTACTCTTAAATAACTCAGGAAAAATACTTTTTTAAAAATATTATTCTTGCAAGTTTTCCGTACATTTGAAATTACTTCAGAATAAAAGGTACAATGTGAAAAGTATCACAGTAAGGAATTGTAATACACAAAAAAACTATTTTAGTAATGTTACCACCCACAAGATTTATTTTAAAATCATCTTTTAAACTGTGTTCTTCTGAATTTTTTTTTTTTATAAGAAACAGGATGAACTTACAGATAAGCTATTGTATAGCTAGAATCTGTATTATTATCCAGGAGATGTATTAAAATACTTTGTTTTGCTCTCTACAGTATTATTTGGATTCCATGTGTAGCTCATGCAATATATAAAGTTCCCATGTTAAGCACACATTTCCACCAATGCCTCGAGAAGTTACTTAATTTTTCCCGAATCCCATGTCTAGAAAGTGGGAGTAGTAGAATTGGATCTCTGTCCTTCTGCTTCCAGTTCTGAACTCACACAACAGGGACAGGGATGTGGCCTGGACAGGGAGGGCCATGTGTGAGCCATGGAGCAAAGGACGCAGCCTAGGGCCCCATGCTAGAAGCAAAGGCACTACTGGAGGAAGGACCGGCAGGCCAAAGGACTGTCAAGGACAGAGGCTGAAGCAGGTCCAGGGTAGAGAGCCATCCATGTTAGCGAGGTCCCTGATCATCGAGGAGGAAAATGTGAGCAGGAGAAAGAGGCCTTGGCATTTACTGGCTTATACTTTGGGGTAGTATTCCTTTAAGGTTTTAAAAAAATTAAGTGTTGTTTTCTGCTTCTGTCATTGTTGTTAATTGATTTTTTAGAGCCTGTAGGCTAAATACCCACGTTCTAGGTCAACCCAGGCCTCCCACTTCAATCACTGCCTACAACCTGCACCTCCACTTGCCTGACCCCTGAAGGCACTGGAGTGAGTCCAGACATAAATTCTGTGCTTTGCTTAAGCCCGGTATTGTCAGATTGAATGAGCCTCGGTACAGAAAGCCCTGGGGGCCTAGAAGGCCCGCCCCCGCTTTCAAGATATGAAAAACTTTAGAGAAGATTTCAATCCCTCTGGGCACGGACACCAGCTGGAAAGCTAACTCTTATGTTCTTGTCTTTCAGGAAAGCGGGTATGCCTTGGAGAACAGCTGGCCAAGGCTGAGCTGTTTATTTTCTTCACCTCCCTTTTGCAAAAATTTACCTTTAAGCCCCCGGAAAATGAGGAGCTGAGCTTGAAGATCAGAATGGGCCTCACCATCTCCCCAGTAGAACACCGCCTCCGCGCAGTTCCTCGGGCATGAGGGCATTGGGGGAGGAGGGGAAAAGAAAGCAGGAAGAATGGGCATGTCCTCTGAAGGCACGGGGCCTGCTCAGAAGGGAGGGACCAGAATGGAAACTGGATTCAAATCCAGTTTTATCATGTATCTCTAGAAAACACCCTCAAAGATATTCCTAGAATAAAACCAATCACATCAGGCCTTGAACTTCCTAAATACCTGGGATCTTGCCTTCCATTTCTTTTTCCCAATCAGATCACCCGAGTAGGAGACTGGGAAATTGGCCAAAATATTTCACATAATATGATCAGTCCCCTCATCTGTAAAATGACTTTGGTGAAGGATCTGAGTTCCACTCCTGCTCTGCTGTCCATTTGTCCTGATTCCAGATGGTGAGGCACTCACACACTCCGTGTGGAATAAGTGTCAAGTGCCCAGCACTCATCCGGACCTAACAGATAGATTGGGACTCAAAGCCAAGAGAATATGACAGTAATTATGGTGAAACCTTGGGGAAGAGATGGCTTGAAGTTTCTGGTAATGAAAAAAATGACTCCTTTCCCCCCTCTAAAAGCTCCTTAGAGGGATTCTAATTTGAGATCTCTTCCTGCCCAAGCGTTACACAAAGGTTTCTTCTGATTTGTATCTCTCTTATTTCTTGTCTAGTTTGAAAGCTTCAGGGCCCCTTCCCCTCCTCCTTTGCCATCAGTGTCTGACACACAATGTGCAAGCATATGACACTTTCTGTGGCCCCCTGGCCAAGGCACAGATTTTACCCAAAAGCAAATCCAGGCTGTGAGTCTTTCTCTACTGCTGTCCTGCCAAGAGACACAGACACATGCAAACTGCACTGTACATTAAAACTGGTCCAGGGACAGAGGATTTACAGCAGAGAAGGAGCAGGACACACGGAGTTAGAATGAAAGTGTGCTCGGGTCTGGCAGAGGAGGCCTGCATGCAGTAGGGGGAGGGTCCAGTAAAAGGCCTCTCCGAATGCCCTACATATTTACAGCCAGGAGCCAGGGGCTGGCTAGGTGACTAAGTGAGGAATCAGGACAGCTTCCTGGGTGAGAAAGCTGCTTTGTCAGAACAGGGAATTCAGAGCTCTAACTCTTGTCAAGAGATGGTCCTTGGTGCCAATTCAACACCAACAGGAATTCACAATTGAGGTGCAGTAAAGGAAAGTGTATTCAGTGCAAAACAGCTCAATGGTGATACAGCAAGGCTGTGAGGCAGCCCTGTGGCCTTGCCCCTCTGCTCTGTGCTCCTCCACTCTGCCTCTCTCTGCCCCTGTGAGTCTGTTTTCCTCTGCTCCAGTGACATGTCTTCAGTGTTTCTGCTCTAGCCAAGGAAACACGGTTTTCAGTGTTTGGTGGGAAGGGAAAGTGCACTCCTGAGCCAGAGGGGAACTGGCTTATATAGACAAAAGTCCCGGCCCCTGCTCCCTGATTGGTCCATCCTCATGCCAATGAGAACTCCAAATCCTTACAGTTTGATTGGTCCAAAGGCATGGCCTTATTGGTCAGAATGGAGCTGCTTCGATTATTGGCTGGTGGAGATGTTAATGGGGATATAGCTATGTCACTTTATTGGATGGAGAAACCTCAGTCCTATTGGTTTAAACAGGATTCTAGGAACTCCTCAAGGACTGGTTCAAATGGCAGAAATAGTGTAGAAAGGCAGCTGAGTGTAGGAGGCAGGCAGCTTAGTGCAGGCTTCTCCTTGAAGTGCCATGTGCATGAGAGGACCCTGTGTAGAAAAAGCCTCTAGGCACCGTTTTTGTGTTTTTTTTTTCCTAATATTTTTAAAAAATTGATTTTGAGAGAGGAAGGGAGAGCCAGAGATATTTTAGAGATTATCTCATTTGTTCCTTTCTCTTGGGAATCATAGTTCTGAAGTGTCCGTTTTCCAATAGCTGAAAACTTATTTTTATTTACTTTGCCTAATTTTCTGGTTGTTGTTGAAGAAGGGCTAGTCCAGTGCCAATGACTCTTTCATAGCATGAAGCATAAGTTTCATCACCGTGT
This sequence comes from Eptesicus fuscus, assembly GCF_027574615.1. Taxonomy (NCBI): domain Eukaryota; kingdom Metazoa; phylum Chordata; class Mammalia; order Chiroptera; family Vespertilionidae; genus Eptesicus; species Eptesicus fuscus. The sequence continues at coordinate 41,466,891 of NC_072481.1, read as the reverse complement.
TGAGTTTTTATGGAATTTAAGATGGGTGAGAACAACTTTCATTTCCCAAAATAGTCATAATAATTCCCCCTCTGTACTCACACCCCTTTCAGTGCAGCTTGACAACTTCTCCCCATCAAGAGATGGACTCTGTGTTCATTTCCCTGTCCTCTGGGCTGGCATGCTGACCACTTTGGCCAACAGAATGTGGTGAAATGACTTTTCTGAGCTAGGGCTTCTCCTTGCTCTTTTGGGACTCTGCGACCACCATTTAAACAAGCCCATGTTACCCTGATGGATGAGGAGAAACACATGGCCTCCTTATTCCTGTCATGTTGCCCTAGATGACAGCTGGCCCACCACAGAGCTGTGCAAAGGGCCAACTGAGATGAACTAGACCCAACCATAACCAATAGCTGAATGCAGATGCATAAGTGAGCCCACCCGAAACAAGAACTGCCCAACTGAATCCAGCCTGAATTGCCAACCTTAAATGAATGATTATTGTTTTAAGCCTCGACATTTTGAGGTGCACTGTTACACAGCAATAGTTAAGTACTACATTCTTTCAGGGCAGGAACAGTGTCTTTTTCAATATTAAGAATATTGGTAGGGACCAATAAAATGAATAAAATAAGGTGGAAATTGCCTGGCTCGCATGGCTAAGTGGTTAAGCATTGACCTATGAACCAGGAGGAGGTCACAGTTTGATTCCCAGTCAGGGCACTTGCCCAGGTTGCAGGCTTGATCCCCAGTGTGTGGTATGCAGGAGGTAGCCAATCAATGATTTCCTCTCATCACTGATGTTTCTATCTCTATCTCCTTCTCTGAAATCAATAAAAATATATTTTTTTTTAATTAAAAAGGGTTGAATCATTGTAGGCTGGCACTAGATTGTATCTATTGACTAAAATTAGATCTCTGCCACTACTCCTCTGTCCTGTCACCTCACTCCAATGTCCTATTTCTCGGTCCCTATGCCAACTTCTGTTATACTCCTTCAATGACACAGTGGAAAGTGCAGGCTTGTCCTTAGCTCACTGTTCCATTTCCCAGCTGGCTTTCTGGAATGGGGCCACCTATTCCATTTCTCCATGCTTATTTCTTAAGAACAGGCTGATGTTCTTAGATGGGCGTTTTGTACTATTTGGGTCACACTGTGTTTTTGTGCATGCAACATGAGCTATCTGTTCTGCTCTGAAAATCTAACAACCTTTCCCTCTTACTTTTGAAATAGACACTAAGCAAGAATAAAGGGTCAAATACAAAGCTCACTTTCCAGGGCTGGCACTGAATCGTGATGGTGCCTAGTACAACTGTCAAGGTCAGAAAAAAAGGCTTCTCTTCACCCAAATACATCAAGTGTCCAAAGGTAACACACAAAACAATATTAAAAGACTCAGTGCAGGGGTTGGGTAGCACGGGGAATCAGATGAACTGGGGTTAGGGCTCTGAAGTTACGCTGGCCTGAATTCAATCCAGGTATTCTCATTTATTAATTTTTGCTTGCAAATTAAACAGGATACTTTACTTTGCTGAACCAATTTCCCAGTCTTCAAATAGAATTAATATCTGTGCGGTTGATGATGATGGTCAAAAGAGCCACTATCCCTCTCTGGTGGCCTTTCTCTGTGGTGTACCTCCCTGTGGGATGATTACACATAACCACCCTGATATATGCAGGAATGGCGTGTCCTTTGGCCAATAAATGAGAGAAAACTTCCATGAGTCTCTTCTCAGTGCTTAAGAGTAAGCTAGTAGTTCATGTTTCCATTTTCTCTGCCATGAAACCAGCAATGTCCTAGATAAGGGCCTGTCAGCCTACATCCACGTGACAAAGACATAGAGCAGAGCCATAGCTGATTCAAATGGATATGCGATGTGAGGAATGAACCTATTTTATTGTGAGCCACTAAAATTTTGAGACTGCTAGTTACTATAGCATAACTTATCCTAAATTGTCTGATAAAACAGAAGGGGGAAAAAAACACACACACACACACACACACACACACACTGTTACTTTAATATATAAGTATGAATTTATAATATATGTACACTATATTATGTTATATATAAATAACAATATATATATATATAACTTTAATATATATATATTAAATAAAGACATAGTGTACCTGGCATATAATAAATTGTAGCTACAACACTGTTATGGTTATTTCAAACACCACCTCTAGTTATGACACTGGAGAGCTTATTTCTCTACCTTTTTTTCCTGGCAATTTGACCTTTTCCTCGGGTTCACAAAGCAGTAAATCCTTCTCCCTACTGACTACTGGACCATTGTAGGTTTTTTGGCAGGGCTGCGACATTGAGAAAGCCCAGGAGGCTGTCACTGGTAGTCTAGGTGAACAGTGCTCTCAGGAGTGGGTTCTGTGAACAGCCCTATGTGCGGGCCTGCTCCTTAGCTGGGTGTATGACCATTTCTGGGATCTGAAACCTGCTCACCTCTTCAATCATATCTCTTGCCCAACTACCAATTCTCTACGCAGGATAGGTCCTTTAAAATCTGCGTGTCTTTATATAAAGTACTAGAGGCCCAATGCACGAAATTCTTGCAAGCATAGGCCTTCCTTCTCCCGGCTGCCAGCACCAGCTTCCCTCTGGCACTACGGAACTGGGCTTCCCTCTGGTCACCGGCTTCCAGAAGGACATCCGGTCTAATTTGCATATTACACTTTTATTATTATAGATGTTTTCTGTAAGAAACGTCTAATCACACCCAGCAGATTCAACTTTGATGTCAACTCCTCAATGACATTTTTCTTGACTCTCCCAGTCAGTTGCTCCCTCCTCCATCCATTCTCTGAGAATGTTAGTCAAAAATTTTAATTTGCTATTGCCATGTAATCTCCCAATTATACTCAGCTTTGCAGAGACAGCTGTGCCTTGCTCACATAAGTTCAGTACCTAATGGTTTTGATGCACAGTAGATGCTCAGTAAATGTTTGTTGAAGCTCTGGGTGGGGAGGAGCCAAGGGACTGAGGCAGAGCAGAAATGTTAATGCTTCGTATGTCAGACGTTTCTGTTCCTATGCAGCAAGCCGTTTACCTCTCTGCATCCTAGTTGCATATTCTGGACAATGTGGACTTCAAAGATTGCTCACTAAGACCCCTTCTACTTCTAAAAATCTGACCTGGAGAGAAGAACTTCTCAAGTGGCAAAGTGACCTCCCAAAATTCACTCCTCCATAAAAACCCTGAGAAGCCTAGCAAACTTGTCAAAATCAACATTTCCAGAACTATGGAAATTAACTGAATTCTTGCAACAATCTGAGCACTTAAGAAAAAAAAAAAAGCCAGATCTCAGTAAGAAGTGAGCTCTGTGGCATTTTAAAATAGCCAAAGCAAACCTGAAAAGGAAAATTTAGGATTCATACTTACTAATTTTAACACTTACTACAAAGCTATGGTAATCACAATTATGTGGTACTGGCACAAGGGTAGATGTGCAGACCAAGGCACTAGACTTGAGTGTTTAGGAATAAAAGCATTCAGAAAAGGTCAGGTGATTTTCAACAAGGGGGCCAAGACAATTCAATGGAGAAAGAATAATCTTTTCCAAAAGCTGTATTGGAAGAAGTTGATATCCACATGCAGCAAAATAAAATTGAACCTCTACTTCACACCATACGTAAAAATTATCTCAAAATGGCTCACAGGCTAGTATAGGATGTAAACTTACAAAAATCCTAAAATAAAGCATAGAAGGAAATCTTCCTGACTTTTGATTTCTTAAATATAACACCAAAAGCACAAGTAAAAAAGAAAAAAAATTGGTAAACTGGAATTCGTCAAAATTAAAATCTTTTGTTCTACAAACAAAACTTCCAAAAGAATGAAGAGACAACCCCAGGACAGAATAAAATTATTTATAAGTCACATATCTAATATGTTTTGGATCCACAATAAATAACAATACAAAGACAAATAGGCTAATTTAAAAAACTGGAAAATAATTTTAATAGGCATTTCTTTAAAGATGATAGAGATACGAATGAGTAAATATCCAACTATGGTCAACCTCATTAATTATTAGGGAAGTGCCACTCAAAACTACAATGAGATACCACATCACATACTAGGATAGCTAAAATAATAGCTATTTTAGGTGAGGATGTGGACAAACTGTAACTCACATTGCTGGTGGAATTGTGAAATGTTGCAAGCACTTTAGAAAACAGTCTGGCAGTTCCTCAAAATGTTCAACATGATTTATTATATGACCCAGCAGCTTCATTCGCAAGTATATGTATCAATTGAACTGCTATAACAAAATACTATAAACTGGGTACGTTATATACAACAAGAATGTTTTTCTCACAGTGCAGGCAGGAGGCAGGAAGGCCAACATGAAGGTGCCGACAGATCTGGTGTGTGGCAAGGGCCCACCTTCTGATTCAGGGACAGCACCTTCTTGCTGTGTCCTCACATGGTGGGAGGGGAAGGGAGGTTTTCTCAGGCCTGTTATAAGGGCACTAATCCCATTTATGAGCCTTCATGACCTAATCGCCTCCCAAAGGTCGTACCTCCTAATTTCTGTCACCTTAGGGGGCAGGATTTCAACATAAGAGTTTTAGAGGGACATAATCAGACTGTGGCGGTATATATCCAAGATAAATGAAACCTATTTCCACACAAAAACGTGGACATGAATGTTCATAACAGAATTATTCAGAATAGCCAGAACCCGAAAATCCATCAACTGATGAACAACTAAACAAAATGTGGCACAAACATGTAACATTATTCAGCAATAAAAAGAAATGAAGTACTGAAGCATACTACAGAATGAACCTTAAAAACATAATGCTTAAGAGTCTATTCACGAAAGCTCACATTTTATATGATTCCATGTATATGAAATGTCCAAAATAGGCAGAGGAAGTAGACTAGTGGTACCCAGGGCTGGGAGGAGAGGAGCAGCAGAGCAGACGCTAATGGGTACAGGGTTTCTATTTGAGGTGACAATGTTTTTAGAGAATGGTGATGGTCACACAACTGTGAATATCCTACAAACTTCTGATTTATACACTTTTTTAACGTGTTCATATGGTATGTGAATTTTATCTCAATGAAGCGCTTATAGAAATATGACTTGTGGTAAAATCAAGAAAGAGGCTTGGGGATAGGTGCTGGTTAGTTGTGGGGCTGAAATAAAATATCGTGATCTGTTAATTTCTTGCCTATATAGGTGCTCCTTCCAATGCACTCCTCCAATTCCTTCAAGAGCATCTTGAGACTGATTTCTACCGAAAATATTTGGTCCATCACCAACAAGTGTAGTTCAGCTGGTACATATTTGCTGACTTTGTGGAAGACAGTGTTCCAAGTGCCATAGGGAAACAGAGATAAGCTATAGTCCCCGACTTCAAGAAACTTAGTCTAGCTCTGGCCGGTTTTCTCAGTGGTTAAAACATTGGCCCATGGACTGAGGGGATCCGGGTTCAATTCCGGGTCAAGGGCACATACCTAGGTTGCAGGTTCATCCCTGTCCTCAGTTGGGGCTTGTGCTGGAGGCAACCAATCGATGTGTCTCTCTCACATTGGTGTTTCTCTCTCTCTTTCACCCCCCTCCCCTCCTTTCCGTTTTCCCTTCCTTTATGCTCTAAAAGTCAATGGAAAAAATATCCTTAAGTGAGGATTAAAAATAAATAAACTTAGTCTAGAGGGACAGATGTTTTTAAAACATCTGATGTTTTTAAAAAATATGTAAGATTAATTAAGGTCACTAAGACAAAGACTTCAAGTTTTAGAAAAATTGATTTCTCACCTTGTTTGAGAAATTATGGAAGCATTTATGGAAGAGGGGAATGTTAACACTGAAGCAAGAGGTCCAAAATGTAGCATTTACCAGGTACTGAGAGCAAGATGCTGCAGCCAGCTGAGCAAAGGATGGAGGGAGCACTTCACCATCAGACCCATAGCCAGCTGAAGAACCCACTGCGGCTCTCTCCCTGGGTGTGTCACTGTGCAGGGATATGTCTGAAAGCTTCACCTCACTACGTGTGTGATCCCACATCACGGGGAACTTCCAAGAAATACAGAATGTGTCCATTCAACCTAGGCCTCTGGAACAGAGCTGTCCATGAGAATCTTCTGTGATGACAGAACTGTTCTCTATCTGCACTGTCCAATATCATAGCCATGGCCATGTGTGACTATAATGAGGAAATAAAATTTCATTAAAATCTATGATTAAGTATCTAATGTGGCTAGCAACCCCCATATTGGTCAGTGCAGGTCTAGAACCTTGAGTCGCTCTTAATAAAGCACTCATAACATTATGTGATGTTGGGCCAGTCCAGAAAGTTAAATTTAGAGAATCGTGGTCTTTGGGGATCATGAAGATCTACCTAAAGTGAGACAGAACTTCACTTTTGTCCCCACCTTTGCATATCTGGCACATTAACTTTACTCTCAGCATTAAACAAACATTTATTGAGCCTCCACTAACACCAAGGGAATTAAACCTTTCCAAAACATAATCCAAGAACATGGAGCACCTGCACTTTTCAAAAACTTTCACAACTTATTTTGACAAGCCTGTGTAGATAGGGAAATAAAATAAGATGCCAGAAGAGAGAGACTCCAAAATAAAATAGCTATGAAAAACCGCTTGCTTAAATAAGAGAAATATGGACTGCGGGTCCGCAGCTGATACGGCAAGGTGGTGATTTCAAGGATGCAAGTCCTTTCTTCCTTGTTGGCCCACTGTCCTTGATAGTCACCTTCAGACCATGGCATTCTAGAAGGGGAAAGGGCTGGGGCAAACATACCCATTCTTTTAATAGGCACACATCACTACTATTCACATTTCTTCGGCCGGAACTCAGTGAAATGACCCTACTTAGTTATAAGGGAGTCCAAGAAGTACTTACTTTTTTCTCCCTAGAGGTAAGGTAAATGTAACAAGCTAAAATATGGGGTTCTATTACAAAAGGACAAACGAGAGAATGGAAATTAAGAGATGAGTAGCAATCTCTGCCAAAGAAAACACAGAAATGTTTTGAATCCACAATAATACAAAATGCCTAGATTCCAGTAGTGAAACTGGGGATGTAACTGGGCAAACCAAAAAATTACTTTTACACATCTACTCATTTACCAAAAAAACTCAAACATAGAACAACATTAAAAAAATTAAATTAGTGCTATTATTTTCCTTTTCTGATCTAAATATTTTAAGTCCTTTATTTAAAGCAGCAAATAAACGTGTACCTGTACCTAATAAAAATCAATCATAACCATCACACAGAATCAGAAACTTTATTTACTAAAACACTTTACAACATTATACTGTTATTGGACAATCATTTATTTAAAATATTCTAAATACTTACAAAAATAAATCAAATATTGCTTCTATTTTTCAAGTGTCAAAGTCTTTGCCATGGAAAATAGAAAGGACCTTTTATAAACCAAACATTATAATTAAGCTACATCATGTTTAATAACTGCACACCATTCTTTTGTGGTTGTGCTTTAGTGCTTTACAAATTCCCAAACGACTTTTTTGCAATGTACAGGTTCACAATAAGACTGTATGCATACAACCATATACACTCATTTTACAGCGGAATGGTTCTTGTTAAATATACACAGAGAGAACCTAACACGGTAGTATTGTACCCTATAAACCACCCCAAAGAGCCAGATGTGCCACTATACAGAAACAAGTATAGGTGTACAAGCATTATCTAACATTCAAATCAGCACTGCAGTATCCAAGATGATACCTTCATGAGGAATGCCCAGTTTAATGTTTCTAGACAATAATTTAACTCACCCGAAGGTATTTTTCCCATTGATTTTTAGAGAAAGTGGAAGGGAGAGGAGGAGGGGGAAGATAATGGGGGGAAAGGGGAAGAGAAAGAGAGAAATATTGGTTGTTTGCTGCACGCACCCGAACCTGGACTGGGGATCGAACCTGCAACCCACGTATGCACCCTTGATGGAGAATGGAACCCGAGACCCTTTGGTGCATGCACCAGTGCTCTAACCACTTAGAAACACTAGCCAGGGCAAGACATTAATTTTTAATCTATACTAAATCATTAGTTCAGTAGTCTTATTTATTAAAAAAATACAGTGAACTTACAATATTTCTCAATACATTAAGTTAATCTCAGGGTAAACATCATTGCCATATGTATACATACTTATTTTAAAAAGAGAAAGTAATATTAATTATACAGCAAATGCTCAAAATTAAAGATAATTTCCAAATGATCTGTGGTTTTACTTTATTATCACTGGGACATTCAACTCATTACCACATAAGATAAGTGCTAAATTTCTCTTCCCTGGTATATGCACTTAAGCATCAGTTATAACACAGACATGTATAATTCATGGTTTATGAGGCATATTTATGATGCTTTACCACCCACAGGGTGTCAATCTCACTCTATTAACCAGATGTGGAAAACAATCTCACTTCTGATCAATTCCTGAATTTCCATATGATTAAATCACAATAATATAGAACTTTAAATTACATCAGTATTGTATAAATACTTATGTATCAAGCAATTTAAATTCTACTTATAAACTAGAAAAGTAGTAAATCACAAAATTTGCTTTTTCTCTATTAAGATAAAAGAATCTAGCTTTAAGTCCTTATTCATAAATTGCACAAATTACTTAGAAATTCCAAGTATAATCGAAAATTTGTGAGCAATTGAATTGTGAAAATATTAATTTATTGGCATTGATGTTTTACAATAAATTTCATTAAAAGGGAGCTTGACAAGGTTGTAAATTTTCAATTATAAGCAAGTAGTAAATACCAAAGGAGCTCATGTCTTACACTGACCAAAATATTCTAAAATGCCATATATGTAGAAAATTTTAATTGGCATGCTAATACATTTTCATTTCACCAAAAGTCACAGGCACGCAGAGACTATAAGGCTATATGAAGAAGCAAACCAACTATAAAACTGCACTGAAAAAAGACACCAAAATCGAAGAGGTAGTCAACAGAAGTAACCCTGATAAAACAAAATATCCTGACAGATGTGCCCTAATCTCAGAGACCAAAATACAGTATGAAAGCAATTCTTGTATTTTCAGTAATTTAAAAAAAATTTACTAGTAGAGAATCAAAAAACCAAGAATCTAAGTAAGTAACACTGCAAATGGAACAATATTTATATTTTCAAGGAAAGGCTAATAAACTCGAGACCCAAGGAGGTCTACAGCCTGCAGGCCAAATCTGAACTAACACCAGTTTTTGTAAGTTTTATTGAAATACAACCACGCCTATTTGGTTTACATACTGTGTATGGCTACTGCTTTCATACTTAAGGGCAGAGCTGATTTACCTGCTACTGATCACATGGCCAACAACACCTAAAGTAACTACTATCTGCCCCTTTACAGAAAAGTGTGCTGACCCCTGCCTGGACTACGCACAAGCGGATAAGTGTGCAGCTGTTGAAGAGTACTGGAAAGATTAACTATGAATGTCACAACACAAGCTATTCAACTTTAAGGAATGCAAATGCTAGTTTTGCCACAACTCAATTCCTTTTCAAACTAAAATAGACCTGACATTTTCTTCTTTTTACTTTTCAATGTTGTTATAAGAAGAGTTAGCATGGCACTGTTCAGTAGAACTTTCTGCAATGATGGAAATACTTTATATCTGCACTAATTCTGTAGCCATTAGCCAATGTGGATACTAAACATTTGAACTGTGGCTGGTGCAACCAAAAACTTAATTTTAATTAGCTTAACTAAAATTGCCACATGTGGCTTGTGGCTACAATATTGAACAGCACATATTTTACTAAACTAATTAAAATTCTAACAAGTAACTCGTGAAAAATGAGAAAGTAACACCTTTGAAAATAACGGGCTTTGGACAGAAATGAACTGAATATCATAAACACAGTCCAAGACAGATTGCTTTCTTATTAAACAAAATTAACTTGATTCCAAATTGTTTCATTGCTGCACCATTTCTTCTTAGGAGGCAAAATTATTATAGCATTTTTAGCAGAAATCCTGATAATTTTATGCTTAAAAGTAAAATAATTATTATCGTTATTAATTATATTAAAGAGCATGTGGATGTTTCACACAAAGTATATTTTTAGCTTGTTTCCCATCAGAAAATCAGTTTATCCACTTACCCTTCCCATTTCCACCATGCCGAATAGAAGCCCTGTTTATAGTAGGTAACAGAAGTATATAACCTCTTCTGAATCTGCAAAACTTACTATTAGTCACTTTGCTATAACAAAGTCATTTCAACAATCAAAACTTCCAAATGTCGTATCTTCTACTTCACGATAAGATATACCCATTCAATGACAGAGTTAGAGGCTAGAGGTCAAGCCTTATATATATCAAGTAAAAAAATACAACTCTTTTATAGTTCTACATGTGCCTACTTTAAGGTTATTTTTATATGGACCAAAACAACAAAATGAATATAGATGCATTTTTAAATTACTTATTACTGATTACACATTGCAAATTAACCAATTTACTGACACAAATGAAACACTAAACTAAAATATACAAAGTCAATTTAAAATTATAATAGTCTCAAAACACAAATGTTTAGGTGGGTGCCTAATTACATCTTCTAATTATTCAAATGTGCTCCCTCAGAGAAATAGCTAATTCTATATTTTGCTTTCAATGTCAGCCAGCAAACTTAATTTCGTGCCTCTTGAACAGCTGATATCCAGCATCATAAACATCTTTTTTTCAGTCTGGTAGTTGGTTGAAAGACACAAACTATTTTAAGGGCACTTCTGCTTGTTGTCTTTAGCAGTTTAATCAGAGGTTGCAGCAGGAACTTTAACAGAGAGATTTCTTCGGGAGTTGGTGATGTGCCGCTGCTGTGCTAGGAAAGACCGTGCAGGAGGACAAGCAGCAGGGTCTTTGCCAGCCCCGCTGCTGCTCACAAGTCTAGATTCCATCCCCAGTTTCTGGAATGCTAGACTCTGAACAAAAATAAAAAAAAAAAAAAATGACTACTTAGAGTTAGAGTTTAAAGTGCTTTCTACAGACATAAAGTTATTTAATCCTCAAAACAATACTACAAATCTGGTGTTTGCCTCGTTTTTTAATTTAAAGAATAAGAATGCAGAAGTTAATTCATCTGTACCTGGTACTGCTAGTAAGAAGAAAATAAGGGCATAAAACCTAGTTTCTCTATGTAAATCCACTAAATATAAAATCATTAAAAATAGCACCTTAAAATAATGCTCTAGAACTAACTTTAATTACAAGAACAATTAAAATAAAAAGGTTCCAAAGCAAAATTCTGCGTTTGGGCAATCACTCCACCCACAATGAGCACCCATAACACAATATAAAAGCTTGGGTCAAAGGTTACCCTAAGTGTGACCCCTGGATTAACATTAGCACCAACAAGAATTTGTTAAAAAACGTAAGTTCTACCTGTAAATGCTACCCAGACCTAGTGAGTAAGAAGCTCTGTAGGAGAGTCCAATATTTTAACAAAGTCTTCAGATGCATGCTTAAGTTTGAGAACCACAATCTAGTTCAAATTTACTATGATCTATCTACGTATTGATACCTGACAAAATTACTATAGTTGTGGCTATTGGGTTTCTTAGTAAGGGAAATCATTACTTCTTTCTCACTAGACCACATCACACAAGTTTACTGAACTGAGAATAATTAGTGATTAGTATAAGACACAGAATCAAGTAGATGCTCAAAACATATAACTTGAAAAATGAATAAATAATGCATTATTTAGCTTTAATATTTTTAATGATTTATGTACCAAAAGGCCACAGAGATCTGGGAAGATGGCGGCAGTTTAGGTGGAAGCTACACTAACCTCCTCCCCAGACCAAAATGGAATTACAACTAAAGAATGAAAAAAATCATCCTGAATAACTAACTGAAGACAAGCTTGAGAGAAGCCTTATAACCACAGACTCACAGAAGTCACACCAAGAATGGTAGGAAGTGCAGAGGCATGAGAAGGCTGGCTGGGCTCCTATGGGGAGCAGCTAAAGTTCTTGAGAAATATCTCAGCTGTGGGAGTGGGGGGAGTTATTGCCCCTGAGAGGTATAGGGTCTAAACCCCAATGCAGGCTCCCAAGCCTAGAACAACAGAACTGGGAAAGGAGCCCACATAACACCCGGCTGTGAAAAGCAGTGGGGTTTCTGTCTACCAGGGAGAGACAGAATAGAGATGGAAGCACCCTCTTAAAGGGTCAACACACAATATTTCGTTTGCAGCCACTCACCCTGGCTCTGGCAGAGAGAGGGCAGTGAACTGGAGCTGCATGAGGAGAGTCTACGGTTGGTGGCTCTGGGGAGAGAGCTGAAGGGTCAGCCACCAGGATCCTTGTGCTGAGTCATTCCTGCATACTGCAGAAGCCATCTTTCTCCAGCAAAGCATTCCCCTCCATGTGGCATCAGCCTGGGGGTAAGCAATAGTCCTACCTGCTGCATGCCTCTTGTCCTACCCTGTGGAGTTACACCCTCCTGAGGAGTACAGCCTGAGGTTCTTTCAGTAACTAAACCTACCAGGCAGCCTACAAGCAGAGGTAGAACTCTGGGTACTTTGAAACAAAGCCAGCCTTGGTGCTCAGCTTGGTGCTTTCTGCATGCACCTAGGTCCAGCAAGGGGAGCCACAAGCTGTGGATCACTGATAGCAGCAAACAGGTTGCCCAGAGCCAGTCATAGGCAGTGCCTGACATAGACCTGCAGCTGAATCCCCCTCAAGAGGCCCAGAACCAATACACCCAGTGGCCAGCTTCAGAGAACAACAGAGCAGAATCCAGTAAGCTTCACAAGCAACATTTCTTCAGGAAGACATTGTCAGGCATCAAACCCTGCCAAGGCAAATTCCATTTCACGTGATTATCAGCTGCACAACAGTTTCCATAATGCCTTGGTGCTTAAGCCTCACAGCTGGACAGCCTGAGGGTCAAACGCATGCACGAACAGGCTAATAGTAATCAAGACTCAATTACAACAAGAGGGCCGACATAACACACACAGGAACATTCAGAGCACCCAGCTCAGGTGATCAAGGAGACTGCACCATTGGGTCCCACAGGACACCTACTACATAAGGCCACCCTAGTAAGACTGGGAGGCATAAGGAACTATCAGAAAGGAAAACTAAGAAAACAATTCCATTCAAAATTGCTTCAAAAAGAATACAATACCCAGGAATAAATTTAACCAAGAATGTAAAAGACCTGTACTTGGAAAAGTATAAGACACCGAAGAAATAAACTGAAGAAGATGCAAATAAGTGGAAGCATATACCTTGTTCATGAATAGGAAGAATTATCATTAAAATGTCCATTCTACCCAGAGAAATCTATGAATTCAATGCAATTTCTATCAAGATACCAATGGCATATGTCACACAATTATTCCCAAATTTTATATAGAACCACAAAAGACCCCAAATAGCAATATGATCATGAGAAAAAAGAACCAAGTGGGAGGACTCATACTACCTATCATCACACTGTACTACAAGGCCATAGTTATCAAAAAAGCATGGTGCTCAGCTGGTGTGGCTCAGTGGTTGAGTGTTAACCCATGAATCAGGAGGTCATGGTTCGATTACTGGTTAGGACACATGCCTGGGTTGTGGGCTTCATCCCCAATAGAGGGCTTGTAGGAGGCAGCCAATCGATGATTCTCTCTCATCATTGATGCTTCTATCTCTTTCTCCCTCTCCCTTAAATCAATAAAAACATATTTTTAAAAACACTTTTAAAAAACAGTATAGTACTACTGGCATAAAAAAAAAAGTCATATAGATCAATGGAACAGAAGAGATAGTCCAGAAATAACCCCATGCCTTTACAGCAATATTTGAACAAAGGAGGCAAAAACATACAATGGGGTAAAGCTAGTCTATTAATGCAAGTGTTGGAAAATTGGACAGATAAATGCAAAAAAAAAAAAAAAATGAAACCAGACCATCTTCTTACACCACACACAAGAATAAACTAAAAATGGATTACAGACTTAAACATTAGGCTCATAAAAATCCTAAACATAGGCAGTAAAATTACAGCCATTTCTCGTAGCAATATTTTTTTCTGATATATCTCCTAGGGCAAGGGAAACAAAGAAAAATGAACAAACAGAACTACATCAAACTAAAAAGTTTTTTCATAACACGGGAAACCATCTATAAAATGAAAAGACAATCCACTGAATGGGAGAACATATTTGCCCATACATTTGATAAGAGGTTAATATCCAAAATTTATAAATAACTTATAAACTCAACACCAAATAAAAACAAACAATCCAATTAAATAACAAAAAGGACATATAGATGGCCAATAGACATATGAAAAGATGCTCAAGCTCATTAATCATCAGAGAGATGTAAATTAACACCACAATGAGATACCAGAATGGCTATCATTAATATATCACAAACAAGGTGGGACTGAAGACTAGTGCAGCCACTGTGGAAAGCAGTATGGAGACACTTCAAAAAATTAAAATTGGAACTGCCTTATGACCCAGTGATTCCACTTCTGGGAATTTATCTGAAGAAACCAGAAACACTAATTCGAAAGAATATATACACCCCTATGTTCATTGTAATGTTATTTACAATAGCCATGATTTGGAAGTAACCCAAGTATCCATCAGCAGATGAGTGGATAAAAAAGCTCTGGTACATTTACACAATGGAATACCAGTTGGCTGTAAAAAGAAAATTTTACACTTTTCGACAGCATGGATGGACCTGGAGAATATTATGCTAAGTGAAATAAGCCAGTCTGAGAGAGACAAGTGCCATATGATTTCACTCATATGTGGAATCTAATGAATAAACTGAGATAACAAGCAAAATAGAGACAGACTCTCGTAGATAGAGAGAAGATTGACAGCTCTGGCATGGGAGCGGCTGGGGATGGTGGAGGGATTGAGCAAAAAACAAAAAACAAAAAGAACTCATGGACAACAATGTGGTGATTGCATGGGGAGGAGGTAGTGGAGGTGAAGGAAGGTATGGAAGGATTAATGGTGATGAAAAAAAATATATATATATATTTTTAAAAGGGCCACAGGAGAACAAAGAAAATAATCCATAGTCCTCTATATTAACTAGGATGATTAACCCAAGATGGAAGATTCTGGAAACACTTCACAAGTAATTTCCTTCAAAGCCTTGTTAAATTAAGTCAGATTTTACCAAATAGAGCAGTGAAGGAAAGAAAAGAGAACAAAAAGTTTGATGGCATGAAAGAAACAAAGCATGTCTGAGGAGGGACAACTAGTTCTATGTGGTAAAGCACAGGGGGGTCTATAAATTAATATTCTCTCATACTAAATAAGCAGCACTTATGGTAGGTTGTGCTTGCATTAATATCTATTCTAGCTGATTAGAATAACCCAAAAGAACCATGAAATGCTACTTTTCTTGAAAACATCCTACAGATATTCAGAGTAAAAAAGCAAAAACATTTTAAATTATTTTATATTATTTTTCTCCTTGTAAGGACAATTACTGAGGAGTCGTCCCTGGATTTAAAAACAAAAACAAAAAACAAATACATTAAAGGACACACTGAGAGGCTTCAGGGGATGTTAAAATAAATGCTGATTATTAGAAGCACTTCATGTTGCATTACACAGATATTCACATTTCTAAAGAAACCTTTTATGCAACACAAATATAATGTTTTAACTCAAATAAAGCAATTTTAAAAATATTTATGGATTGTTGCATGTACACTTCATGTGCTTTAAGTAAAGGTGGATGAGTCATGAGATCAATTTACTGATTTTGAAAACGTAAAAATCAACTAAACACATTAAACTAAAATATATAGTTAATTGGGATTATGACCAACATTTAAAAAAAAAAGAGTATGACAGAAAATATCTTAATGCAATGCACATAGGGTAACTTGTTTACATATATAATATGTGTATATAGTGATCTGTGGTATAAATACATTTTCATCAATGTTTCCTGATCAAAATGTTTGATAAACACTGTTCTAAACATCCAATCATTGGCTGAATTTCAACTCACCTTATTATACCAGGCAGAAACAATTAGTTTTTCTTCATAATCACGGAATTTTGCTACTTTACATTCACTCTGGAAAAAGAAAGGAAGACTACTAAAATCCTCCAAATAACCCCAAATTACTAAAAATAGTAACAACATTTCTTCGTATGTTTATTATTGAGAGAATTGGGTGAATGCATTTTGAGGTATAAAAAATTGTCGAAACATAGATTCAATCATGGAGAAATGCATGTATAACAGCTTTATAAAGGAGTAAGATTGCGACTAGTAAATCTTTATTTCAGGAATTTTACTGGTAAAACAGGTATTAAAAAACAAAAACAAAGCCCACAAGAACTAGTGATTCTTATGCTACTATCCTTTATATCTAGAAAAAAGTAACAACTGGTTTAGGTAACAAAACAGAGCTGCACCTATTTTGAAGAGTAAAAACTAAGAAGAAGAAGGATGTAATAAAAAATATCCCTGGAAATCCTTTAAATCTCCTATAAGGCTTAGTGTAGGTTTTTATCTCTCAGTTCTTAATGACCTGTGTACTAGATTGCCTGTGGTCATAGTTACAAGCCACCTTAGTGACAGACTTCCATTTCTTAATTACTCTAATACAACTACTTTTATTATTTTACTGAGTACCAGATATAGTTGATTCATTAAAAAAATCATAACCTTAAAACATTTGAATGTTTTCACAGCAAGATGCTGATGATACAAAAAGCATACAGAAAATGAGGGAGGCAAGATGCCTTTCTTCTGGCTCACACCCACTCCAGGCAAACACTCCCCAAGAAAGATGGCAGAGAGAATAACCTCTGCTATTTATCTTACTCTACTCTTCTACTTTTTTCAGTGTACAGATAAATACACATAAATTAAAGGCCCAAGTGCTGTGACTTAGAGCCCTAGAGGTAGAGGCACCACTCTGTCATCATACATGTTGGGGAGCTGCATTTCAAGCACCAAAAATGCTGTCCATTCTCACTGGCTTTTGATGGGAAGTGAATAGTCAGAGCAACTTAGATTTCAGAGACTCAGTCCACGTCTCATTACTTGAACCAGAGAGGAATGGTGATTACTTTTTTTTTTATTGATTTTTTTTTTTTTTTTTTTTTTTTAGAGAGGGAGAGAGAGAAACATTGAACGGCTGCCTTCTGCACACCCCCTACAGGGGATCAAGCTTTTAATTCAGGCATTGATTGCCCTGACCGGTAATCAAACCAGCAACCTTTAAGTGATTGTTTGATTACCAACTAACTGAGCCACACTGGCCAGGGAGAAAGATGATCACTTTAAGATAAGTTACTAATAAAGCTGACAACTTGGCCTCTGATTTATGTAATATTTAATGGTGGGAGTACAGAGATATAAGATACAGCCTCTGGCCTCAGTTCACAGCCTTCTAGCCTAATTCAAAAAATACTACTGTGGAATGAATTCATGAGTTCACAGTGCATGGACAAACTCTGGAGAGAGAATTAATTTTGCTTAAGGAATCCAGGGAAAGCTTTACCCAGGAAGACATCTGAGTTGAATCCTCAAGAATGAATAGCATTTCTGCAGAGAGATACCCGCTAACCAGTGCTTTTGAAAAGAGCCAATATGGCCTGAACGGGAACTTATAGAAAGTACACATAAGACTGTTGTGTATTCTGGGTATTCAAGTCTTTAAATCTTTAAATAAAATATTTTTACCACAGCCCATATCTACTGGCTCAGAAATGACACGAAGAAAGTGATAAGTGAACATAATGTGTTTCTTTGAAATAAAGCATTCCTATTTGATTCAAATAGAAACCAATGATCAATTATGAGAATTTCAAGGCGAGTATATAGAATTCAACAGGGCTCTGCAATTACCCATATGTGATTATGAGGAAGTATATACTGACTTCAAGAATAACATCAAATCTCACTACAGTATTAAGAACAGAAGTTTTGTGATACACTTTGCAAAGAAAAGTAGAACATGCCCAATTATAAAAATCTAAGAATATACAATTCGGTATTGACATACTTATACTTCACCCAATTCATAAAAATAACATAACCACTGATATAAAAATAACTCTAAAATTTAAAGATGTTACTACCACCATAACTTTGCATGGTCAGTAACAAACTGGCACTTTATTCAAGGGCTTACTGAGATTTTGAAGTACTTCCTTCTCTCAGGAATTCCACCTAGTAAGTTTGTTTGGGTCCCCATGGGACCAGGGAAAAGAGATAAGATATATTTGGTGAACTGAATACAGTTCTCTATTTAAAAGGTGAGCTTGGTTTCTTTCTTTCATTTCACTTCCTTTTTTTTTTTTTTTCTGAATGAACTCTCGTCCACATAATTTTAAAAGGAGTATGATAGTGGAGTCTATTAAAAACTCATAAGAGACATCCATAGGCTGGCTGTTACGAGGGAGGGAGATACAATGCAGCAGAGAGCACAAACTGCAGAGACCCATCTCGTGGGCCAGTGAGATGCTCTGCAATGAACACACAGTGCTAAAACAGAGTATTTCTAACTTCTTGTGAGACTTGATCATTAATGGCTAATATATGTCAACAGTTAATTATCAGGATTATACAGAATAATTAAGAGGAGAGTATGAATATGAAGTTTTACCTCCAGAATCTCAATTCTTCTCTCTTTCTCTGCCAACTGCTTTCTAAGCAGCATTATTTCAGCTGATGCTGGATTTAATTTAGGATCTAAAGTTTTTATTACCTGTTTAAAGAAAAAAAAGTATGTTCACTTTATCTTATAAAATGTTGAAATGTAAGAACACAGTCTACAAAATCAGTGTCGTGGAAAATTATACAGGAAGTGATCCAGCAACTAACTATAATTTGTCTCATAATTTAATTTTAATTACAAAATAATTTATTCTATAGGTGAGAAAGAGAATAAAAATTCAGTACAAAAATGAAAAAATCCCCATCTCAAAATCAAATGTCCCTTCTCCAAGGCTCAATAATCAGGGATAGTTATTTGGCCTTAACCAACCTTGAGCACTGAAGTCTTGAAGCATATCAAAAATGAGACTGAATGACTGCATGGAGCAGAGTGCCTCCCCCACTGATGACTGGATTTCATGTAACATTCATTTTGCTAAGCTTTAAGAAGATCTTGCAGTTTATCTGTTGCTATAGATACTATTTACGCCTTAATGAATATTATATAAAACTTAAACATAAAAAGGGCAGACATTAGCAATATTTTCAAACTTTATAATAAAACTAGAGGCCCAGTGCATGATTGAATCATGCACGTGTAGGGTCCCCTACACGCTTTTGCTTTTCGCGGTGGAGCTGGGTGCCTGTCCACTGGTGCACCAGGCCTTTCAGAAGCCTCCGGCTCGGCACCCAGCTCCCCCACTTTTGATGGTCCGCGGCCGCTGAGGGGGGCTACCCTGCTGTTGAGAGGCACAGGGGGCGGGACTCCCGCCCCCTGCGCCTCTCAATGGCCGCTGAGGGGGGCTGCCGCGGACACCTGGCTACCTTGCCCCCCCTGCGCCTCTCAACGGCCAGATCCGCAGCCGCTGAGGGGGTCTGCCGCGGACACCCAGCTGCGCCTCTCAACGGCAGGGTAGCCAGGTGTCCGCGGCAGCCCCCCTCAGCGGCCATTGAGAGGCGCAGGGGGCGGGAGTCCCGCCCCCTGTGCCTCTCAACAGCAGGGTAGCCCCCCTCAGTGGCAGCGGATCCGTGCCTCTCAATGGCCAGATAGGCCACCCCGAGTCCCGCCCCCCAGCCTCCTGCCGTCCCAATCGTGGGCGTAGCGGAGTGATGGTAATTTACATGTTACTCTATTATTAGATAGGATTCTTTTTTTTTTCATTCAGTATATTGAAAACAGTACATTGACATTTTGTGAAAGAATACTTATAATTGGGAAAATATATGGTATTCATGAAAATAAAATATTTTATGAAAACATCACTTTACAGATATTTAGTAAAAAATATAAAATAAAAAGATTAGTGTGGTGAACATTAGAACAGTATATAACTGCCTAAGCTAGACTAAATGCTAAAATACTTTCAAACAAATTTAAATAGCTAAATTTTCACAAAAGGCAAACATGCCTTCATTTTAAAGCTAACGGTGCTGTATATCACAGTGGTCATTTTCTCTAAAGAGGTCACTGCTGTCCATGCTTAACTGTTTCTGTAAGCCATGCGTTCATTTTACCTGAGGCTGATGAGTGAGAGGAGAGGATGGGAGGACTGACCTGGAACCCACCAGGAGCCTGACAGGCAAGACGGAGAGTGGGGAGGGAAGTGACTTGACAGGGAAACAAGAAGAGCAGTACAATCAGGTGGAACAGGCCTACTGAGCACCTGCGTCACAGAGGCGGGAGTTCTATAGGGAAGATCACTCACATTTCTTGCTTTCTCTAAGTACATTTTATATCGTTCCTCCATTGCTTTCATATCTTCATCTTTCTTTTGAAGAGCAGCTTCAAGTTCACTGATTTTTTGTGCTATTGTTGAAAATGAAATGAAATAATCAATTACTCCCTATTTAAAATACTCCATCCTCACACACAAAAATATACATTTATCACATTTATTTTCTAGGGACTAAAGAGAAACCTTTTATTTATTCTTTGTAGTGAATTTTTATCTAAAACTTTTAAATTGCAACCGATATATCCTTGATCATTTCATATTATTTTTTTCTTAAAAATATCTACAATCTGCTTTATCTAGCTATTTCTCTTCTTTCAATTAAGTATTTCAATGAGCAAACATACTGTACAATTTTAGCACAACCATCATGAGAAAATAAAACATTCTTTTATGCAATGTTTGAAGTTCATTTTAATCTGATTTTAAATCCTTTTATTTATATTTTCATAGTATTAATTCTATTATATTACAAAATGTTTGATACTCCTATATATCAATAAGTTCATGTTCTTAGACTTACTTTTTTGCATTAAGATTATATCATTTATTACTTAATCACTAAAAATTATCATAGCACTTATTTGCAATGTATGTATCTATACTTTGTCCAAAAACTTATACATAATTCTTGTATTCATCAACTAAAAAGGGCAAGTCCTTAGAACCAGGTTTTTACAAATACCTACCATTCTGGTTTACATCTGGCTGAAGATCTTCAATGAGCTCTTGTTTCTTCTGTAATTCTTCATGTACCTCTGTTAGTTTTTCCCTAAGCAGTAGAAAGAAGAGCAAGGAGCTTTGGAGCCAAACAGATCTAAGAATGAAAACTGGTTTTCTGCCACATAATATTTGTGGACTGTGGGCTCATCACTTTCTGATCCTTACTCTCCTCACCTATGAAATGGGAATAATATCTGCCAAATATTATAGGGATTGTTGTGAAGAAGTAAATTGGTTGGCACATGCTGGGTGCAAAAAATGTGAAATTATTCCCCCTACAACCTTTGCTTCCTAAGAAAGTTACAACACGTATTTTATAGGATAAACATCCCTTTTTCCACATAATCTAGTGCTGATAGTTGCCAGCTCTGTAAACCCCTCAATGGTATCAGTAAATGAAAAATGTGAGCGTTGGGATCACTGGCAGGCAGGCTGAAACTTCTAGCACATTTTTTCTTTTCACTTTTTGATGGCAATGGTGAACATTCAATTGGAATCAGGTATTTGTTTTCATAAACAAAATCAGAAAAGGATATTAACTTTAAATCCTTTTAACACCCTTCCCCTCTCATAATTTGAAATGAAATACCAATTCTACTTACATATGAGCTTCCAACTTCTGCTTTAGGTTGCTGGACTATAAAAATTAAAAACAGTTGCTGTAAGATAACTATTGTGGCAACAATAAATTTTCCAGACATCAGAATCACTTTATCTCCTTTTGAAGGCATATTATTTAAAATATAAATGTGCTAAAAATTTATATATCTAATAATAAACTTTTAAAAACATAAAATTTAGGTATTTTTCACTTCAAAAGGAAAGGAAAGAAGAATAGGAAATGAAATAAGATGAGTACAATAGTAAAAAGAAAATGCTTCATATTTCTGAATACAATGCAAATACAATTTGAACTTGAAGAAAAATAGAAAATGCAAGCTGAACGTGATATATGGAGGAGTATCAAACACTGAAATGGCTACAGAATCATTTATCCTATATAATAAAAGGCTAATATGCAAATCGACCAAATGGCAGAATGACCAGTCGCTATGATGCACACTGACCACTAGGGGGCAGACGCTCAACGCAGGAGCTGCCCTCTGGTGGTCAGTGAGCTTCCACAGGGGGAGTGCCGTTCAGCCAGAGGCCGGGCTCACGGCTGGCAAGCCCAGCAGCGGTGGCGTGGCAGCACTAAGTATGTCTGACTAAGCCGTCAGTCGGACATCCCCCGAGGGCTTCTGGACTGCAAGATGGTGCAGACTGGGCTGAGGGATGACTTCCCCCACCGCCCCACCACCGCCCAGCCCGAGTGCACGAATCTTGTGCACCGGGCCTCTAGTTTAAAATAAAATGCTTAAGATTTTAGGACTTTAATGAAGAATGGACTGAAATAACTAACTTATCTTTATAATAAACCTTAATCATTATAAATGCAAACACTTTAATATTAATATAAAAATGAAGTCATTAGATTTTGTTAAAAAATAAAATTCAAAACATAAAATTTCCTTTAAAAAAACCAGAAATTAGCCAAAACCGGTTTGGCTCAGTGGATAGAGCATCGGCCTGCGGACTCAAGGGTCCCAGGTTCGATTCCGGTCAAGGGCATGTACCTTGGTTGCGGGCACATCCCCAGTAGGGGGTGTGCAAGAGGCAGCTGATCGATGTTTCTCTCATCGATGTTTCTAACTCTCTATCCCTCTCTCTTCCTCTCTGTGAAAAATCAATAAAATATATTTAAAAAAATAAAATAAAACCAGAAATTAAAATTGCAATAGTAGTTCTGTATCACCTACTGAATAGCTGCAGAGCTTAAAAATATATAATTTGAGTCCTGTCAGTGTGGCTCAGAGGTTAGAGCATTGGCCCGTGCACCAAAGGGTCACAGGCCCGATTCCTGGTCAAGGGCATGTACCTAGATTTACAGTTTGTTCCCCAGCCCAGGTCAGGATGCATGTAGGAAGCAACTAATTAACGTGTCTCTCTCACATGGTGTTTCTCTCTCTCTTTCCTCCCCAACTCATTTTCCTCCCTTCCTTCCACTCTCTCTGAAAATCAATGGAAAAAATATCCTCATGTGAGGGTTAACCAAAACAAATATATCTCTAAATTTACATATATATACATATATGTCTATATGTCTACATAACTCTATCTTTCTATCTTTATGTATATAATTTGGACACTAACACAATTTTTTAAAAGATAAAGAAATTTAAAATTTTAATCCAAAATGTACTCCTCCAAATAGATCCGATTTTTCAATTATTCCCTAATGTGTCTTAAAAAATATATTTGTATCAGAGAGGTTACAATACCGTATATATGCACATATGAGATGCCGCCATGCATGAGACGATTTCTATTTTCCAAGCCCCCAGGGAAAAAAGAAAAAATCATATAAAGCATAAAAAAGACAGAAAGGAAATGTAACCCTTTCAATTTTCCTTTTCATCTCTTTATTCTTCTGAGTTTTCTCCCCCCATCAACACAGGTAGAATCACCTACCACTCCATCTAATCAATGTCTACCTAACACACAATTAGCCCTATCTTTTTTTCTGTTGTTTTAGTTAAATACATCCCTCCCTCAATTGTTACTTCTTTCTTTTATCCTCTCTATACATAGAGATCCAACTATAGGAACACTGCTAAGTATATTTAGGCAGTTTGATTAAAAAAAAAAAAAAAAACTGATTTGAGAGAGACGAAGGGAGAGGGACAGAGAGTTAGAAACATCAATGATGAAAGAGAATCATTGATCAGCTGCCTCCTGCACCACCCCCAATGAAATGTAGACTGCAACCCAGGCATGTGCCATGACCGGGAATCTAACCTTGACCTCCTGGTTCATGGGTAAATACTCAACCACTGAGACACACTGGCGTTGTTTGATCTTTTTTAAGTTCTTTTTCCAAGTTCTCTTATTTCCACTCTCAAAACATATGCTATCAAAATCCATTAGAAATGGCAAGGTCATGAGCTAGAATGGAAGGGGGCAATGTCTTCAAGACTGCATTAAGGTTTCTGTCCTTTGGAGGTTGATATAAAACACTTCTTAACTGTTCTTTTGGTAGAAATCATTTTCTCATTCTTTTTCTTATTAAAAGTTTTCCTCATTTCTAGCTGATGCTTACTCTCGCTAGAGTTTTTCTCAGGCCAGCCCTGTTGGGCTCCCAGGAGAACTGGGAAGGCCTCAACTGCAGCAGGTCTCAGTCAGGAATTGCTATGAACATAGTATTAGCTATTGAAGTAAGACAGATAGAAATCACCTTCCAATACATATGATCAATTTACAGGTTCCAAATTGGCAAAATAACTGCATCTGTTATGCAAATATATACGGTATTTAAGGGTGTCATCAATGATAAGGGTAGCACTTTCAAATACAAGGTTAATTTGGGCATCGGGACCTAACAGAGAAGCCAAAGAATAGAATCACCAAAATTTTTCAGGTACTTACACTTTCTCCTTCAGACTTGGAGCCTTGTTCCTGTAAAGACTTCTGGAGATCTTCAATCTGCTGCTGCAATTCTTGGATGCGCTCTTTGCTCAGCCTATTTTAAGATGAGTTATATGTGTTTATTTCTATTGAAAGTCAAAGTAGTTAAGGATCTAAAAAAGATGCATTTATGCAATTTAACTCAAACTATGTATTTAATTGCAATAACAGATGCTGAACAATGTTCTGTGGCTAGGTATAGTATTCAGTATATAGGAGGCTACTTACAAGGAAATCTACACTAATAAAAGAGAAACATGTAAATTGACTGTACCTACGCTATGCCCACAAGCCACACCCTGTCGGAAGCCGCCCATTGTCCTCACTAGCAGAGAGGTGTGGACAAGGAACCCGGAAGGCTGGTCAACCTTGAAGCTCTGAAAGGTCAGAGCCAACCAACTCCCACATTTTAGTCTTATATAAATCATTGCTGATTGGCTATTACTGGCTATGGGTGGATCCCAAACCTTAATAAAAGGGATAGCAAGGCCAGAGCAGGGGGTAGTCCTCCCCCTTGAGGTGGGCTTCTGCCTGGCCCCCAATATTGCCAAATTAATACTTTCTAGTCTCTTTCATTTGTGTGTAGCCTCCTCCAGAACCCGAACCCTGAACCTGAACCCTGAACCACATGGGTCGTGGGGGTACACTCGCAGCTGGAGCCCAAACGGGGGTTCCTACAACACCCACCAGCCTATCAGGAGCAAGTATGCAAATTAACCCAACCAAGATGGCTGCGGCCACGGAGTGAGCAGGAGGCTTGGGTTTCCCAGCAATAGAGGAAGCCAAGCTTCCCGCCCGCACTGGCCAGCCCTGGCCTTCACTCAATGTTACAAAGTTTCAATTATAGAAGATAAATAAATGCCAACAAAAATGGTGGCAGCCATGGAGCTGGAGAGAGCAGGATGCTTGGATTGCCCCAGGTGATGGAGGAAGCCAAGCTTCCTGGCCAGTCCTGGCCTCCGCTCAAGGCTACAAAGTTTCAATTATAGAAGATAAATAAATCCCAGATACCAGGGACTCCACTTGGGTCACCGGGGGGCGTGGCCAGCCTGCAAACCACCACAGGCCCCTCACCCAGGCTACCCGACACCCCAAGGGAACCCCCACCCTAATCCGGGACACCCTTCAGGGCAAACCAGCCGGCCCCCACCATGCACCAGGCCTCTATCCTATCTAATAAAAGAGTAATATGCAAATTGACCTTCACTCCCACACACAAGATGGCTGCCCCCATGTGGTCACAAGATGGCCACCACAAGATGGCCAGCAGGGGAGGGCAACTGGGAGGGACCAGGCCTACAAGGGAGGGCAGTTGGGGGCAATCAAGCCTGCAGGGGAAGGCAGTTAGGGGTGACCAGGCCAGCAGGGGAGGGAAGTTGGGGGCGACCGGGCCTGCAAGGAAGGGCAGTTGGGGGGGACCCAGGCCTGCAGGGGAAGGCAGTTAGGGGTGACCAGGCCTGCAGGGGAGGGTAGTTGGGGGCAATCAGGCTGGCAGGGGAGCAGTTAGGCTGGCAGGGGAGTGGTTAGGGGGTGATCAGGCTGGCAGGCAGAAGCAGTTAGGGGCAATCAGGAAGGCAGGCAGGAGAGCAGTTGGGAGCCAGCAGTCCTGGATTGTGAGAGGGATGTCTGACTGCCCGTTTAGGCCCGATCCTACCAGGACATCCCTCGAGGGTACCAGATTGGAGAGGGTGCAAGCTGGGCTGAGGAACACAGACCCGCGTGCACGAATTTCGTGCACTGGGGCTCTAGTATTTAATAAAAGAAGACATTTTTATCCTGAAAGCATATTTACCCACATTTAAAAATTTAAGGTATTTTATGTGTCAGTAGTAAAAATACAACATTTCTACACTGTACTTACTAGAATAAAAACAAGAAAACTAGCTTAATTTTCCTATAGTTGTATTTTTAATGAATGGAAACTAGGTTTCCTTTTCCTATTTCAGATTTCACAGTGTACTAGAAGAGGAAGGTCATTATTTTCAAACCATTTCTTCATGACTTGCTATTTAAATTAAAGAGATTGGCACTACCAACTAATGTAGATTTTTTTACTTGCCATAATCTCATTTCTTGAAAACCTACTTTAAAGTTACCATAGTTGGAAGTTACCAGCAAAAGGAGTAGAGGAGTATCTGTCTGACTTTCTTCATATATATATACATACACACACACACACACACACACACACACACACACACACACACACAGAGGCCCGATGCACGAAGATTCGTGCAAGAATGGGCCTTCCTTCCCCTGGCTGCCGGCACCGCCTTCACTCTGGCCAGAGCCACCTTTTCGCTCCAGCCTGGAGTGGCCTTTCTGCTATGGCCTAGAGCCACCTTTCCGCCTTCCCATGCTGCCCAGAGGCACGGAGTGGCTAGGGTGGTGCAGAACACCTGTGTCATCACCCCGGCAATGATGCAAGCATCCCACCCCGGCCCCAGCCGCTCAGCGCCTGTACATGCAAATTAACCTGTCATCTTTGTTGGGTTAATTTGCATACTCACTTCTGATTGGCTGGTGGGCGTTGCGAAGGTATGGTCAATTATCATGTTTCTCTTTATTGGTGTAGATTTATCACATAATAATTACCTATTGATATATCTAGTTTCCTATATTATAAAAGCTAAAAATTAGTATCTCTAGTGTCAATTGATATTAAACTGTGACAGATAGTAATCTTTAATGGTCTCTTTAGAAAGCCAAAATGCATTCTTCATTTACCACAGCTGATGTAATGTGTGCATACAAGTATGAGAGACAAGGTTCAAGTGTCTTACACTCTTGTGGTTTCTAAAATCCAGTGAAGGTTGGTCAAGTACATTTAAATACCTTCACTCCAAGTATCTACACTAATAAAAGAGCAACATGCAAATTGACCGTCCCTCCACTATGCCCACCAGCCAATCAGGAGTATGCAAATTAACCCAACAAAGATGGCAGTGGTCACGGAGCTGGAGCAGGAGGCTTGGGTTGCCCCCGGCGACGGAGGAAGCCAAGCTTCCTGCTGCCCTGGTCACTGCTCAAGGAGTGGCTGGGGGGGGAGGAGGGAAGGAGGGGCTGGGAGCCTGGTTCGCCGGGAGGCGTGGCCAGCCTAAAAAGAACCCTCAGCCCCTCACCCAGGCTGGCCACACCCCCATGGAGTAAGAGTCCCTGCTGGGGGGCCTGGCCAGCCTGCAAACAGCCCTCAGCCCCTCACCCAGGCTGGCCAGGCATCCCAGTGGGACCCCCACCCTGAAAGGGCTGTGGTCAGCCTGAAAATGGCCCTCAGCCCCTCACCCAGACCGGCCACCTCCCCCATGGAGTAAGAGTCCCCGCTGGGGGGCTTGGCCAGCCTGCAAACAGCTCTCAGCCCCTCACCCAAGCTGGCCAGGCACCCCAACGGGACCCCCACCCTGAAGGGGATGTGGCCAGCTTGAAAACGGCCCTCAGCCCCTCACCCAAGCTGACCACTCCCCCCTAGCAGGGACCCTCACCCCATGGGGGTGTGGCCAGCCTGCAAACCACCACAGGCCCCTTGCCCAGGTTGTCCCATGCCCCAAAGGAACCCCCACCCAATTCCAGGACACAACCCCCCACCATGTACGAATTTCATGCACTGGACCACTACTCCTATATAATAAAAGGATAATATGCAAATTGACCCTAACGGCAGAATGACCGGAATGACTGGTCACTATGACACGCATTGACCACTAAGGGGCAGATGCTCAACCCAGGAGCTGCCCCCTGTGGTCAGTGCACTTCCACAGGGGGAGCGCCACTCAGCCAGAAGCCAGGCTCACAGCTGGCGAGCGCAGCAGCGGTGGCGGGAGCCTCTCCCGCCTCTGCGGCAGTGTTAAGGATGTCCGACTAATGCCTTAGGCCCGCTCCCCACCGGGCCACTAGTCTATTTATAAAGAGAATATTAGCATAGTGGTTAAAGCACAGATTCGGGAATCATATTGACAGAGGGTCAATGTAGGATCCAGAATTTACCAGCTGTGTAACTCTGGGCAAGACAGTTAATCTTCTTGTACTTCACTTCCTTACCCATAAAACAGTGGTAATCATACTTATTACTTCATAAAGTTATTATGAGGATTTACTGAGTTAATACCAAAATGTGCTTAGAAATGTGCCTGGCATACAGTAACCACTACCGTATTTTCCGATGTATAAGACAACTGGGTGTATAAGATTTTCCTGGGTTAAAAAGTTGTTTTATATGCCGGAAAATACGGTAGTCCAATATATCTAATCCATTATACCTAATCCCATCAATATAGCCCAATATACCATATTTTCCGGTGTATAAAATGACTTTTTAACCCAGGAAAATCTTATATGTCCAGTCGTCTTATACGCCGGAAAGTACGGTATATTAAATGTCATACCTACATATATAAAAGCCAAGTGACTGGAACGGCAGAACAACTGGAACAACTGGTCACTATGACGCGCACTGTGGCAGCCAACTAGCCCAATGGGGGCCCTGTTCGGCCCTGCCAAACTCCTGCGGCTCCTGCCCAGGCCGGCCCAGTGCCCCCAACCCCAATTGGGGGTGGGGCCAGCCGGCCAACTGCCCACAGCCCACTCCCAGCTGGCACCACCCAATTGGCGCCCCCAATTGGGAGCGGGGCTGACAGCCAACCTCCCGCATCCCATCTCCCTGATTGGCCCCCATCAGGGCGGGCCGGCCAGACCCCACCCATGCACAAATTCGTGCACCAGGCCTCTAGTTTTTTTAAATAATATATTTGAACACCCCTCATTGGTATTAAATAAGTAAACCATTTGCTATAATCCTCATAACCTGCAAATAGGTATCACCTCCAATTTATAGCTGACAACACCAAGTGTGTAGTTAAGTAAGTTGCTCAGAACCAAATAATTAATAACTTTAAGAAGTGGGATTCAAATTTGACTCCACAATCTAAGTCCCATCTCTGCACCAGACTGTAGTAGAAAGCCAGGTTGTCATCTATTCATTTGTTATATTTTCTCTAAATTGTGAAGACATGCAAACAAAATTCAAGGATAAGCAACCCGGTTAACAGAATCTGCTAAAAGTAAATGGTAGTACGAGACTAAAAACAACAAAAATTAATCTTCTTCTAAAAATCCTAATTATGTTAACGACAATGATATTTTCCACTTCTGTGAACCACGACTTTGTGGTTGGTAATTAAATCACCATGACTTGTTCACTGTGAAGGAGCGTGTCACCTTTGCTCGGTTTCCAGTTCGTTCATCTTGCGGTGCTTCTGCTCTAGCTGCTCCTGGAGTTCTTCGATGCGCTGGTTCTCAGTACCTTCCTGCTGCAGGCGAAGCATCTTATTTTCATGTTGCAGTCGAATAAACACCTCCCTGATGTTGACAAGTAAAATTTGTTTTTAAATTGTTTTAAGTGTAAGAAGTTTTACATTAACTTTCTAAAAAGGGAAATGCCTGGCAACTCAATAGCTGTCATTTTAAAATGTTACCAAAGCTTTTGAAAGTTTTTAAATAAAAAGCTATGTACATTATAAGACTATGTCTCAAAAACAATTAGTAAATATTTTAAGGTAAAGATGTAAGATTATGCTACATATTGTTAAATGACTATGCAAATTCCTGAGATAATATGAATTATTTTAATTTTATAATTTAGAAACTATTTACCAAAGCTAACATAGAGCATATCCTTAAAAAACATGTACAGGAAAAGCAATAGATTTAAGAAACCACAGTTGGCATACAATTTTTAAATACACTCTTGTGATAATTGCAGTCATATAACTATCTCTAGATATTTTTGTTTTATTTTTGAGAAAAAATTATTAAAGACTTACAAGTTTTTAAAATACAAATGAAAGAAACAATCCTATATAATAAAAGGCTAATATGCAAATTGTCCCCTCGGGAGTTCGACCGCTCGCTATGACATGTGTTGACCACCAGGGGGCAGTGTGGAATGAAGGAAGGCCCCGGCTGGCAGCTGGGGGAAGGAAGTCTCTGATCGGCCCTGATCGCTGGCCAGGCCTAGGGACCCTACCCATGTACGAATTTCGTGCAACGGGCCACTAGTATTAAATAAAAAAAGTAACTATCAACAATAAAAATATATTTAAAAATGAAAATAAATAATGCAGGCCTACCTGCTCCCCTCCTAAGTCCCATTCCCTCAAAATAACCACTATCAATCTCAATTTTTATTCTTCTGAATGCTAGCACTATATTAAACTTTAAAAAATAGGTTCATATGGCCATTTAAAAAATATTAATATCACTATATATTAATAACTAAAAAGTACAAATGGTTTCCGGTTCAGCATGACCAAAAACTGAAATAAAAATCAACAACTTTGTAAACATTATGCTTAGTAAAAGAAGCCAGTCACAAAAGGCCACATATTGTATGATTCCATGTATATAAAATATCCATTACAGGCAAATCAACAGACAGAAGTAGATAACTGGTTGCCTGGGGATGGACATAGAGGAGAGGCAGGAGTGGGAAATAACTGCTATTTATGTCAAGTTATCTTTTGGAGGAATAAAAAATGTTCTGAAATTTGATAGCATTAATTGTTGCACAGTTCATGACTAGACTAAAACCCACCAAATTCTACACCTTTAAATAGGTGAATCTCAATAAAGCCATTTAAATAAAGTATAGAGTTTGCAGTACTGAATAAATACAGCTGTCACGAAAGAAAGGAAAAGAAAAATATAAAAATACCAGATTATTCAAATGTCTAAGTAAACATAGCAATAAAACCTAAGATAAAAGATGGGTCAAGAGGAACCTCTAAATTTGTATTTTAACTTCTGCTTAATCCTCCTTCTATTATTGACAGCTCCTGTCCTTTTCTTTTTACCATCTGGATTTGAATGCCATGTATTAAGATTTTCCAGAGGTTCAGAATAAGGAAAAAAAAGTTCAACACAATAAAGGGTCATATTATAAAAACTAGAATATGTTCAGTCAGTTAGGTTGTAAAATTTTACTTATCATAAATTTGAAACTGGTATAGTAGCAATAACAAGCTGACTTAGAAAGCTTAAGCAGCGCTGTCTGGTGTTGCTCAATGGATGGAGTGTTGGCCTGAGCACCAAAGGGCTGAGGGTTCAATTCTCAGTCAAGGGCATGTACCTGCGTTGCAGTTCAATCTGCACCTGCTTGGGATGTGTGCAGGAGGCAACCAATACATGTGTGTCTCTCTCCCTTCCTTCTGTCTTCCCTCCCTCCATCCACTCTCTCTAAAAACCAATGGAAAAAAGATCCTTGGATGAGGACTAACAACAACAAAAAAAGACATTATATTTCTAATATTAAGTATAGATTATCAATTAATAAAAACAAATTTACCTATATTCCACTGGCATAATCTCAGCAGCAAGATTCTCATAACTTTTTGCAGCAGATGCATCTAAATAACAACAACAAAATAGATGAATATTTCAGTATCTCTACCATTAAAAAAAAAGTTTCTGAATTCAACAAAATTTACCTGTTTGGTTTAGGTGATCCTGTTGTACTTGTGAACATCGAAGCTCTTCATTCGTTTCTTTCAGTGTATCACGCTGTTCTATTAGTCTCTAAAAAAGAATTGTTCATATAAGCAAAATTTTTAATTATGCCCATAGGTGGTATACTGTATGCTTATAATAATTTAAGTTAATTTGATAATTGTTGCTTAATTTAAAATGGCAATGTTTTAGTTTTATTGCTAAGGAGTAATTTTCTCTTGTATAAATCATACAACTATATAGTTTCTGTATAACACAAAGCTTGTGATCCCCCTATTACATAGTTTGTCTCTGAACCAAATGAATGTAATTATGCAACATAGTACAAATATACAACTGCAGAGTAATAATAATTTTAAAAAAGCATGGAGTTTGGCAGCAAATAGACTGTGGCTTGAATTCCAGTTTCACTCCTTCCTAGCTATATTATCTAGGGCAGGCGTCCTCAAACTACGGCCCACGGGCCACATGCGGGTGTTTTTGCCGTTTTATTTTTTTACTTCAAAATAAGATATGTGCAGTGTGCATAGGAATTTGTTCATAGTTTTTTTTAAACTATAGTCCGGCCCTCCAATGGTCTGAGGGACAGTGAACTGGCCCCGTTTAAAAAGTTTGAGGACCCCTGATGTAGGACAAGAGATGTGGCTCTCTGGCTTTAGTATCCTCATTATCAAAACAGGAATACTGACATATACAAACCCTTTAAAAGGTGTTTTGAGCAACAAATAAGATAATGTTTGTCAAGTACACAGAATATAGTTTTATGTGTAAAAGATGCTGGAGAATTGTTATTTCTTTTTATCACTGGAGTGAAACTCTACTGAAAAAGTGATAAGTAGCATCCTGGAAGTATGAATTTGTGGGTTAATATCTTAAAATCATTGCAATTACTAACCACACTACTAAGTAACCACATTAATACAATAAAAGACAAAAATCATATATCTCAATGAACCAGAAAAAGCATATGACAAATTCTAACACCCTTTCATGATAAGAATATGCAATGAAAAACTTCCTCAACTTCATAAATGGTTATCTACAAAACAAAACAACAGCAATAAAAAACACATGGCTAAAATGTGCATAATGGTGAATGAATGACACTTTCTCCCTAATATTAGAAACAAAAGAATGATGGCCACTCTTGATACTTCTATTCAACATGGTACTCGAAGTTCTGGCCAGGACAATTTGACAAGAAAAAGAAAAAGGCATTCAAAGTGCAAAGCAAGAAATAAAACTATTTCTCTTTGCAGATGTCCTGATCTTTTATCTATAAAATCCTAGAGAACCCACTAAAAACTATGAGAAATATGAAGTGAATTCCACAAGATTGCAAAATGCAATATCAATGTACAATAATAAATTGTATTTCTATACATTAGCAATAGAAAAATCAAAAAAATAAAATAATCTATATATATAAAAGCCCCGT
This sequence comes from Eptesicus fuscus, assembly GCF_027574615.1. Taxonomy (NCBI): domain Eukaryota; kingdom Metazoa; phylum Chordata; class Mammalia; order Chiroptera; family Vespertilionidae; genus Eptesicus; species Eptesicus fuscus. The sequence goes on along the minus strand of NC_072481.1, from coordinate 41,433,298 downwards.
GACCATTAAGGCAGAACTACCGAAAGAACCAGAATGACCAGTCACTACGATGCACACTGAACATGCAGACACTCAACACAGGAGCTGCCCCCTGGTGGTCAGTGCGCTCCCCCAGCAGGAGTGCCACTCAGCCAGAAGCCAGGCTCACGGCTGGCAAGCGCAGCGGCAGTGGCGGGTGCCCCTCCTGCCTCCGCGGCAGTGCTAAGGGAGCAGTGAGCCAAGTGGTAAGGAGCGAGCAGACAGGCAGTTAGGAATGAGGGGTCCTGGATTGTAAGAGGGACATCCCCCGAGGGGTCCTGGATTGTGAGAGGGTGCAGGCTGGGCTCACGAACATCCCCCCACTCCCCGCTGTGTACAAATTTCGTGCATTGGGCATCTGATTTCATTTATAATAGCAACAAAAATAAAACACTCAGAAATAAAAATTTTTAAAGTCTAAATCTTATATAATAAAAACCATAAAACATTGTTGAAAGAAGCTAAAAACCAAAATAAATAGAATGTGATCCAACATTTAAGGATGAGAAACTTAATACCATTAAGGTGGCAATATTTCCAAATTCATCTACAGATTCAGACAATCCCATCTTTAAAAAGAACAAACTTGGAGAGCTCATACTTGCCAATTTTAAAACTTAGTGGTACTAGCATCAAGCTAGACATACAATCAGTGACAAATAAAGTCCAGAAATAAACTCTTACATTTATGGTCAAAATTATTTTTACTTTTAATAATCAATTAATAGATATTAATATTGCCCCCCAAAATTGAGGTGGAATATTCCCTTCTCCCACTCCTACGCTGCCTAGTTTCCCTCATTATTAGCATCTTGCATTAGTATAGTTACTTATAAGAACAGATGAACCAATATTGATACACTATTACTATTAACTAATGGTTACAGTTTACACATTAGAGTTCACTCTACTTTACTTTTATGAGTTTTGACAAATGTATAATGTATCCATCATTACAGTCTCATGGCCAATTGATTTTTAACATGGGTACCAAAACAATTCAATGGAGGAAAGAACAGTCTTGTCAACAAATCATGCTAGGACACTTACACCATATACAAAAATTAACTCAAAATTGATCAGACTAAATATAAAACCAAGAAATACAAAACACCTAAAAGAAAACACAGGAGTAAATCTTTATATCCTCAAATTATTCAATGCTTTCACAGAAACACTACCTACAAAAGCACATATAACAAGAGGGAAAAAAAAAAAAAGATAATTGTGACTTCATCAAATAAAAATTATTTGGTAAACAGTAACATCAAGAAAGTGAGAAGAGCCAAAACCGGTTTGGCTCAGTGGTAGAGCGTCGGCCTGTGGACTGAAAGGTCCCAGGTTCGATTCCGGTCAAGGGCAACCTTGGTTGCGGGCACATCCCCATAGGAGGTGTGCAGGAGGCAGCTGATCGATGTTTCTCTCTCAATGTTTCTAACTCTCTATCCCTTTCCCTTCCTCTCTGTAAAAAATCAATAAAATATATTAAAAAAAAAAAAGAAAGTGAGAAGATAATGCACAGAATAGGAGAAAAATATTTGTAAGTCATATATCTGACAAGGATATGTATCTAGAATATATAAAGAAGTTTAAAAATCAGTAATTAAAAAGCAAATAATCTAAAACATGAGCAAAAAATCTGAAGAGACATTTCTCCAAGGGAGATATTCAAATGGCCAATAAGCACATGAAAAGATGCACAACATCATTAGTCATTAGGAACCTACAGATCAAACCCACAATGACATACCACTTCATACATAGGGGATAATTAAAGCTAAAAATAGTAAGTATTGGTAAGGATATGTACAAACTGGAACCTTCAAAAATTGCTGGTGAGAGTAAAAAATGGTTCATCCACTTTAGAAAACAGTCTAGTTCTTTAAACAGTTAAACTCAGTTATCATATGACCAAGCAATACCATTCCATTCTCAAAAAATGAAAGCATATGTCCAAATAAAAAACTTGCATATAAATGTTCATGGCCACATTATCTGTTTAATAATGAAAAAGTAGAAATAGCCCAAAAGACCATAACCTGATGAACAGATAAATCAAGTGTCGTATATCCATACAATGGAGTATTACTCAGCAGTAAAAATGAAGCACTGATATATGCTATGACATGGATGAACCTTGAAAGCATTATGCTAACTATGGAACCAAGTCACAAGACCGCCAAGTGTATGATTACATATTCTGGATAGAGTAGGCAAATCTATAGAGAGAGATTACTGGTTGCAACAGCTGGGGTGAGGGGCACCAGAATGCAGAATAACCACTAAGAGGCATAAGGTTCTTTCTGAAGTGCTGTCAGTGTTCTAAAATGTGATTGTGGTGTCGGTTGCACAAACTGTGAATATACTAAACCCCACTGAATTGTATACTGTAAGTTGACAAAATTTATGGTATGTAAATTTTCCTATATAATAAAAGGCTAACATGCAAATCGACCGAACAGTGGAACAACCGGTCTCTATGATGCAGGCACTGATCACCAGGGGGCAGACACTCAACACAGGAGCTGCCCCCAGGTGGTCAGTGCGCTCCCACAGGGGGAGCACCACTCAGCCAGAAGCCAGGCTCATGGCTGGCAAGCGTAGCAATGGTGGCGGAAGCCTCTCCTGCCTCTGCAGCAGCACTAAGGATGTCCAACTGCTGGCTTAGATGGGGAGCGGGCCTAAGCCATCAGTCAAACATCCCCCAAGGGCTCCCAGACTGCGAGACAGCGCAGGATGGGCTGAGGGACCCCTCCACGCCGAGTGCACAAATTTCATGCACTGGGCTTCTAATATCTTAATAAAGCTGCTAAAAACGGCATCTACAGTCCTCACTTTCAAGGAGTTGATAGTCCTGAGTTGAATAACATTAAATCAAGACGTATGACCTCGGCTCTGTCACTTGATCTTCCCTTGTGAAGAAAACTATGAAAACTGCATGAAGAATTTTTACAAGACTTTCTTTTACACCAACAACTTCAATTTGAAGAAAGACAGAAGAACTGATATATATCACTTCTATTCTTAGAAGAGCAAGGATCACATTAAAATCTAAAAGCAAACAGACATATTATTTATCAATTATAGTGTTTACCTCTTTTTCCTTAAGTAAAGCTTCATGTTTTTCTTCAAGCCGCTTCATTTCAAATGCTAGTGTGTCCGCCCTTTTGGATTCAGAGGAAAGTTTACTGTGTAGATCCTGAACCTTTTGTCAGAAACAAAAGTAAAACACAAGAATATAGGATAATGATCATTTGATTTCAGAGCTCAATAAATGAAAAACTGATTGTAAATAAAATTATAGTAAGATTATAGCCTAAGTCTAAACATTTGTGGAAATAGCATGTAGATAAGAAGAATTAACAAATTTTAAAACACCCAAATAACAGTTTAAACAAAAAATACTATCAGCCTTCTACTGTTTCCATAGGTTGGATGATAAATAAGAAAACAGAATTTTTTAGGTTATAGTTCCATTATCTAGGCTTTTATCACTGGTTGCCAGAAATCTTAAAAAAATAAAAATAAACTATCTAAAAAAAATATATACACTCAGATCCAATAAAAACATCAAAGACCTAGATAATTCAAACTCAATAATCAACCCTTGAACTGAAATTATACATAGAAGAAATTTATCATAAGTTCACAGTTTACTTTAGGCAATGTTTCTTCACTTCTGTGCAAATGGAAAAACGAAGTTGAGGACTTCAGATTTTAATAAAAAAATTAAGGTATTTTTTTTACCTGTCTCTTGTATGTTTCTAATTGTGTACGTGCTGCATTTGCCTTCTTTAATTCTTCTTCTAAGCTGACTGTATTGTGCATATACATCATGTTTGTTTCCTGCAACGTTTTCACCTGCTTTCGAAGGTCATTCAGATCTTGTAGCTTTTGACGATATATCTCAACTGTGGACTCCAGCTTATTTGCTTTATCAGAGGTAGCCCTATAACGATAAAGACTAAATATTACTATGTGAAAACTAGCAAATGCACATAATTTCCTTCTGGCTGAAAAATGAGTCTTTCAAATAAACTCTCGATTGGCAAAAAAAGAAAAGAAAGAAAGAGAGACAGAGTAATAAACTTTGTGAGAACTTTGGAACCAGACTCAGGCATAACACTATAATTCAGCCTTTTTGTTACAAAGGCTTTTTTTTAAATAGGCTTCAAATTTGACACACTAAATAATAAAACTGTTTCAAGGACTAGCATGCTGTATAAAAAGAATGGTTTTGTAAATATAATCGAACAATTCTGAGCTACTCTATAGATTATGGACCAATTGTGCTTTGTGCATAAATAACATTTAGTGTAGTTTTATTTCAAGTAAGTGATATGCTTTGTATGTTAATTCAACTTATACTTTGTCTCATAAAGCACTTCCCTTTAGAGTTGTGCTTACCTGACCAATTGAGCCAGAGCAAAAATAAACAAGCAAACCAAATCACTTCACTCTCAGGTGCAGGTTCAAATAAATGGTTATAAGGATTTTGTTTCAAATGGACATTAAAAACTGTGCATCAAAATAGCTGATTAAGAAATTGTAACCGAAACTATAAATAGCACGTGGATAGTCTATTTATTTGAACAACATTTTATAAGCCAAAGCTAACTATAAATTTTATATTGTCAAATACAATTAAGAGAACGCTGGGATGATCCTGAAATAAATGTTAGCATTCTTATCTGTATTTATGTATTTATTTTAGCAAATACCAAAATATGAATTGTGAGAGTGTGCATTTCCTTACATAAAAATTCAACAGGATAAACTAATGAGTAGATAGAGGTAAAGATAAAAGTAACTTACAAACTTTTAAGAAAAAAGTTATTTTATTTAGGCTTATCGGTTCTAATATAAAATTGTCCTAAGAAGAATTGAAAATTATCTTTAAGTTGCAATTATCATCAACAAACCTTAAAGACTAGGAGCTTGAATAAAAATTGATCAATATGCGATACACAGGGGTAAATCTAAGAATCACTGATTACAATATGGAATACTGAAATGAAAGTAATAACTTAGAAGTGACAATCCTACTTAGACATGCCTTACCTAAGAACATCAATTTCATCTTTCAGGGCTCTTGTTTCCTCAGCAAGACTAGTCAATTCATCATTCCTATGCTGAAATTCAATTAGTTGCTTTTCAAGTTCTTCACAGTGAACACGGTAATCATCTTTTGCAGCTTCAAGCCTTGCATAAAGGAAACAAATTAGATATTAATAATTCAATTTCCATCATTTACTTTCTCACTGAGACTTGAGGTTAACAAGACTTACTTCTACATTATTTTAAATCCTGCATTCAAAGAAGAAAGACTAAAGAAATAAGGTACTTTGGAGTTCTTGGTTTTCAAATAGACTTGAGAAGTAAATAATGTTCTGAATTTTCATTTTCACTTCTGAAACATTTGTGTTTGGTTATCTCTAGTCCAAACAGGAATTTAATTTCAAAAGATGAAGAGGATGTATAGATATATATTAAAATTACTCAAAAATATACATAGCATATAAAGTAGCAAAATATTAACTCTTTGTAGACTGGGATAAATTAACAATTAATACTTCAAGCCCTACTGCAACAACAAAAACTAAAGTGACAATACAGTGATTAAAATGAAATATTAAAAAATTAATTGACCAATCCCCAAAAATGCAGGAAAGGAAGAAAAAAACACACAAAAAAATAGATATGAAAAATAAAAATGGCATATTGACAGACAGACCTAAATATAACCATATCAAAAATTACATGAAAGCAAAGGGACTAAAATGCATCAATCCTAATTACAAGAAACATATTAAACATAAAGACACAATTAAATGTAAAAAGATAAAAAAAATAACATGCAAACAGTAAGAGAAAGCTAGGGTGATTTGTTACTATTAAACAATAAATTATAAGACAAAAGGCATTACCAAAGATAAAGAAATATTTTGTAATTATAAAAGGCTTAATTCATCAGAAAGACATATAAAAGTATGTATACCTAAAAACAGAGTTTTAACATACATGAAGCAAAACTGACAAAATCAAAATTAGAAATCCACAAATCCATTAATCATTGTTGAAAATTTTAAACACCAGTCTCCCAATAAATGATAGAACTAAACAAAAATATCAGTAAAAATGTATAAGAGATCTGGATAACACTATTAACCAGCTTGATTTAACTGACATTTATAAAACATCAGTCAAAAACTACAGAACACACATTATTTGCAAGTACACATGGAATACTGACCACACTAAAATATGATGAGCAATAAAAAAGGATCAGAAATATAAGAAGATTGAAATTTCATGGAATATGTTCTCTAATGACAAAAAAATTAAATCAGAAATCAGTCACAATAAGAAACCTAGGCCCAGCCAGCATGGCTCAGTGGTTGAGCGCAGACCTATGAACTAGGAGATCACGGTTCAATTCCTGGTCAGGGCATATGCCCGAATTGTGGGCTCGATCTCCAGAGTATGCAGGAGGCAGCCTATTAATGATTCTCCCTCATCATTGATGTTTCTCTCTCTCTCTCCCTCTTCCTTTGTCTCTGAAATCAATAAATATATATATATTTTTTTAATTAGAAATCTAAAAAAGCCTTAAATATTGGGAAATTACACAACACATTTTTAAATAATCCATCAGTCAAGGAAGAAATGACAAAGGAAATTAGAAAATATTTCAAACTTAATAACAACAAAAATACAGCCAAACAAGTTTTGGGAACAAAGCTAAAACAGTGCTTAAAGGAAAATTTATAGTTTTAAAGACTTATATTAGAAATGAAGAAAAATTTAAAATTAATCATCTATGACTCAACCTTAAGAGGCTAGAAAAAGAACAAATTGAATTCAAAGTAAAAGGCAAGAAGTAAAGAATATATCTAAAACTAATAATGTAAAAAGCAACTTTTCAGAGTAACGTTTTAAGTTCATTTGTAATAGCATCAACAATAAAAATACTTGAAATAAAATTAATAAGACATATAAGACTTCAATTATGGAAACAACACAGCATTGCTGAGACAAATTAAAGACTTAAATAAATGAAGATGCCATATTCATAGAAATTCTCAATATAGTTGATATCAATTATATACAGTCCAAATCACAAAAGGTATTTTTAACAGAAATTGACTAGCTGACAAACCCACCAATGAAAAAGAAAATGACCCAAATTTTATGTTTAGATCTTTTTTCACAAAGGTGCCAAAGCAATGAAGCAAAATAAAAATCATTTCAACTGATGATATTGGAACAAGTAGGTACTCAGATGCACAATAAAAATAAAACTTGACCTGATCACCTCACACTATTTTCAAAAATCGATTCAAGATGAACCACAGACCTACACGTAACAGATAAAACCATGAAGTTCTAGGAGAAAATACTAGAGACTATCATCACGACATGGAAGCAGACAAAGATTTTTTGGACAGAACACAAAAAGCAACAATCTTAAAATATTGATAAATCAGACTTCATCTAAGAACCTTTATAAATACTACTTAAAAATGAAAAGGCAAGCCACAGAATGGGTGAAATATTACATATATCTGACAAAGGATTTATATCCTGAATGTGTATTTTTAAAACTCCTATAACTAAAAATAAGACAACCAAGTTTAAAAATAGGCTTTCTGTGTGAAGAGATAATTCACATAGTATGATATATTGCCAATATGCACATGAAAAAGGGCTTAACCCATCATTAGTTATCAGGAAAATGCCAATTAAAGCCACAATTAGATATCCCTAACATATTCTGTGAAATAGCTACAATTAAGAGGACTGATAAGACCATATGCAGCAGAGCAACTAGAGCAACCAGCAGTAAACACAGGCAGTGGAGATGTAAAATGGTATGACCACTTTGGAAGTTTTGCCAGTCTTTTTTAAAACCAAACACTGAGCTACTCAGCAATATCACTCTATGTATTTCTCAATGAAAAATGAAAACATTTACAAAATTTTTTGTATTCCAATGTTCATACCAGCTTTATTTCTATTAGCCCAAATCTGAAAAACCAAATGTCCATCTAAAGAAAAATGGATAGCCCAGCCAGTGTGGATCAGCAGTAGAGCACTGACTTATGAACCAGGAGATCAAAGGTTCAATTCCTGGTCAGGGCACATGCCCGGGTTTTGGGCTCAATGTTAGGTGGGTAGTGTACTGGGAGCAGCTAATGGATGATTCTCTCTCATCACTGATATTTCTATGTCTTTCTCTCCCTTCCTCTCTGAAATCATTAAAAATATAAAAAAATAAAGGAAATGGATAAACAAAGTGTGATATAATGTGGAATAATTCCATATCTACACTAATAAAAGGGAAACATGCAAATCGACTGTCCCTCCACTACACCCACCAGCCAACCAGGAGCGAGTATGCAAATTAACCCAACAAAGATGAAGGTTAATTTGCATATGCAGGTGCGGAGCGAAGGCTGAAGACTGTGTAGAAGAAAGCCAAGCACTGCAGAAGGGAGTGAAGTGGCGAAGAAGGGAGTGAGTCAGCAGAGATGGGAGGGAGCAAGGCAGTGGAGATGGGAGGGAGAAAGGCAGCGGAGATGGGAGGGAGTGAGGCAGCGGAGATGGGAGGGAGCGAGGCAGTGGAGATGGCCACATGAAGTCCTATTCTTGCAGGAATCTTCCTGCAATGGGCCTCTAGTAATAGAAAAATACTCAACAATAAAAAATGATGAATTATTGATACATTCAACATGAATCGCACAAACATGCTAATAAACAAAAGAAATCAGTCACCAAAGAGTTCATACTGCATGATTCAATTTATATGGAGAGCTCTATATGAGAGAAAAGGAATCCATGGTGAAAAATAATCAGAAGAGTAAATAGCTCTGGGAGGTAGGGACTGACTGGGAAGAAACATAAGGAAACTCTATGCAGTGACAGAAATGATTTATCCAATGATAAAAGTGTGACTTACACAGATGTCGGCATTTGTTAAAACATGCCAAATTGTACTCAGCATTTACTCATTTCACAATATGTAAATGTTATCTTGTAAAAAGAACTGTAAATATACCGAAGTCTATTATTAGCTTGCATTAGCAATTCTTAAATTACTTTCTGTGTATTTTGGGGTTGAGTAAATATACTGAGGAAAATGTAAGGCAGGTTTCTGGCTGTTGGAGTAGGAAGTTACCATATCAAAATGGAGATCAGAATGAACCCTGAAGTCACTGGACTAAAATAAAAGAGGTCAATATAAACTGATTTTTCATAATTGTAAACATAAAAAATAAATCCAGATATGTTTATACACAAGTGTGTGAACGTGGGCAAGTATGAACCTGTGCAAGTGCATCTACTTGCTCTGTACACCAGAGTGGCCTAGGAGCAGTGATAGAAAAATCCATCTGGAGCATAGATCTTTGTTTCTAAATACCATTCTCCACTAAAAGAAATCAGGCTACTTGGAGAAATGGCAGATTCCAGAGGTGGGAAAGGGAAAGGAGATGAGTCGGGAACACTGGTATTGCCAGAATGGAAGAAAATGCTCAAAGAAGAAAAGTGACATATTTAAAGGGCACAGCGTGTTCAAATCTGTGGGACAATATAAACATAAAAATAAATGCCAGAAATGGATTTATAGTACATTAAGAATCCAGACTAAATGCAATGCATGATCCTAAATCAGATTCTGAATCAGGAAAAAAATAGCTATAAAAGATATTGAGATAACTGATGAAATCTGAATATGATCTGTGGATTGGATAATAATATTACATCATTGTCAATTTTCCTAAACTTGATCAATATACTGTTATTTATAAGAGAACTAGAAGCCCAGTGCAGGAAATTCGTGCACTCAGGAAGGGTGGGAGGGTCCTTCAGCCTGGCCTGCGCCCTTTCGCAGTCCCGGAGCCCCGCGATTGATCGCCCCGCAGAGTGAGGCCCCACCCACTACCGCTGGCCAAGTAGCCTGGGCCTCCTTCTGCAAGGCGATCGTGGGGCCCCCCAACCAATCACATCACATCCGCCTTGGTGCCAGCAGTCAGTGCTGGGTCGCTGCAGCGCCCTCAACCAGGAGGGACCGAGAGGTCAGCAGTTCAGCCTGTTCACCAGTCCCCACCCTCCCGAGCCTGCTGCGCATGCAGCCTGGCATTCGTCATTTTGGACGTTACGGACCCTGGCTCTTTATATATTAGGATGTCCTTATTCTTAGAAAACACATACCAAAGCTGATAGGGATAAAGGGGAATGTCTCTAACTTATTCTCAAATAGTTCAGAAAAAAATATGTTTATACACTAGTATATAAAAATATAGAGAGACTGCTAAATAGAAAGAAAACTGTAAAATATTGAATCTGAGTGAAAGGTATAAAGGGATTCCTTATACAATTCTTGCAATTATTTTTGTAAGTTTAAATTATGTCCAAACAAAGAAACAAAAAGAGCATATACAGTATAACAAGAGTACCTGCTCTCAGGCCACAGAGTGCAAGGCTCTGTGGCAAGCACACAAAAAACCATCAATGTTTTTTTTTTTTTTTAAATATACTTTATTGATTTTTTACAGAGAGGAAGAGAGAGGGATAGAGAGTTAGAAACATCGATGAGAGAGAAACATCGATAAGCTGCCTCCTGCACACCCCCTACTGGGGATGTGCCCGAAACCAAGGTACCTGCCCTTGACCAGAATCGAACCTGGGACCTTTTAGTCCACAGGCTGATGCTCTATCCACTGAGCCAAACCGGTTTCGGCAAAACCATCAATGTTTACTAAAAGTAAGATGTACATGAAAATCAAAAGCATCTCTTTAGTATCAGGTTTACATTTTTTTTCCAAGTTATTATCAAGTTCCCTGTACTAAGTAACACCCCATTCTCACTAGGCTTCAGCAATCACTCCTTTAAACTCCTAGTGAACTTGCCTATGACCTTCATTTGGCGCTTATCACATGTTATTTTAAATGGTTCACTTTTATATATGTATCCCACTTGCCTTACTGGACTATAAGCCCTGTGAGGTCAGGAATCACTTACAATAGCTTCATCAGTGTCCTAAACATGCTTTATAATGTAATTGGTTGCAGATATGATTCTTTAGCTATCAGCTTAATAAGACTCTATAAAATGATTTCAACTAAAAATGCTACCTGAAGTTTTCTTCCTGTAATTGCTCTAGTTGTAACTGTGCATGAAAAAACTTTTTTGCAACCATTGTGTTTGGATCATCAAAAGATCCATCCAACTGGTCAAGTTTTTCATTCATCATTGCATTCTCAGAAACCAGTGAATTCTTTTCATCTTGAAGTGCAGTCACCTAAAAAAAGACAAATACACAAATATAAGCATCAATAGCAAAAAGCTTGTAGTACAGAGTTCCGGGTTCTAATTCTGGCAAACCCATTGAATTAGCTTGGGCAAAATAATTTCTAGGATCCTTCCAACTCTAGAAATCTGGGTCTAGGAGGTTCCAAACAGAAGAAATAAGATTAATTTGATTAACATACAGAAAACAGAGTGTGTGTATATATACATGTGTGTGTGTGTGTGTGTGTGTGTACACACACACACACACACACACACACACACACACACACAAACACGCACACACACTCTAGAGTCTAGAGGCCCAGTGAATGCAAGTCGTGCACTGGGGGAGGGGGGGAAAGGGGAGGGGCCCGGTCCTTCAGTCCGGATTGCAAGAGGACACAGGCCAGGCCGAGGGACCCCACAGGTGCATGATCAGGGCTGGGAAGGGACGCAGGAGGTTGGCCAGCCAGGGAGGGACTGTTGGAGGACTCCAGAGCATCTCCAGCCCATCTCACTCAGTCCATATCAGCTGTACCCCAGCAGCAAGCTAACCTACTTACTGGTCAGAGCGTCTGCCCCCTGTGGTCAGTGCACATAATAGTGACTGGTCGACCTGTTGACTGCCTGCTCCCTGGTGGTCAGTGCACATGATAGCGAGTGGTTGAACAGCTTTAGCATATCATTAGCATATTACGCTTTGATTGATTGAATGGATGACTGGATAACCAGACACTTAGCATATTAGGCTTTTATTATATAGGATAAGGAAAATATTTCCAAAATGTTATGCTTGCCTTGGTTCCAAAAAGAAAATTTTTCTAAGTCTCTAAACTGTGATATATCAATTAACTTTGAAAATTAATTTGTTCCCATTTTAGTTATAAATTTATTTTTAGGATGCTGTTACCTAGTAAGCCAAAATACATAGGCATATGCACAAAGTTATCATTTTAGTTTCATAGCAGAAAATGATCAGTTGCACATCAAGTCTTCAGGGGACAAATACATTATTTAGTTTATGAATCAATAACAACAATCTGAATTAAATTTATATGTACATTGAAACTGTTCTTTTATTTAAAACTAGAGGCCCAGTGCATGAAATCATGCGTGATAAGGGTCCCTAGGCCTAGCCTGCGATCAGGGCCATCTTCCACCGGCTCGCCCGTCCCCAGTCCCACCCTGCCGCCGCTACCCACCGTGATTCCCTATTCACCATCCAGCAATTGGAGCCTGCAGGCCGGAGGGAGGGACTGAGAGGTGGTCAGTGCACCTCAAAGCGACTAATTGAGCGGTCGTTCTGGTCCTTACACTGTTGTGGTGGCTGGGCTTTTATTATATAGGATGGGTAACAATATGTAACTTTAAAATCACATCAATATTAGTACCAGATGTTTTCCTACTTTACTTACATATTTATGTAACAAGCATGATTTGCTCTCTTGTTCTACTTGTTTTCATTTTAAAACACCTTTAAAATTTTACAGCAAGGCTGTGACTTTTTATAAAGCCATAAGTTTACATATGATTTTATTGAGATTTTTTAAAAAAACAAAAAAACAAAACTGGAGCTGCCCTGGCCAGGTGGCTCAATTGGTTGGAGCATTGTCCCATACACCAAAAAGTTTTGGGTTCAATTCCCAGTCAGATACCTAGTTTGTAGGTTCGATCCCTGCCCAGTCCAGGCACATATGGGAGGCAACCGATTGATATTTCTCTCTCACACCAATGTTTCTCTCTCTCCCCCTTCCTCTCTCTAAAAATCAATAAAAACATACCCTACCCTTGAATGAGGATTTAAACACACACACACACAACACACACACACACACACACACACACACACACACACACACAAATAAACTTGACCTATCATGATTTTTGACATATTGTACAAGTTTGGTATTTTTATTTTCAAAAGGTATAATTAACGTAATCCACTTATGTGAATGAGACTATATATTCACACATTGAGCTAATAACAGGAAATTAAAATTCTTAATTTTACCTTAAATACACTTATAGGAAAATTACAGACATTGTCCTCCAAATGAGAAACACAAAAAAAGTCTGGAAAACTGTCCCCAGGCAGCTATAGAAGGAAACAATTATCCCTCCTTGTCATGAAAGCAGTTTAGTGACTATTACCTGTCATGTATAATCCTAAGTGACTGACATACAAAAAAGAATAAGAGTTTGTGCCCTTAAGATCCTTACAATAGAAACATAAATTAAGTCTACACATAGCATATTATGATGGTACAATTAACCATTTGTATAGTTTTAAGACTTACTGCATAACTTCTACAATTGCATCTTCACATAATAGCAACAATGATATATCTATGCAAACATGTGCCAAGCCTTGTTCTTAGTGCTTTATGTGTATTAACTCACTTAATACTCATAATCACTCTGAGAGATATATAATATTATCACATCATTTCTTGACAGATGTGATAGAAATTAAGATGAAGTATAGAAATTAAGTGATTTGCTTGAGAGGATATAAACAGTTAATATCATGGCCAGGTTCTGGATATAGGTGGCCTGGTTTGAAAATCTATCTCTTTAACCATTAATTATTGTTTCTTAAATCAAGTTTATTCTGCTAAACAGATAAACTCAAGAATTATATATGCATGTGTTAATATTCACATAGATGTTAGCAAAACAAAATTGACACCACAGCACTTCTAAGTACTTCTAACCATCACCTCACTTAATATACAAAAACTATTAAGTAGATACTTTAATTTCCCCTTTTTACAAAAGACAAAACTAAGACCACATCTAAATACTAGTTAAAATTCTATAATTAGAATGATCTTTTTGAAGTAGTGAGGCCAGCAATTTTCAATTATAAAGAAAAATAATTATGAAAATCATGCTGGAATATTCAAACCTTTAATACAGTTTTTTAATGGGCCCTCTATGAAATGAAACCCAACCTCCAATACACTTTGCCAATTACCTAATTAAAATTAAACTCTGGTACATTTAAAATGGGAACTTTCTTAGATCGGGTTTCTTTTCCGCACCTGCATATCCAGTTCTTGGCATCTCTGCCTCAGTTCTTCTTTTTCTGCAAGTGCTTCCTGAAGTTCTTCCAGGGCCCTTTTAAGCTGAAATATAAAATGTCCTAATTGTTAGTAAATCATGTTTTGATACAAACTGAAAAATATACTTTTATCACAACATAAGATGTACAATGATATTGGAAAAGGTATTTAAATTTTACCTATTAACAAATAAGTCTTAATATTTTGTTTTTATGTGATATTTACATAATATCATTAACATTTAAGGCTAAGGTAACGTAGAAATAAAATTTTATGTAAATCCTTGTGAAATATTTAAGCAAAAGAGTATTAGTGGATGCACTGTTTAATTTCATCAAAGAAAAAAATTAGAACACAAGTTTAAATTTAAATCTTTCTGAGAAAAAAATACCCTTTCCTTTATAACCAGAATGGGTTATATCCCAGCGGAGAGGGTATTTTCTCTCATTAAGAAAGTCATATAATAGAGCCAGGGAAAGGAGACTCGAGTACAGGGTCTTTGAGCTGTTTCTTCAATATTTAGAGAGGAAAGCAAATGTGACAAAAATTATATTACCTTAGTACATAAATTTGAACTCAGCAAAATTTTTTTATAAATTGTCTACTATTTTATAACCATACTAGAGGCCCGGTGCACGAAATTTGTGAACGGGGGGGGCGGGGGTTTCCCCTCAGCCCAGCTTATACCCTCTCCAATCCAGGATCCCTCGGGGGATGTCTGACTGTCAGTTTAGGCCCGATCTGTAAAGCGGCAGTGGGACATCCCTCTCAAAATCCAGGACCACTGGCTCCTAACTGCTCACCTGCCTGCCTGCCTGATCGCACCTAACTGCCCCACCTGCTGACCTGGTCACCCCCAACAGCCTCCCCTGCAGGTGTAGTCGCCCTCAACTGCCCCCCCACCAGCCTGGTGGCCCCTTAGGGCACCCCTTGCCGGCGTGATCACCCCCAACTGCCCCCCCCACCAACCTGATTGCTCCTCACTGCCCCCCTCTACCAGCCTGGTCTCCCCTCACTGCCCCCCCCGCCGCCAGATTGGTCGCCCGCAACTCCCCCCCCCCCCCCGAGGGCCTGATAGCCCCATGCAGCCTGCTGCTCAGTCATTTGGTCACCCCTCACTAGCCCCCCTGCCAGCCTGGTCGCCCCACACAGCGTATTCGGTCATCCATTCAGTTGTTTCGGATGCGATGGTCACTTAGCCATATATATATATATATATATATATATATATATATATATATATATATATATATATATATATAAAATGGGTCACATCCTATATAATAAATCCCTAATATGCAAATCGACCAAACGGCAGGATGACCGGCCGAACAACCAGTCGCTATGATGCGCACTGACCACCAGAGGGCAGACGCTCAACGCAGGAGCAGCCCCCTGGTTGTCAGTGCACTCCCACAGGGGGAGCGCCACTCAGCCAGAAGCTGGGCTCACAGCTAGCGAGTACAGCAGCAGTGGCAGGAGCCTCTCCTGCCTCCGCGGTAGCACTAAGGAGCAGCAAACTGGTGGGCAGTAAGGACTGAGGGGTCCCAGACTGCAAGAAGGATCCAGGGTTGCGAGAGGGATGTCCAACTGCCAGCTTAGGCCCGATTCCTGGGTGCAGGCCGGGACCCCTTACCCCAGTGCACGAATTTCATACACTAGGCCTCTAGTATGCATTTTAAGTGTAGGAAGGAAGTTCGATACCTCTCAGCTCTTCAAATGATCATAAAAAGCTCTGCAGACCATCACTACTTGTATTCATGAAGGAATGCATAATAGTCAATTGAGATCTCATAAACTATCTAAACCTCATGGAGGAAAATAATCTGTATATGTTCTCTGTAAGCTTTATGATAGTAACTGGTAAAGTATTATATCATTGCTTTCAACATCTTCCTCACATACTGAAATACTTACCTGTTGCTCTAATTCTCCAACAGCATCATTTGTAGGAGAGCTCAATATTTCTTTACTCATCAACTAGGAAATTAAAATAGTAAATTAAGTACAATAAAGTGATGTTTCTACAGTAAAAATTTTTACTTGAAAGGACAGAATACTTTATAATTTTTCCTTGACTTAATTTGACAATCCTTAGAATATTATTCAAATAAAAATTTTACAGAGGTTTAAGTTAAATAATACAATATTCAAGGCATTAATTATACAAGTGAGAACATTATAAGTTAAGTAGGCTTAAAATAGGTACACATCTTGAAAATATGTGCACTAAAGAATTATAATCCAAGTTCTAAAAGAAGAATGAACATAAAATGATTCTTCCATAATAAATATTAACTTTTAAAATACAGCCTTTAAATGAGTGATACAGCATAATTGTGCACCTGAAACCTGTATAATTGTGTTAACCAGTGACACCCCAGTAATTTCATCAAAGGGAAAAAAGAAAAAAATGAGTGATATGGCAAAATTACTAATTTAAAGAGATTTTAAAAGTAGGAGTTATATGAAAAAATTTCCGTAAAATAGTTATTTTGAATATAAAAGGCAGATTTATTTATGTATAGTGACACTTTGAATTCAAACCAAAAATGCATATTTAGAGTATACAGACTTCTAAAGTCCTATATAATGCCCCTTCCAAACTATGGTTGTCTTCAGTAATCCTTCACTCTAATTTCCCTCACGTTTCCCCTGCTCTGTCTCTCTGCCTTTTTAGTTTGATTTTAAGAATAAATATGCATCACATGATTTTTGAAACTTTATAGTTCAACTTTGATAACTAGTCTGGCTTGAACCCAGGCTACTTGGCTCCAAAACCTAGTAAGTATCACCATGTTTTCTCACAGTTCTAACATTCTGAAAATGCAAATAGTACACATACATACACACACACATAAATACACACACACTTTAAAATTTCAGGAGAGATTGTTCTAACTGGCAGAAAAAACGAGAAGAAATAAAAATTCCTACAAAGAGAGAGATTATTTATCCTGCTTACTTGAAGTTATTTAAAAGATCTTGACAATCAATTTATCTTTTAAATGCAGAGAAACTAATATTGGGCTTGATGTCTTTTTAAGATATAAATTTGGGGGGGACAGGGAAGACACAATAGCTAAAAGCAAGTAAACATGCTGCAAAGAGCAAATTTATACAAACAGAAAAATAAACATCCATAAAATTTATGTGAAAAGTTTTATAACATTTGGTTTTAAGATTTTCATACATATGTGAATATGACATAACTTACCTCTTGAATAGCAGTCATGACCACATGTTGAACAGACTCTTCCAGTGTCATTATGTTTTGAATATGTTCTATGATTTAAAAAAGAAACCAGATCTGAAAAAGAATCTACTCTTTACCCATAGTGCTTTAGCCATTCAATTAACAGCATAAAAATGCATTTATCACATATAATTGTCTATGCAAGTACATTATTTTCTCACAAGAAATATGTTCATTAAAAACAAGCAGAGTTGAAAATATTCATATAAATATTTTTAAATTGTTTACCTACTTATTTTTTTTTATATCTTTATTGATTTTTTACAGAGAGGAAGAGAGAGGGATAGAGAGTTAGAAACATCGATGAGAGAGAAACATCGATCAGCTGCCTCTTGCACACCCCCTACTGGGGATGTGCCTGCAACCAAGGTACATGCCCTTGACAGGAATCGAACCTGGGACCTTTCAGTCCGCAGGCCGACGCTCTATCCACTGAGCCAAACCGGTTTCGGCTACCTACTTATTTTTTAATCCTCATATAAGCATATGTTTTTATTGATTTTTAGGGAAGAGGAGGAGAGAGAGAGACATTGATTAGTTGCCTCCCGAATGCGCCATGACCAGGAATCAAACCCACAACATTTTGGTGTACAGGATGACACTCCAACCAACTGAGCCACCCAACCAAGGCTAAAAGGTTTATTTTTAAAGAAGAAAACTTCTAATTTTCTTATAAGGAACAGGAAGAGAAGAGATTGCAATTAACCTTAAAACAATTATGACAATTTCTTCCCTCTTGTTAAAATATTCAGTATTATGGAATAAATTCACATGTATTAAATGAACTCCTAAAATCTTAAGCCCAGAAAGTTTAATTTGATTGCCTATTTAGTTCATTTCAGGAAGGCTTTCAAAGAAGGAACTTATTTAGCTTCCTGTAAAAGCCCATCTAACATTTACCAAGTCTCATCTTAAGGCAATACTTGGACCTTACAAGCACACATGCAATAAGTTAAGCTGATACTATCCCAATGAGAAAGGAGGAATGATGAGAAAACATCGTTCATGTATTTGCAGATTTAAATCCATTTCAACTGCATGTTTTCTAGCTAAAACAATTTTCTAACAAGTTTAAAGACTTCTTATTTTCTAATAGTTTTGTTATTTTAATAAATCCTCTGGAAACTTCTAAGAAGTTATTTAAGTCTTTCTTTTATTTGTGAAGCCAACAAATAGACAGATTCTGATTCTGGTATGTACATGACAACTAAGTGCTATAAGAGTGTGGGAGGGGGAAGAATTAACTAGAGAATGCACAAGAAGTGGAATCATTTCCTTTAACTGAGTTTTTGGGATAATAGAGTACTTCCAGTTTGCTAAAGTCGTCAAAAGAATGATCATTTTCCTCACCAAAATATACAGGGTACTGTTTACCAAACTAGTTCATTCATTCATAATTAGAATGTTGCAATACCTTGGAATCATTTTGAAAATCAAGTTTGCAAAGCATGAAGATGTAGATGCTGCATTATATTCTGTGTTTTATTTTTAAATTTTAATTGTTACTTAAAGACTTTTTTTTCATTTATCTGCTTACTCCTAAAACCCAGACACATTCCTCCAAAAATAAATCCAAGTAGATAGTCCTGATTTTTTAATAATGAAAATTAAACTATCTCCTTATATTTACTACTTTCTAAGCTTTTATTTATGTATCTAGGAATTGAATTTTATTTTAAAAATATAAGGACCAAATTGCTAAGAAATGCTTAGAATTATGAAAATACTACATATTACATTAAAATTTGTAGTAAGCAACAAAATTATAACGTAAGGGAAAACTCTAGCTTAACATGCCAATCATAGATTGAAACAGAACTGATTTATTCAAGTGAAAGAAACAAGATAGAAGAACGAATATTTACTAGTAGAAATAGAAGAGAATCAAAGCCAAAGTTGTTTGTTTAAAAAAAGAGTATTAAAACTGACAAACTAAAATTTTGCTAAAATTAAGCAAAAATAATGTGTGAACCCTGAGAAAGAAGACACCTACTAAGAACGGCTCCTGGTGGCTAACTGGGCTCAAATTTTAAAAAGCCAGAGCCCAGCCCGCCCGGCGTGGCTGTGTTTGAACACAGACCTGTGAACCTGGAGGTCATGGTTTGATTCCCGGTCAGGGCACATGTCCGAGTTCCAGGCTCAATCACCAGTAGGGGGTATGCAATAGAAGGCAACTGATCAATGATTCTCATCATTGATGTTTCTATCTTTCTATCTCTCTATCTCTCTTTCTTCCTCACTGTAATCAATCTATATATATAAAAAGCCAGCAACCGGAATGCTGTAACAACTGGTCACTATGACGCCCACTGCTGCCAGCAAACTGGCCAGATCCAGGGGTGGGCCGGTGGCCAACCCCCTATGGCCCCTCCTCCTGGCCGCCCTGCCCCTGATCGGCCTCTCCCACCCCAATCGAGGGGGGGGCGACCAGACAACCCCCCTGAGGCACTCCCCCACCCCCGGCCGGCCCCATCCCTGATCACCCCCCACCCCAATAGGGGGTAAGGCCTGCCGACCAAACTCCTGCAGCCCCTCCCCTGATGGCCCCAACCACCCCAATCATCCCACAACCCCTCCCCCCGCCCAGTTTTCCCCATACCCCAATCGGGGACAGGGCCTGCCAGCCAATCGCCCGTGGTCCCTCCCTGCAAGCCGGCCCAGCTCCGATCTGCCGATGGGTCTGGGCCAACCAGACCCCACCCGTGCACGAATTAGTGCACTGGGCCTCTAGTAAAGAATCCTATCTAATAATAGACAAATATGCAAATTGACCATGCCTCTGACACACCCACAAGCCACACCCACAAGCCACGCCCACCATCCAATCAGAGTGAGTATGCAAATCAACCCAAACGAGGATGGCTACAGCCACAGAGAGCAAGGTTTCCTAGGTAACAGAGGAAGCCAAGGTTTCCGCCTGCCCTTGCCAGGCCTAAGCCTCCATTCAAGCTACAAAGTTTCAATCATAGAAGGTAAACAAATTCAAACAAATGGCGGCAGAATGGAGCTTGAGAGAGCAGGCCAGGGTTGCCGCCGGCAACAGGGGAAGCAAAGCTTTCCGCACACCCTGGCCGGGCCCACCCACTTAAGGCAACAAAGTTTCAATTATAACCCCAACACAAATGGCTACCGGCCTCGGAGGGAGCCCCAGGCTTGGCTCTGCTCCAGGCTACAAAGTGTCAATTGTAGAAGGAAAATAAATTCCAGATACCAGGGCCTCTGCTTTCGTTGCTAGGGGGCGTGGCCCGCCTGCAAACCACCACAGGCCCCTCGCTCAGGCCGCTCCACACCCCAAGGGAACCCCCACCTGATCCGGGACGCCCTTCAGGGCAAACCAGCTGGCCCCCACCCGTGCACCAGGCCTCTATCCTATCTAATAAAAGAGTAATATACAGATTGATCATCACTGCAACACACAATATAGCTGCCCCCATGTGGTCAAAGATCCTTCCCCCATGTGGACACAAGATGGCCACCACAAGATGGCCAGCAGGACAGGGCAGTTGGGAGGCACCCAGCCTGCAAGGGAGGGCAGTTGGAGGTGATCAACCCTGCAGGAGAGGGCAGTTAGGGGTGACCAGGCCGGCAGAGGAGGGAAGTTGGGGGCAAACAGGCTGGCAGCAGAGTGGTTAGGGGGTGATCAGGCTGGCAGGCAGAAGCGGTTAGAGGCAATCAGGAAGGCAGGCAGGCAAGCAGTTAGGAGCCAGCAGTCCTGGATTGTGAGAGGGATGTCCGACTGCCCGTTTAGGCCCGATCCCGGTCGGACATCCCTCAAGGGGTCCCCTATTGGAGAGGGTACAGGCTGGGCGGAGGGACAACCCCCCTCCGTGCATGAATTTCGTGCACCGGGCCTCTAGTAAATTAATAAAACAGAGTTTATCAGCCATTTCTACATAGGAACCTCACATGCAAACTGCACTTCAGGAAGAATCTGCACTTAACTGCTTGCCTGCACTGTGTTTCTTCCATTAAGAGCCAACTTATAAAGGAGTTCCTGAGGCTTTCTCCATCCAACCCGAGATGCGAAGCTCCAACCAACTAGAGTGGCTCTATTCTAATCAATGAGACAGTGCCTTTTGGACCAAACTGTGGGGATTTAGATTCCTCATTTGCATGAGGACAGAACAATCAGGGAGCAGAGGCAAGCACTCCTTTCCATATAAGCCAGCTCCGCTCTAGCTCTGAGAGAACACTTTCCCTTTCCTTTCCACCAAAAACTGAAGACCGAGTCTCCCTGGCTGAGCTGAATGGGCCAGAGAGGAACAGACCAAAAGACCAAAGCACAGCAGAGCAGACCAGCTCAACCCAAAGCAGACCATGGAGGAGCAGAGCAAAGGTGTCTAGCTGGAGAGGAGCCTGACCACAAGTCGACCTCACAGCCCTGCTGTTTTCATAGTCGTGCTGTATCACTGTTGAGCTGTTTTGCACTGTATATGGTTTCCTTCTTCAAAGCCCAAACTGAGGATTCCTATTGGCATTAAATTAGTGCCAATGCCCACTATTTGACAGATGTTATATATACCCAGTAACTGAAACAGAAACAAGGATTAAAGAAAAAATTCAAAAGATCACAATAACAGAACATTGCTAAAAATGAGCTTCGATTTGTCAATTTTTAATTAAACACTTACTGATGTTTTAACTTTACATTCCTTACATTCCAATAGGTAGACCTTTGACATTTGTTAGAAATAAAAGCCTCTAGAGTAGTGCTGATGTGCCATAGACAAAATAGCTAGTTAATGACAGATGGAAGGACTAATATCAAAATTTCCAGATACTCAATCCCTTTTTATTGATACAGGCAGTCCTCGGGTTACGTCGGACTCTACATACATCGTTTCGTTGTTACATCGCCATCTCCCATTTATTTATAAAAAAAAAAAAGAGTTCCGTCATTTCGACATATGTACATTTGTGCTTTATGTTTTTTATTTATTTACTACAAGTAAAGGTCAAAAATTGTTACCTTTCTTTTAATTTTTTTTTACTGTTTCACTTCATTACTGCTGTGTATGTGCTCCATGTGAGTGACATAGGTGCTTATGTAGGTGGGTTCCGACTTACAGCGAAAATTGCGTTATGTCGCGCTGTAGGAACGAATCTCCAAAGTAACCCGAGGACCTACTGTAACTAGAGGCCCAGTGCATGAAATTCGTGCATTCGGGGTGGGGGGTCCCTCAGCCCAGCCTGCACCCTCTTGCAGTCCGGGAGCCCTTGGGGGATGTCCAACTTATGGCTTAGGCCCACTCCAGACACCCTTAGTGCTGCCATAGAGGCGGGAGAGGCTCCTGCCACCGCCACTGCGCTTGCCAGCCTGAGCCTGACTTCTGGCTGAGCAGCGCTACCCTTGTAGGAGCGCACTGACCACCAGGGGAGCAGCTCCTGCATTGAGTGTTTGCCCCCTGGTGGTCAGTGTACATCATAGCAACAGGTCGTTCCACGGTTTGGTCGATTTGCACATTAGCCTTGTATTATATAGGATTAATGTCAGGTTTTTTATTTTTCTCCTTCCTCAATTTGTTTTATTGAATTTATCCTGACTCATATGCTCTCTTCTTTCATTAGATAACATGGAATGTGTTTTCTAAGGACCTGGCTTAAAATACTTTACAAACTTAGCCCGGCTGGTATGGCTCAGTGGTTGAGCATTAACCCATGAATCAGGAGGTCACCAGTTAGATTCCCAGTCAGGGTACATGCCCAGGGTTGTGGGCTCAATCCCCAGTCAGGGGTGTGCAGGAGGCAGCTGATCGACGTTTCTCTCTCATTAATGTTTCTATCTATCCCTCTAAAAAAAATCAATAAAAACATATTTTAAAAATATTTTACAAGTTAAGTATCCAACATTTTGTTTTAAAGGTAATGTACTAAAGCCAAGTTTGGCTGAATCATGCAAAAAAACACCAGCATCAAAAATCTTACTACCTAGATCAAGGTAAGCCCTTCAGCCAAGTAGATCTTGGTTTGTTCAGTTCATCATCTTATTCACTATATTCAACCAAAATGCTCTTCTTCTACTCAGTAGAACATGGATCACTGTGTTTGTTTTTATCAATATAATACACCAATTCCATTTATATCATTAGACTATTTATTTGGAGGATTCACTGGGCAGGCATTCTTCTGAAGAGCATAATATCATCTAAAGAAGCCTGAATTATAATTTAACACCTGCATATTTATTTCTAAAACTAGAGGCCCGGTGCATGAAATTCGTGCATGGGGGGAGGTGGGAGGGGGATCCCTCAGCCCAGCCTGTACTCTCTCCAATCCGACTGGACATCCCTCTCACAATCCAGGACTGCTGGCTCCTAACTGCTCACCTGCCTGCCTGACTGACTGCCCCTAACCACTCTGCATGCCTGCCTGATTGCCCCTAACTGCTCCCTTGCCTGCCTGATTGCCCCTAACTACCTCTGCCTGCCTGCCTGATGCCCCTAACTGCTCCCCTCCTGGCCTAATTGCCCCTAACTGCTTCCCTGCTGGCCTGATCACCCCCTAACTGCTCCCCTTCCGGCCTGATTGCCCCTAACTGCTTCCCTGCCAGCCTGATTGCCCCCTAACTGCTCCCCTGCTGCCCTGATCGCCCCTAACCATCTCTGCCTCAGCCTCCATCACTGCAGCTTTGTCCGGAAGGACACCCAGAATGACGTCCAGAAGGTTGTTTGGCTATCCAGTATAATTAGCATATTATGCTTTTATTAGTATAGATTCTGAATCAACCTAAGGTGCTAGATCTTGCAAGTGAAAGAGATAATGTATCAAATGAATAAGTACAATATTTACTGATTATCCACTAAGTCTTAAGCAATGAACATATTTAACTAATTAAATTAAAATACATTACATTTAGTCACTGAATATGAATCTCAGAATCCAGGTATCATTATGATACTCAAGATTGGTAGCTTTTTAGTTGCAGAGCTGTGCTAGAATTCCTATCTTCTGGCTTACATCTCAGGGTGCTGTCAACCAGGAATAGTACATTTAGTGCTACTTTCTACAGAAATGTAGGTTGTTTATAGAAAGTACATATTCTCATATGACAGAAACTCGCTTACCTTGCTTCTTTTCACAGTTGACCGCACAACCTAAAATAAGCTGCAGTAACCTCCCAAGCTCCACAGAATCTGAACTTTCAGTTATTCGGTTTAAATCAGGAATAAGTTCTTCAGAAATCTGTTGCCCCAAAAACTGTGGTATTGAAACAATAAATTAAATCATTTATTTATATAGGCTACAAAAATTTTACTACATTTAATTATTACTAGAAAAATAAATTATAAATAGGTTCCTAAAATGACTCAGATAAATTAACAAATGATTCACCCAAAATTACTGACTAAAGCCAGTTAGTAAAGCTCAAGCCACCTCCCAAAATTTTGAGTAACAAACCAAAAGCAACTAAAATGCTTTTATACAAAATATCCTTTGATCTCATTATAAAAAAGGGATTGTTTAAGAAGCCCCTGGCCTGATCTATCTTGACAATACTTAGGCCTTTTCATTAAAAAAAAAAAAAAAAAAGATTTATGTTATGCCAAGGAATATTCATGATATTTTAATATACAATCAGTTAAGAGAATCACAAAATAAATCACACATAAACAATAAATCCAATGAATTAATCTTTCCTGACTTGATCTTTCTTTTTTAGCTAATTAAGAGTTTTTGTGGCATTAGAAAAAGCTTCAAAATGATTTTAGGCATAAATAAATTGAAAATTTTCAGTCTTAAAATTATTTGGAAGAAATAACAAGCTAAACTGTGACAACTTTAAAAAACAGAAATATAATTATGTAATGGCAATTGCTGCCATTCCCAAACATTAAGCAATAAACCTTGTTATATGAAATAATCCTAGCAGTGAACTTATGATGCTGAATAAGGAAAAAAAAAAAAAAACCTGAATAATGTACTAGCTAAGGTGTTTAATACTATTTTTACTTTGCATTTTCCCCCAATTCATTTGCATAGTATATTTGTGCTATTGTTTGCATTAGAAACAGCTATCAAAGCAATGTTTTAAATATGAAATAATTGCAATCCTATCTAATAAAACAGTAATATGCAAATTGACCATCACTCTAACACACAAGATGGCCACCCCCATGTGGACACAAGATGGCTGCCACAAGATGGCTGCCACAAGATGGCAGAGGAGGGCAGTTGGGGGCAACCAGGCCTGCAGGGGAGGGCAGTTGGGGGGGACCAGGCTTGCAGGGGAGGGCAGTTGGGAGAGACCAGGCCTGCAGGGGAGGGCAGTTGGGGGGGACCAGGCCTGCAGGGGAGGGCAGTTGTGGGGGGGAATCAGGCCTGCAGGGGAGGGCAGTTGGAGGGGACAAGGCCAGCAGGGGAGGGCAGTTGGGGAGAACCAGGCCTGCAGGAGAGGGCAGTTGAGGCAGACCAGGACTGTAGGGGAGGGCAGTTGGGATGGACCAGGCCTGCAGGGGAGGGCAGTTGGGGCGGACCAGGCCTGCAGGTAAGGGCAGTTGGGGCAACCAGGCCTGCAAGGGAGGACAGTTGAGGGGGACCAGGCCTGCAGGGGAGGGCAGTTGGGGAGAACCAGGCCGGCAGGGTTGGGCAGTTAGGGGCAATTGGGCCGGCAGGGGAGCAGTTAGGTGTAGAACAGGCTGGCAGGGGAGTGGTTAGGGGGTGATCAGGCTGGCAGGCAGAAGCAGTTAGGGGCAATCAGGCAAGTGAGTGGTTGGGAGCCAGCAGTCCTGGATTGTGAGAGGGATGTCCCAGGTTGGAGAGGGTGCAGGCTGGGCTGAGCAACACCCCTTGTACACGAATTTCATGCACAGGGCCTCTAGTTTCATTATAAGGTCTACTTTACAGCATTGCATAAAATCAAATCATTTGGAGGCAATTCTATTTCAAAATATAATCAATTTAAACAGTATCAATACAGAAGCAACATTATTTCCCAAATCAATATATTAAGTTTAAGCCTGTTTATGTTCACATAATTTGAATGTTCTAAAAATGGCAAAAATATATATATATTCGTTATAAATTATTTTCCAGTAATATGTTATACATTAAAAGCCAAGTCATTTTTCAGTGTCATATAATTATCACATAGCATTTTGTAGTTAAACAAAGTCAGATGTTTCTCATACCTCGCTGTAATAACTCATAATTCCTTGAAGTACCTTCTTTAAATTACTAGCCTAATGGGGAAAAAAAAAAAACAATTCAAGAATTTCATAATGAAAGAAAATGTATGCTAAGGTGAAAGACAACAGAAACTGCCCCCTGATAAAAATAACAACAAAAATACTATATGTTAGAGTTCTACAAATATAAGTACATGATAATTTTTAAACATTGAAGGGTTAATCAGTTTGACTGAAAGAAAATAATGTCTGCATGCTTATAAAGTTTAACCAGGGTAATTCTATTTAAAACGAGACAGAATGAAGTCAAGTACCAACTTTAAAGACTGAGCATGTCCATGTTCATTCATGAGCGAGTAACTTGTCTAGACTTAATTTTCCTGACACAAACAACTAGAAAACAGGAGAAAACACAAGGGTCAATTGTTTTCAAGCTGTAGCCAACAAGTAATATAGAACTATAATTTCTGAGAGAAGGAAAACAAAAAAAGATGACCCCTACACTATCCAAGATTTCTTTCTAGAGGCAATTTCACACCACAGCATAGGGCCTGATGTTCTTGTTGAGTTAAGGAGAGAGACATAAGATGTTCATGAAGATCACGATATTTAGAATTTACAGGGCAGACAAATGAAAAATTGAGAGCTATAGAGAAAAAGAACTCTAGAAATCTGCATTAATGGTTCCTTTGACTCTATGCCTGAATATTAATTTGTATGTGCACGGGTAAAAATCAATGAGATTTAACAAGAATAATTTCCAAGGAAAGAACAATCCTGGTAACTATAATCTGAACAATTCTCAATGATTATACAAGCCAGAAATTGAAGAAATTCCCACCAGCCAGGGTGAAGAGACTATGCTGTATAGACAAGCTTTCACTAATAACTCCCAAAAAATCACAACTTAGTAGTAGGTCTAACCTAGCCCTAGAACAGAGGTGGGGAATGTCTGGCCTGCAGAATCATTTGGTCTGGCTCTGCTCAAGGCATTAGGGGTGAGTTAATTAAATGTTTGACCAAATATAGCAGGCTAATTTTTAAGCTGATAATTTTGTATGGCCTGAGAATTATATTATAAATATCCAAATGGCCCTTGGAAGAAAAATGGTTCCCCACCCCTAATGTAGAGAATCTGCTTTCCACACCCCAAAACCTTTAAAAGATGACCCAGTGATCCCACTTCTAGGAATCTATCCTAAGAAACCTGAAGCACCAATCAGAAAGAATGTATGCACACCTAGGTTCATAGCAACATAATTTACAATAGCTAAGATCTGGAAACAGCCCAAGTGCCCATCAGTAGATGAGTGGATAAAAAAGCTGTGGTACATTTATACCATGGAATACTATGCAGCAGTAAAAATGAAGAATCGCTTACCCTTGAGACAGCATGGAGGGACCTGGAGAGTATCATGCTAAGTGAAATAAGTCAGTCAGAGAAAGACAAGTATCACATGATCGCACTCATATGTGGAATCTATTGAACAAAATATACTGATGAACGGAGTGGATCCAGAGACTTGAAGCATAGAACAGAGTGTGGAATCTCGGAGGGAAGGCAGGAGAGTAGGAGGGGGGCGGGGAGGTAATCAACCAAAGACCATGTATGCATATATGCATAACTCATGGACACAGACAATAGGGTGCTGGGGCGGGAGCGGGCTGGAGGGGGTCAATGTGGGGAAAAGGGGGACATATGTAATTCTTTCAACAATAAAGAATTACTTTTTTAAAAAATTACTTTTTTTTAAAAGAATTACTTTTTAAGAACCAAGTATCTTAACTGCTTGCAAGAACAAAGGTTTTCAATAAAAACAGGGATATAAAGGAGACATATGTACTACTATGTATAATACTTTAAACAATAAAATAAAATTAAAAAAAAAAAACAAAAACCAGGGATATAAGAAATGGAAAGGTTTTTTGTTTTTTTAAGACTCACAAGTATCTTAACTGCTTGCAAGAACAAAGTCCACCACACTATAAAATACAAAAAAACCTCAGCACTAAACAATAATGCTCAAACTGTCTAGCATCCAATAAAAAATTACTACACATGTGAAAAAGCAAGAAAATGTGTACTATAACGAGGACAAAACTCAAGTCAATGAAATAGGCCTAGAAATGAGAAATGAAAGAATTAGAAGATAATGTTATAACTGCTAGTTTAAAAATGTTCAAGGATTTCAATAAAAACAGGGATATAAAGGAGACATATGTACTACTATGTGTAATACTTTAAACAATAAAATAAAATTTAAAAAAAAACAAACAAAAACCAGGGATATAAGAAATGGAAAGGTTTTTTGTTTTTTTAAGAACCAAATAAAGAGTTGTTCACTGGATAAAAAAAAAAGCAAGACCCAACTATTAGGTGTCTCCATGAAACACTTCTAATATAAAAGCTCAGAGATTAAAAGAATTAAAAAAAAAAAACCCACTAAAGCAAAACATAATCATAAAAATGAAGTGGCTACATTAGTATCAGAAAAAAAGACTTCAAGGAAAATTATAAAGGATAAAGAAAGATATTTCATAATGATAAGTATATTCATTCATCTATTAGGACATAAAATTAATGTATGTAAACCTATTAATAGAGATTAAATTATGAGATTTAGAAATTAACAGAATTTAAAAAAGAAACTGATAAATCCACAATCATCATTAGAAATTAAAGGAGTACTTCTACCTTGATAAAATAATCAGACAAGAAATCAATAAAGATATAAAAGATACAAACAGTATTATCAATAAACGACATAAATTGTAGAACTGCGGAATACATGTTATTTTCAAGTATACATGGAATATTCACCAAAGATAGATCAGATGTTAGGCTAATAAAGTCAGTCCATTAAATTTAAAGGAATTTCTTAATATCAAAATGGAATTAAATTAGCAATTAAGACATTTTTTAAAAGTTACTTAAAAATTCTAATTTTTTAGAATTTAAAATATTACTTCTAATTAATCCATGGGTCAAATGAAAATTACCAAATATTTTGAAGTGACTGAAAATAAGAACACTGTATGTCAAAAATGTGTAGGATGTGGCTGAGGCAATG
Source organism: Eptesicus fuscus (assembly GCF_027574615.1). NCBI lineage: Eukaryota > Metazoa > Chordata > Mammalia > Chiroptera > Vespertilionidae > Eptesicus > Eptesicus fuscus. Next base: position 41,403,470 of record NC_072481.1, on the reverse strand, counting down.
CTTAATAAGGGGGGAGAAGAGGACAAAGGTCTAAAACTGATGATTTAAGCTTCCACATTAAGAAGTAAGAAAATGAAGTGAATATGCAAGTAGGAGAAAGAAAGTAAAAAAAAAAAAAAAAAAAAGATTAAAGTGAAAAACCAATAAAACAAAACATAAGCTAGTTCTTTGGGGAAAAAAACCCACAATAAAATTCAAAAAGATTGAGCCAGACTTATCAAGACAAAAATACAAGACACAAAAATTACAATATCGGAAAAAAAACAATTTAAACATCCATCAATAGGTGAATGTGGTATAGTAATGTAACTAAATAATACTTAGCAAATCTATTGTTAATACAGTCAACATGGATGAGTCTCAAAAACATTATAATGAGTAAAAGATGCTAGAGACAAAGAGTACAAAATGTTTGATTCCATTCACATGGAACTCCAGAAATGAAACCTTTAGGGACAGAAAGCAGATCTATGGCCAACTGGGGCCAAGATAAAGAATAAGAATTAATTGGGAAGGGGCATAAACACATGTTTTGGATTAATAAAAATTTCCTATCTCTAACTATGATGATAGTTATAAAGGAAACATACATGTGTCAAAACTCAAACTGCATACAATAAGTGCACCCTTAAGTTAATTTTTAAAAAAGATTTAGTTGAGCTTAGTACTAATTTTAGAACCAATGCTTTGATCAAGTGGATTCTTCATTCTGCATACCTTTATCCTCCAGTTGTCGGCAATATCCTCCTTAATTCGGCTTAACCAAGATTCATTGAACCACGCTGCATCACTAAAACAAAAATAGAAATGCTAAACATGTAAAATACCAAATTTAGTCAACAGAGAAAGTTATTTCATGTTTTAAAGCCTGTCCTTAATAAGAATAGTATATATTATTTAGAAGATCCACTAAATTTTTTGTTATTCCTAATGACTCATTTCAGAAATTCTCATAATAAACTACTTAAGTCATTAACAACTTCAATTTAAGAAACATTTAATAAATATGTCAACAGGTGCCCTGATAGTAGGAAGATGTGAAAGTCCCTATCCCAGTGGTCGGCAAACCGCGGCTCGAGAGCCACATGCGGCTCTTTGGCCCCTTGAGTTTTTAGCGAAGGCCAGCTTAGGAGTACCCTAATTAAGTTAATAATAATGTACCTACCTATATAGTTTAAGTTTAAAAAATCTGGCTCTCAAAAGAAATTTCAATCGTTGTACTGTTGATATTTGGCTCTGTTGACTAATGAGTTTGCCGACCACTGCCCTATCCTAAAGGAGAGAAAAAAGAGAAAACTAGTTTTTCATGTCTACTATGTCTCAAGCACTGTGCTAGATGTTTTTGCATATTATTTCATATAAATTTCACATTAACTTGGTCAAAGGATCTATTATTTTCAATCTTACTCTTCAGAAAACTGAGGATGAGAGAACCTAGTAATTTGCCCCAAGTGAAATTAGTATCAGGCAAAGCCCCAAATAAATCTCATTGTAACTGAGTAGAATGAGTATAATGAGAAATCTATAAGGACAAATTTAGTTTTAAACTACGTACTATTGATATTGAAGATCAACACAAAAAAATTACTATATCAATATTTATGTATTAAATAAATAAGGTCTTGAAGGATGACATTTAACTATAAACAATTGACTATATTAATAGATTATATTTAAAACAAATATTTGGATGCTTGCTCTGAATAAGGTATTGAGCAAGGTTAATTTGAAGATAAATAATTTACTATTCTGACTCTTAGAGAAATAATTATTAAAAGGAAAAATAGAAAGCAAAAATAACTATACTCAAAGGAGAATGTGATAAATGCTTTAAGAGTTAAGCCAACATGACAAAATCAGAATACAGTGCTAGAAGAGGTCTTAAAGGTCCCATTTAAATCTTGACTTTACAGATCAGCAACTAAAGTGAGGAAAGAAATCAAAGTATTCTTTTCCATGGCAGTATCTTGAATTTAGAATGCAAAGCTGAAATTAGAACACAGTGATTAGCTTTTCAGAAACTGTCTGCCTCAGATGTTCTAATACAGAAGATCTCACTTCTGACAGGAGTAACCAAAAATGGCTTCACCACTTTAAATTCCTTTATTTTGAATTTTAACTTTTTTTTTTTTCTGTTAATCCTCACCCGAGGATTAGAGTGGAAGGGAGGGGGAACAGAAGAGAGAGATAGAAAGAGAGGGAGGACAGGAGTGGGGGGAGAGAGAAAGAGAGAAACATCCATGTGAGAAAGACACATCGATGGGTTGACTCCCACACACACGCCTACAGGGAGCCAGAGATTGAAACTGCAACCCAGGTGCATGCCATTGACCAGGAATCAAACCCGAGACTCTTCAGTACACAGGCCAACACTCTAACCACTGAACCACACTGGCCAGGGCTTAACTGTTGTTGTGTGTTTTTTTTAACTAATTTTAATTATGTTCAACTTTTCCCAGATGGCTGAGGCTATAATTTACCAAAATAATTTGGCTAAATGTATAAATTATATTACCAGATATTTAACTGAAAAGACTGAAATTAGTTAATGAATCAAAACTGTAAAAGTAAATTTACTTTCTCTTGACATCAGATTAAATAAAAGAGCTATGTCAGTTGCAATGGTTAATTTTATGTCCACTTGGCAAGGCCACAGTAACCATATATTTGGCATGTATTTGGTCACACATGCTTGGATGTTATTGTGAAGGTATTTTTTAGATAAGATTAACATTTTAAAAAAGTAGACCTTGAATAAAGCAGATTGCTCTCCATAATGTGGGTGGGCCTATCTGTTGAAGGCCTTAAGAAAAAGACTGACCTCCCCTGAGAAAGTGCAAATTCTGACTGTACACTCTACCTGCAACAGTATCTTATTGGGTCTATCTCTCTGGAGAACCCTGACTATTACAACAGTTTTTGACCCTAAAAAAACTTCAAATAGGGTTATATAATTATTTTTTTAATGTTTTTAAATAAAACTTTATGGTTCAGATTATTACAGGTGTTCTTCCCCCCCCCATAGGTGTTCTTCCCCCACTCCACCTGATTCCCCAACCCACCCCATGCCCTTACCCCCCGCCACTGTCTTTACCCATAGGTGTAAGACCTTTGTCCAATCTCTTCCCACATCCTTCAGATCCCCTTCCCCCTGAGAATTGTCAGTCCACTCCCTTTCTATATCCCTGATTCCATTATATTCACCAGTCCCTTCTATTCTTCAGACTTTTTATTCACTTGATTTTTAGATTCACTCGTTGGTAGGTATGTATTTGATGTCTTTTTGTTGTTCATAATTTTTATCTTTACCTTTTTCTTCTTCTTCCTCTTTTTTTAAAATTTCTTTATTGATTAAGGTATCACATATTTGTCCTCGTCCCCCCATTCCCATCCCACACCCCTCCCCACACATGTCCCCACCCCCCTGTTGTCCTTAACCACCGGTTAGGCTCATATGCCTGCACACAAGTCCTTTGGTTGATCTCCCCTTTTACCCCCACCCTTCCCAACCCTCCCCCCGAGACCCGACAGTCTGATCCATGCCTCCTTGTTTCTGGGTCTGTTCTTGTTCATCAGTCTATGTTGTTCATTATTTCCCCTAGATGAGTGAGATCATGTGCTATTAGAAATACACTTATAAAAACCGAAAATGAGACAAGCAATAATGGTTATGGTGACAGGCAAATGAATCAGTGTGTAGTGAGTTTCTTTCTGGGCCAACAGTTCTTTTGAGACCCAATTTCAATGTCCAACAGTTCCTTATGTGTACATGTCAGCACTGACATTTCAGTTCTGGATGGTGGACAAATGGTGATAATGCAGGTCCGACTCTGTCTGGTTTGGTCCTGGGCAATCTGCAGTGATGCACAGCTGCTAACTGCTAGTTTGGGAAGGCCACATCAGTGTCTTCCGTCTCTGGACTGCTTCTCTTCTGTCTTCATGGCTGGAGTAGTCCTGTCGATTCCTCTCTTGCTGGAATCCACATGGTCTCGGAGTTGTTTTCTGAAAATATACAAACATATTCTCGACCAAAAGTTAATAAAGGAATATTTTCTATAAATTTGACTAGGGATCCTTTTTCAATTTTTGCCCAAATGATTTTCCTCTGGCTTGTTTTGTCACCTTGTGTGTTTTTCATGGGTGCTTCTTCCTCTTCTTAAAGAATACCCTTCAGCATTTCATGTAATCCTGGTTTCGTGGTGATGAACTCCTTTAGCTTTTTCTTGTCTGTGAAGCTCTTTATCTGACCTTCAATTCTGAATAATAGCTTTGCTGGGTACAGTAGTCTTGGTTGTAGGTTCTTGCCGTTCATCACTTTGAATATTTCTTGCCACGCCCTTCTGGCCTGCATAGTTTCTGTTGAGAAATCAGCTGACAGTCGTATGGGTACTCCCTTGTAGGTAACTAACTGTTTTTCTCTTGCTGCTTTCAAGATTCTCTCTTTGTCTTTTACCCTTGGCATTTTGATTATGATGTGTCTTGGTGTGGTCCTCTTTGGATTCCTCTTATTTAGGGTTCTATACGCTTCCTGAACTTGTAAGTCTATTTCTTTCACCAGGTGGGGAAAGTTTTCTGTCATTATTTCTTCTAATAGGTTTTCAATATTTTGCTCTCTCCTTCTTCTGGCACCCCAAAAATTCGGATGTTGGTATGCTTAAAGTTGCCCCAGAGGCTCCTTACATTATCTTCATATTTTTGGATCCTTTTTTCTTTTTAGTTGGGTGTTTTTTGTTTCCTCATATTTTTTGTTTTCTCTGCTTGGGTGTTTTTTGTTTCTTCATATTTCAGATCTTTGGTTTGATTCTTGGGGTACATTGATCTACAGTTGAGTTTCTGTATATTCTTTATTTCAGACAGTGTATGCTTAATTTCTGACTGGTCCTTTTCCATTTTTTTGACATTCTCATTTAGGTCCTTAAAGGTTTCATCAAGTTTCTCCGCAGTTTTTACAAGATTCTTGAGTAACCTTATAAGTGTGGTTTTGAACTCTATATCGTCCCATAGTTTACTTTCCTCCATTTCTTTCATTGGTGACATGTTTCTGTGCCTCCGCATTTTGGCTGCTTCCCTGTGTTGATGGAACGGCTTTGTGTGGTAGGTGACCTATAGGGCCAGTAGCTCAGCCTCCCCAATCACCTGAGGTGGATGGTCTTGGCACACCCCTTTATGAGCCAAGTGCAAAGTCTTGGTGTAGTTAAGCCTTGATTGCTGTTGGTACACTGGGAGGAACTGTCCTCCAGGGCAATTGGCTGTGGGGACCCGCTGTGTTTATAACTGCTGCACTAGAGAAACGCTTATGGTGCAGGGCTTGTTTCAGTGGGGCTTTGGTGCTATCTGAGTCCGCCTCCTGAATGTGTCACTTATGGATGTGAGGAGTTGAAATCTGTGTCTCACACTGACCACTAGGTACACTGGCTTCTGGATCTCCAAAATGAGGTGCAGGTCAGCTACTGTCTGAGGCCACCCTGCTGGGGCTACAGGAGAATTCCAGTCCTCTCCTCCCTGCTTGGGATTTGGAGATTTTGGAGCTGTCTGAACTGGTTGCTAGGTTAAGCGGCGATCCATTCATATGCAAAAGCCGCTGCTTGGAGCTTGGGTGGGTTTGTAGGTTGTGCGAGGCAGGGTCTCAGGGCGTCACTAGGCTACGGCGTGGCAAACAGCAATGGCTGGCAGCCAGCCTTCCAGTGTCTCCGACTGCGTCCTGCGTCTTGCGCCCCAGCACAGCAAACAATTATTCCTCCACATAGCTCCTCAAGCAAGCCACCCTCACTTTTCAACCCAATGGCAAACCGTCCAGAGACAGAGAAACATTGAGGATGCTTCTCCCCGTAGGAGTTTGGATCCCATGCGTCTCCCCTTCGGGTTGAAGAAAGCAACGACTGCCACCAGCTGGGATCTGCCGCCAGCCCGTTTCGCGCGCGCGCGCCCCCGTACTTCAGCTTTTCAGTGTTTGTGCCCTGAACGCTCCTCTCTCTTTCCGTCTAGTTGTAGCTCTTCCACTCAGCCAGCCCTCCCGTGGCTCTGGGTGATAGAGGTTTTGTCTTTTAGTTGTAGTTTTGAAATTGTTGTGCACCGCCACAGTTTAGATGTTTACCTAAGCCGCCATCTTGGGTTCTCCCCTATATAATTATTTAGTAATTCATTTAGAAAATGAATCTGGGGATAACCTCTTCTAATTTTTCATCCTTTTGTCTTGCATTCCTCCTTGCCTTCCTTTCCATCCCAAATCAAATTTAGCCCTATACTTATTATGCTCAGATTGTAGACAAATTCTATAGACTGATGGCTTAAACAACAGAAACTTATTTCTCACTAGAGGCCCGGTGCACAAAATTTGTGCACTCAGCAGGGGTGGGGGTGGTTACCTCAGCCCGGCCTGCACCTTCTCTCAATCCAGGAGCTCTCGGAGGATGTCAGACTGCCAACTTAGGCCTGCTACCTGGGCCTAAGCCAGCAGTCAGACATCCTTAGCGCTGCGGCAGAGGCTCCCGCCACCGCCGCTGCGCTCGCCAGCTGTGAGCCTGGCTTCTGGCTGAGTGGCGTTCACACCCTGTGGGAGTGCACTGACCACCAGGGGGCAGCTCCTGCACTGAGCGTCTGCCCCTGGTGGTGAGTGCGCATCATAGTGACCGGTCATTCTGCCGTTTGGTCGATTTGCATATTAGCCTTTTATTATATAGGATTATTATATAGGATGGTTCTAGAGGCTAAGAAGTCCAAGATTAAGATGTTGGCAAAGTAGGTTTCATTCTGAGGTCTGTCCTCTTGTCTTGCAGGCAGCTGCCATCTTGCTGTATGTGCTCACATGATCTCTTCTTTGTATGTTTGCAGGGAGTAACCTCTCTGATGTCTCTTTTTATAAGAAGTCTAATCCTAGCAGATCAGGGCCCCACACTTATCATCTGATTAACATTAATGACTTCCTTAGAGGCCCTATCTCCAATACAGATACACAATGAAGCCCTACACAGTTGAGTCTTCAGCAATATGAATGTTGAAGGGGCACAAATATTCAGTCCCTGAGAAATACTTGCTGACTTGTCCATAAATATATATTTCCCACTTTCTTTCTTATAAACAAATCCATTCTTCTCAAACAATTAAAATGACAGCCAATCTTTGGCATTATTAAACTTGATACCTAACCTCAGAACTCTCTGGACATATATCTTCCTTTTACTTTTGCACTGTCACATCTAAGTGCCTTAATTAGACTCTTGGCCCCAGCAGTTAGCTCCTTTTCTCATATTTCCCAGAACTTCTGTGAAAATCAAGGAGTACCAAATAAGGAGGAGATATAAGACTAAAAAAGCAAAGTATGATCCAACTGTCTTCAAATAAAACTGAAAATCAGTACACAATAATTTTTAACTCCACCTATGGTATTTGTCTTCTGATAATTTTACCAACTAAACTCAGGTAGTAATTAATGCTACTGATTACTATGTTTATCACAATTATATTGGTTCAATGAACTGATACTATTCTGCTTAAATAATCAAAAGGCCTTCTATGCCTAATACAGAAGTTATGATCTGTAATTTGGACACCTAGCCTTTCATTTATTCATTTATCAGGAGGGGATCAAGATACTAGATTTCAATGATTATAGCTGACTCAGAGCACTGGCTTTAGAGTCGGGTCAAACGGATGGTATTTTGTTATAGCAACCTCAGAAAACTAATATCGTCGTGGTTACAGTTTTCCTACATACATTTAAAACAGAGAGATACATAGTATGCAGTCAAACTAAACGTAATGAAGGAACTATAGAACCCTAAGCAATAACCCCATGACTCCCATGTCTAAGTTATATAGTTCAGGCAATGACTTTTAAGATTTCATTGTATGGAAGCTGACCCTACACTAAACATGAGGTACAGTTCTAGAGGATAGGAAATCAAAGAGTCATTGCACCATATCATGGTCAAAACGGGTATCTTCTATCGTGGTTTGATATAAAGCTACTAAAAGCACCACAATATATTTAAATGATACCTTCGGCTAGCACTATTGGCGTGAACACACATCAGCCTTACATCCATACCAACCACTATGTAGATGTATCTACACCAATACCTACAACATACTGCAATGAGAAAAGGCCAGGTGTATATCCTTATGACAAAAAAATAATGATGACATCCCCAAATCATCACGAAAGAATCATATTCAGAATGCTTGGCTCTGGCTAATTAAATCACTTGAAACCAATCAGGGTAAGAATAAACAAAACATTTAAGAAACATCTTTAAGAAAGCAAGGGAATAAGGCATATTTCAGAATGACAGCCCCCCCAAAAAAAGTTAGCATGTTAAGCTTATCTCTTAAAACATTATTTAATCTTGAGTTAACTATGTATCTATTTAAATTAGACCATTTTGAATATTCCAAGGAATGAGAATTTTTATATTGTTTTGAGGTGTTTTTCTAAGAGTGGTAAAGAATGGTTTTTGCTAAACCATCTATGGGGTTTTCAATTACAAGAAACCTTTACAAAATAATAGCAACAGTTCAATAAAAAAATCTCCAGCTACAAAATAACATAGCAGAGATAGAATTCTGGTCTGATTGAAGATATATTATCATGAAAGTAAGCTTATACAAAATCAATGACTATTAATTAATAAATTATGACTACAGAATTGCCCATGTTTTTTCTACTAAGTGCATACCTCATATTGTAGATGTCATAACCCTAATTCTTATATAATGTTTGGCAAAAATCAGGAAATAATGGGGTTAAGAACTTTTGATATTATGTATTTAAATAAAATGGGCCTAACCCAAAGAGAACTGCTTTATTAGTTAAGGTTCCCTAGGATTTGTGACTTTAAATTTCATTTAAACAACATTTCATTATTAGTGGATTAATACATTTACTCTTAGTTCAAATATAGGTTTAAACATTTAATATTTTTTCTTAATCCAGTATTTTGTTTGCATTGATACCTTCAAATGATAAGAGTATAACCAAAGAAAACATTTCAAGCAATTATACCATTAATTTAACCTGTTCCTTTCAGTTACTGTAAGTTGTGAAAGTGATCAGAACAAGTTTAAAATTAACATCTCTGGAATAGAAATCCTGATTGCTCATTTAATTAAGACATATCTTTATTAACAAAGATTAATCAGGTGATACACCTTTTTGTTTCGTAGATGCAAGAATGCTTTGATACCAAATGTGAGTCATCACTGAAAAGAATAAAGTTTCAATAACCTTTAAAATACAAGTTTAAGTTTTCTTCCTTGGTATTGGGTTTACAATTCTTTCAGGAAGAACTGGGACCACTACTTACATTTGATGAAGAACTTGTGCCATGGCAACTCCATTAGTCAGCTGTTTTACATCCTGACAAGGTGCAGGGGTATTGAATGTCTGCAGCTAAAAGGACATAAAGCAAATGACTTTACTGCCTCTTTATACCTACAGGGTAGCATTACCAACCTCCCCTCAAAAAATATTTATCTATATATATAAACATATATATGAAAATTAGAGAGAAAAATAGCTAACTGACCTGTTTTCTTTAAATTCAGACCCTGCCAAACAAGTAAAACTATACTAATAAGTTTCTGTGGCTGTGTAATATTTTAATAAAAATAAATATTTAACATTTCATAAATCATAAAAATATACCTAAGTCAAATATACTGATGTCATGTATGAAGTACTTCAGACTTTCTGAAAGCCAAGTATAGAACTCCTACGTATAGTATGTGTTTTGTCTGTTTTGGGGAGATTAACATCAGAAAAAGAACTTTAAGATAACCTAACATTTGCAAGTGAAAATTTCAGTCATATCATTTGATAGGAAAACAAAGGCTAGAAATGTCAAGTCTAAAATTACTACTTAGTTTATTGATGAGCTCTAAAATAAGGCTGGACTTCTGCCTGCTATCCAACAATTAGCCTTAGGGAATGGACAGACTAAAGCCCACCTACCATGTCAAGTTGTTTCTATCTAATTTGGCTTGAGATATTACAACTTTTCAAAGCTCTATTTGTTAAACATTCATGTACATATTAAAAAGGGAAGTAAAATGGTGGCATCTTTTTCTAAAAAGCAAACACAACATAGACAAATTTTTAAAAAGCAAATTAGCCCTGGCCGTGTGGCTCAGTTGGTTGGAGAGTCTTCCAGTATATTAAAAGTTTCTCAGATTGCTGATTCAATTCCTGGTCAGGACACATACCTAGGTTGTGGATTCAACCCCAGGTTGGGGCACGTACAGAAGGCAACCAATCAATGTTCTCTCTCTCTCCCTCTCCCTCTCCCTCTCCCTCTCTCTCTCTCTCATCTACTCTCTCTAGAATAAGCATGCCCTACAGTGAGGATTTATAAAGCAAATTATAACAGAGCAAAAAATGGATCATCTACTTTCTAGAAATCTAATCTCAACCCATAATGATCTTGAACTCAATATACTATGATTGATTCTTTTTTCTCACATACATTCATCTCCTTTAGTTTACCACTTATGTTAAACCAATAAAATTCTCTCCCACCGTAATTCACCTTTAGTGGTTGTGTATATTTTGAGATTCTATAAATGTCTCCCTTATCCTAATACAACATGTAAGAATGGCACAGACAAACTAAATCTAGCCACAGTTACTTTCAAAGTACACATAGATACTTTACTGAGCTTCTACTCTATTAGGACACTGTAGTACAGGACAGATTTACTAAGGAAAATTATCAGGTTTCTACCCTGAAGTAGCCTCAATCAAGAGATAAGGAGAAGAGAAAGAACACAAAAATCATTTCTAGCAAACGTGATCTGTAGTCCCGTGATTATAGTATGCACAAAGTGTTCTGAAATATACCAGTCAACTAATCAAATTAGGTCTTGTATTTAAGACTATTTAGAGATGGTTCCTAGATGGAAAGTCTTGAGTAAAGAAAGGGTCAGGGGAAGGAAAACTTCAGGAAATAGGGACATAATAAAAGCACAAGTATAGGTAAAGAGATGGTATTTTTAGGCAGTGTGCAGTTCAGGATTATTGGAATTCTAGTGCAAAGAGGGACGGGGAAGGGGTGAGTACAGTCATGGGTCAGGCCTCTGAAGAGCCATGACAAAAAGTTCAGACTTATCCTTACAGTGTCATCGATATAATGAAAAACAGTAAGAATAGCTTCTACTTCACAAGATGGTTTTGAGAATTAAATGAATTGGTAAACACTGTACTTAGATTAGTGCCTGACACATGGTATAAACTCAATAGCTGTTAGCACATTGGCTGTGACTCAAGGTTTCTGGATGTGTGGGGTCTAAGAACAATAGGTTCACAATGTCCAGACATATTAAACCAGAAAATCCCCAAGTGATTCTTACGCACATCAGTTTTGTGGAAACACTGCTCTGGGTGATGACCAGAGTGACCTCTTTAGTACGTTTTAGAAAATGGAAGAGAGTATTGTAGTATGCACAAAATGGTTGACAAAATGGAGTAAGGAAGTAGAGGTCTTAGAGAAAACAAGCTTAAGGACAGTGCGTTGAGGTGTCGATGTAAGGTCAAGAAGTTTAAAAAACTCAAGAAATGTGACCATAAAGGGAAGGGGCAATAAAGGAAGTGGTGGCTCTCCGCTCTCTCTTGTTAAGATAGAGAAGATTGTAGCAAGTTTGCATGTGGAGAAGGAGGAGCCCGTGGAGAGAGAAAGAAGTTGTAAGGATGGGATGTAGAGCCAGAAACAAAGATGAGGAGGTCGTTTTCCTGAGGGGGAGAAATGTTAGGGGCTCAAATAGGGTACTGATAAAGGTTTTCAAAGATAAATGTAAGAGGAACTGTGTGGCTATTCTTAATCATAAAGCTGGGCAGTGTTATGGGTACACGTGGATTTGGCTGTAGTGGCATTTGTAGAGGGACGAGCCTGCACAGTAATTCCATTTTGTCCAGTGTTTCAGCAGCCTGAGAGAGAACTGGAGAAGCAAACGACCAATCATACTCTGCCATCTTTGATTCCCCATCATTTGGTTTATAAAGTTTGTACAGTTTTTAAGAAATTTTGCCTTCCATTGTAAAAATACACAGCTCTGCCAACCACTCCAATTAAAATAGAAAGTTCTTTAATTTTTTTTGATATTGGTCTTCCTCAGTGCCTTATGCAAAGTAGGGACTCAATAAATACTGGTTAAAAGAATGGACATAGTCACCTAATACTTAAAAATATTGCAATACAATTCAAGAAAATCCTATACTTCTCCACCACTTCATATTTAAGTCAATGACATCATAAAGACTGCATTTACTACGCTAGTCGGTCGATGTTTAGCGCAACAATGCAACAGATTAGGATACACTCTTTAATTAGTCACCTGTTTTAACAAAACACATCATTAAAAGTAATGTTGCCTTATGACAGTCTTAAATACAGTACCTAAACCCCAATACTTACTTTAAATGAAAATACACATGAACAGTTAGCTAATTGCTTTAACTCAGAAGCCCTGAATACTTGCATTCCACTTAAAAGCAAGCTAATTACCTCCAAAGTGTTCCAGTTGCTTTAAATTATGGTAATTTCCAATACACTTCACAAATCGCCAGAAACCTTCCCTGACTTCTCACTCTTTGGAATTATGTGCATTAGGAGATCGCTTGGGAATCTCATCAACCAATCGCCGCCTCCCGATCCAGTCTGTTTACATTCCATTTTGCACACAGTACCTTACACAAAACTTAACTGGTTTGGGCATGGGCATCAATAACAACATCCCATGCATCATCCAATACCGATTTAGAAACCACATCATGCCAGCTCTCTGATAGCTGAGCACCTCCAAAAGGTGAGACATCATTTTGAGGAAGGGAATAAATGGGGACAGGTCCTGCCTGTCCAAACCCAACACAAAATTAACAGAAATACTAAGCATGGCTCAAGTACAAACAAAAATGCCAAGACTTCTCCTTTCAGGAAAATGCTTGTCGGTTGGAGGGGTTGGGGGGGGGGGCGGTGGCAGCGAGAAACAGGGAATAGGAGGCCCCACCCCAACATCTTTTTCTCCTCATAATCAATAGGTGTCAAGATCTCTTCTAAGAGGCTTCTACAAAATCGGATGCCCAGGTGGCATGGAGTAGCACTAATCCAGGAACTAAAACCACCTCTGGCCACCTGTATACATGGAGCAAGGTGGCTGGGGTGGAAGGGAGGTTTCCGGAGGGGGTCCTGACTCCCAAGTGGCACAAAGGTCCCTATGAGAAGGCTGGACAGCAGATGGAAGATGAGCGAGGCTGTGATCCAGAAGTCCAGCACTTGGTTGCGGGGCAGGAGAAAATGGGACAGGGAAGAGTAGAGGGGTTGGGCGCCACAGCTGTTAGGAAGGAGCAGGATTGGGGGTTTAAGACCAGCATCCTCCATCCCGCCCCCCCAGAGTTCCCCTCCCCTCCCCCGCCCCCACATACAAACGTAAAAACGTGTACACACACACACACACACACACACACACACACACCTGCCCCGCGACCCGCAGGTGGCACTCTCGCGGTCAAGGGCGCCAGGAGGTGCGGAGGGCGAAGCGCCGAGTCCTCGGTGCAGGTGGCCTGGCTACTCCTCAGGCTCCCCAGGGAAAACGGGGACACCCCCACCCCCGGGCCAACTCGCCGCGGCCCCTCGAACCCGTGGTCCCCTTGTACTCACCCAGATGATGAGGCTGTCGCACAGCTGCAGCTCGGACTGCGGAAGCGGCTGCGTCTCCTCCATGGCCGCAGGTGATTCCGCCGCTGACCCGACACCTCCCCCGCACTCCTGCCGGAGCCGGCGTCGACGACCTGCTCGCCCGCCGGGAAAGCTCGGTAGCCAGGCCCGACGCCCGCGCCGCTCACGCGCGAAGCTGGCGCTGCCGACGTCGCGGCGTCACCCCCTCCTCGCCCCCTGGCCCCGCCCCCCCGCCCGCCCGCCCGCTCCGCGCCCGCCCCCTCCCCTGTCCAGCCTGGGACGCCGCGCCGCACCTGAGCCCCGCCTCCTTCCACCCATCTCTCCCGCCCCGCCTCTCCCGCCCTCCGCCCGCCCCTCCTCCCCCACAGCACACCTCTCCCCGCCGCGCAGAGTGACCTGGGCGCGCGCCAGTCACAAAGAAGGTGGGAGCCCGAGGGGGGCGGGAGGGGGCGGGAAGAGCGCCAGTAGGTTGCTCTGGAGGGACGCGCTCCCTTGGTTCTGACCAATCAACGTGAGACAAGACTGCGCCTCCCGTGCGGACACGCGCGGTGGGAAGGGGTTTGTGACCTGGCAGGTGCCTAGAAGGTGGGGTGGAGCGCGCGTGCGCGGCGGGGCAGTGTAGAAGCAGAGGCGGCGGAGGGTCCCCCCTCAAGCGTTTGTGGGTTCAGTTTGGGGCATCTTTCCGCCGCCTACCTCGCGGTAGGGCAGCACCGCTGGGTTCACCTGTGGAGACCCACACTCAGCTTCCATTAGGTCTTCAGAATTAGAACCTACCCATGAATAAAACCAGGTCGAGATAGGGAGAGCTGGTTTTTCTCCTAAGCATTCATTGGAAAGGGATATTTTAATTTGAAGAGGTGGCACAGACGTGTTTCCCAAGGAGGAAAATACACCATAAAGCTGCTTAAGTCAGAAAAGCTCTCAAAAGGTCACAAACCATGTGCAATTTTATTTCAAGTGGGGCAAAAGGGAAGACCATTTGAGATAGGAAAATGAAGTGATTGTTTTCAAAAAACATAGAGGATATCAATGTGCAACCTATCCTATTTTCCTTTGGTGGTTTGAAAACCTGTGTTCTGAGAATGTTCTTGGAGGAGGGGTGGTGCAAATTGGAACCTCCTGAAGTACCGATATATGGCTTAGGCCAGTGGTCGGCAAACTCATTAGTCAACAGAGCCAAATGTCAACAGTACAACGGTTTCAATAGCACTGTACGTGCGCCCGCACGTTGTATTTTGTGGAAGAGCCACACACAAGGAGCCAAAGAGCCGCATGTAACTCGTGAGCCGCAGTTTGCTGACCACTGGCTTAGGCTATTGAAATGGGCTAGAATATTTTTACTCATGCTGTTGATTTCCATCACTTAACTCATTCATAAATTCAGCAAATCATAGTCTGTAAAAATGCAGCTGGCTCATTTATATCACTGCATCTTTATATTTAGACATTGAAAGTTTAAATATGATGGATGACTGCAATTAAAAGCCCCTGCATGAAAATCAAGTCTCATTCTTTTAAAAAAATATATATATTTATTGATTTTTTTACAGAGCAAAAGGGAGAGGGATAGGGAGTTAGAAACATTGATCAGCTGCCTCCTGCACACCCCCTACTGGGGATGTGCCCTCAACCAAAGTACATGCCCTTGACCGGAATCGAACCTGGGACCTGGGACCTGGGACCTGGGACTTGCGCCCCCCGCCTCCCCGCCCAGTCCGCAGGCTGATGCTCTATCCACTGAGCCAAATCAGTCAGGGCCACATCTCATTCTTGATAGCATGCATTTGCTATCAAGTCCCTTAACATTATTCTAGAACTTTCTTATCCTGTGTGGAGTCATTTTATCTCTGGTCCATAGCAACATTGGCAATAAGACAATGAAAAGTAAAGAATGTAGGAGCTAAAGACCTGGTCTGAGTCTTGACTTTACTCCCCACTGGTTGTTGACAGCTGTCTTTTACTGGAACCTAATCTCACATTCCCAAAATAATCTTAATGACACTAGCCCACCCTGCCTACCTCACAGGTGGGCAAAAATATAATGGATGTGGAAGAGTTTTATGAATTAAAACTCCTTTGCAAACTGCATTACTACAATTACTAGGTGTACTGGTTAATAAATGCAGATTTTGTAATCAAAGAAAACACGATAATTTCAAGAGAAACATCAAAAGTGCTTTATTCAAAGTAATGTCCATCGCTAGCTACACATTTCCCCATCTTTCAGGTAATTTGTGCATACCAAAGCATGGTTCAAATTGATTATTTGCTGCCAGTAGCAATCAGTATTAATGGTTTCACCTGGTTTTAGAAGCTCATAACACACCACACCTTCCTGATCCCACCAAACACAGAGCATTGTCTTCTTTCCGAAGCGATTTGGCCTTGCAGTGGATGTTGATGTTTGACCTGGATCAACCCATAATTTTGTGCATTTGGGATTCTCAACATAAATCCACTTTTCATCACCAATCACAATTCAATGCATAAAAGACTTTCTTTTGTGCTGTTGAAGCAACATTTTACTGATGACTTTTCGATTTTCCATTTGTCTTTCGTTCAGTTGATGTGGCACCCATTTTCCTTCCTTTAAAATCTTTCCCGTTGCTTGTAAATGATTGGAAATTGTTTGCTGAGCAACGTTTAATCTTTCTGCAAGTTGTTTGTGAGTTTGACACGCATCTTCATCCAATAATGTTTGTAATTGTTGGTCTTCAAACTTTTTCGTATGACCTGGATGTTCTTTGTCTTTCACATCGAAATCATTACTTCAGAAGCTTTTAAACCAGCATTCACAAGTATCTTGAAATGGAGCATGTTCACCATAAGCTTCCCAAAGTACATGATAACTTTCAGCAGCACTTTTCTTCAAAATAAAGTAATGAATTAAAACTTCCCGCAAATGCTCTTTTTTGTTTGGCATGAAATTAGACATTTTTAAGTGTAAAAATATCTATGATGTTAACACCTTCAGCAAATTTGACATATGAAGTTTTGAAGCTTGTTGTCAATACAACAAAATAGCATACATATCAAATCACATATATATCAACATATGTGTAACTCCATCTAGTGAAAAAAAATCCGCATTATTAACCAGTACACCTAGTATATGCTGAGAAGCACATGAGAACACTGAACACTAAGAGCCACAGGTGATTGAACTTCTGGGAGTAATTGAGTTATCCTGGGCTCTGTCCAGAGAATAGTTTCTTGGGGAAGGATGCTCAATGCTCTTCATGATCCTAAATCTAATGGGAAAATATGCCAAGGATATGATCAGTGAATTCAAAGAAGAAATACAAACATCAAAACAAATATGAAAAAGTTAGAAAAATGTAAAATATGAACCATTGAAATAGGAAAAATAATGCCAAGAAGAGTGAAGTGCACTTTCATACACAACTAGAACAAGCATTTTAGAAAAAATTTTCTAATCTTTATCAATATCAAGAAGCTTTAAAATATACATACTACTTAAACCCATGGTTCCATAATTCCACTTCCTATCATAAAATCTATTGAAATCATCAAAAATGCAGTCAAAGGTTATGGAACAATGATATGTGTTGATATTCTGTATATACTGATCACTACATGCCCAATAAGCAAGAAAGGTTAACTACATTGTAGAAAGTTTGTAAGATAGACTATTTAGCAATTAATAAAAATAATGGTTTGGAGAATATTTGATATTCATAAAATTTTCATAATATATAACAGTAAATTAAAAATTTAGGTATAAAAGTATGAGTCAAGATTTCAACATTGTAAATATTACTTATGTATTTCACATGTGCACAGAAAGAAGACACATGCTTGTTACACTACTATGTCATTTTTATATGTGGATGGTGTTATTATTTTCTGTAATCTTTTATACTTATCAATCTTTCTGCAATTAGTTTGCATTACTTTATAATCAGAAAAAAAAAGATATTAAAAGGAATGCCTAATACAATGTAGGCTATCATTTTCTAACTATTGTCATTCATTTCTAAAAGTTGTCATTCAAATTTGTAAAGTTGAATGAAATTAACTTTTAAACATTCATTGTAGGATTGTAAATTGGCACACTTTTTCTGAAAAAAATTTGACAATATATATTAAGAGTCTTTATAATGTTCAAGGCTTTTAAGCCAATAATTTCCCTTCCAGAATATATTCTAATAAAATAAACAGATGCTTACAAATTTGTTGATTGCAGTGCTATTTATTAAAGCAAAAAAAGAAACAACCATTGAATGTATGAAAGAGTGATTAAATACATTATGATATATCCACACATTGAAATATATTATAGCTATTAAAATATTTTGAAAGAAGTTTAATTACTCAGGAAAATGCTTACAATATAATGTTCAAAGAAAAAACTGGGATGATACAAATCTGTACATACAGTATGGATCTCTATATATATATACATATGCAAAAGTAGGTTTACAGTTGTGAATACACGAAACAGTTCATTCTTGTTTATTCTTGTATTATATATTTTTCCATATGAACAACTATAAACCTACTTTTGCCCACATATATACACTGAGTGGCCAGATTATTATGATCTCTGAACGCATAATGATCTGGCGTTCAGAATAATATATATATGTGTGTGTGTATATATATATATATATCCCAGTGCATGAATTTGTGCATGGGTGGGGTCCAGCCAGCCTGGCCAGGGGGAGGGGACATGGGCAGTTGGCCAGCCTGCCTGCTGGTCAAACTCCTGGTTGAGGGAACAATTTGCATATTAGCCTTTTATTATATAGGATATACACTGAGTGGCCAGATTATTATGCATTCAGAGATCATAATAATCTGGCCACTCAGTGTGTGTGTGTGTGTGTGTGTATATGTGTGTGTGTGTGTGTGTGTATATATATATATATATATATATATATATTTGTTATGCATGTGTATGTATATACACACAACAAGAGAGAGACAGACCAAAAGAAATAAACCAAAATGTTAATAGTCGTATAATGATAGCTAGGTGTTGGAATAATGGGTTTTACCTTCTTTGTACTTTACAGTAATCTTGTCATTTTCTAAAGTAATATTATTATCAGACAAAAATACTAAAGGCTGAAAATGCTTAAAACTGTGAATATGTTCAGATTTCAACTGTTGAAGAATACATATAAACACACACACACACACACACACACACTGCCTGGCTGATGTTGCTCAGTGGTTGAGTTTCGACCTGTGAACCCAGAGATCAAGGTTCAATTCCCAGTCAGGGCACATGCCTGGGTTGCAAGCTCAATCCCCAGTAGGTGGCATGCAGGAGGCAACTGATCAGCAAGGAAAACCTTAGACTTCTCCATTTCTTTATTCCATCACTTGTATGTGCAAGGCACGGAGTTTCTTGCTGATCAGTAATTCTCTCTCATCATTGATATTTCTACCTCTCCATCACCCTCTCTGAAATTAATACAAATATATTAATTAAAAAAAGATACACATACATCTGAGTTATATACACAGAGAGGTTGAGAAGAGAGTGGTTAAAATTAAGCACAAACTTTAGTATTACAGAGACTTGATACCCCTTCTTATTTGCCTGGGTGATCCTGGCAAGTAAAAAGGGGTATCAGCTTAATTCCATTAAGCTTCAGTTTCAGTCTCTGTAAACTAGAATAATGTTTGTATATTTCTGTGCATTTTTATATTGTTTAGGGGTTTTTTTGTAGTGTGTGGAATAAATCAAATCAGGTAAGTTTATTTAAAAACTAGAGGCCCGATGCACAAAATTAGTGCAAGGGCCTTGGCCCTGGCCCCCACCTGCCACAGCCATGGCCAAGGACCTCTGCTGCCTCTGCCTCGGCTCCTGCCCGCTGCAATGTTATTGTAAGAATATGGGAAAGATCACAGTTTCAGAGGAAAATCTAAGGAACCCATCATGAGACAGGGCTGGTCCCAGAGCAGCTCCTCAGACTTAGTAGCAAAACTAGGGGAAGTCTTGTCAGGACAGCACTACCTGGGTGAATAGAATAAGATGGTTACTAAGCCTGTCTGTGTCATTCTATTCAAGAGTCAAGTCCCAGGGAAAGCATCTTATTGGTTTATCATGAGATATGTGTCCAACCCTTTGCCAAAAGAAGATAGAGCACCTAGACTGGCTACCCCACCAGTACTGCAGACCCCAGGTGAAATCACAGGCAGTTGCCCCATGTAGATTGAGGGTGGGGAGATGGATGCCTGAAGACAAAAACAATTCTATCCACATCTTTTCATAGGATTTCTGTGGGGATAAAATGCTAAACAGAAATCCTAGCTCATTATAGTTGCTCAATACATTTCAGCTATTATATACACTGTATGTATGTCTTGTGTGTGTGTGTGTGTGTGTGTGTGTGTGTGTGTGTGTGTGTGTGTGTGTGTGTTTAATACTGATTTAAAACACGACCTGAAAAAAATATGTTAAAATATTAATAGTAGTTATTCATGGTGATTATTAATTTTTTTTATTTTCCAGCTTCACCAAAATGGACAAATACCTTTACAAAAATAAAAACATACTTATTTTAAGAGAGAGAAAAACAAAATCAGGATGAGATTTTAAGCTCTGAAGTGGGCATAAGCAGATGAAGAAATGACAAGAGAGTACCTTAGTTAGGTACTTTAAACAGAACTCCGATAGGCTTGACTTGTGAAGAGGAACTCCGTGCCTTGCACATACAAGTGATGGAATAAAGAAATGGAGAAGCCTAAGGTTTTCCTTGCTGATATCTAGATACCCTGGATGGCTGAGGGTAGACACCAACTAGAAGAAAAGTCTGGCCTGAACAGGCACCCGTCTAGACATTCAGACAGAGCAGCCATGCTAACAGAGTGACCATATCAGCCACAAACAGTCCAAGTGGACCTCACCAGAAAAATTAATACTTGAAGCAACTTGTTGGGCCCACATACAAAGGATTCTTTCAGCATTGCTTGAATGCAGCTATCCCTTCCATCATCCCTCAAACAGAAGTCCTACAGATGTTTTAAAGACAGAAGGAAGGGAGAAAGGGTAAAGGAAGGGAAGGAAGTAGGAGGAAGGAAGTAAAGAACTGCAGGGTAATAATATCTATTGTAATTTAAACTGATGGGAAAGAATGTTTAGTTTGCCATTTACTGAGTGGAATATATAAAACCATTCCACTTATTGAACATATTTAAACTCACCCAAAGCTCTAAGTTAAATAAAATTAGACATAATTATTTTATCTTTGTTCTAAATAAATCAGATGAGAAAAATTAATACTCAAGTATATGCACTACATTTCTAAAAATTTAAAAATAACAGGTAACAAAAATAGACATTTGGTAAAATGCACTGATAATATAACTAATCTAAAGTATCAATCCTGTACTTTATATATCAATTTACCTAACACGGGTGGAGAACTTGTTTTCTGCCAAGGGCCATTTGGATATTTATAACATCATTCAAGGGCCATACAAAATTATCAACCTAAAAATTTAGCCTGCTATATTTGGTCAAACATTTAATTAACTCACCCCTAATGCCTTGGCATGGCAAGACCAAATGATTTTGGGGGCCTTATACCACCCGCGGGCAGGACCCCTGAAGTGAATCATAAGACATCATCATTTTACACTCTGCTAGAAGAGATGATCCATGCTTCTCATTCAGCTGGTGACCCAGTTTTTTTATGTACAAAATTCCTCTAATCCATGTAAGCAGATTTTAAAAATAAAGACCAAACACTGACACATAGTGGCGAATCATTTAATCCACAGATATTTGTCTCTAAAAAGCAAGCACAATCTAACTTTACACTATAACTACCCAAGGTACTTTCTATTGTTTGCAAAGATACTAAAAATTAATATTTGGAAATAAGAAGTTGTTTACTTTTCTGTATAAATGGAAAATGGATAATATTATGTTCATAAGACAGAAGTCAGAAATAAAAACAGGATTTCTAAAGCAGACAGGGATCTCTGTGTTAAAAATCCTGCTTATTATAGTTTGAGAAAACTATATGCTATTCTAAAACCTCCACATGTATATCAACTGAAAATACATTAATGTTTGCCTAAGGATACATATCTTGCTCACTCCGTATACTTTAGATATGTAACTTTTTAAGGTTATAGTTGCTCCATAACTCATTCTCTTTCTTTCCATATATATCTATATCTATATCAATATAGATATAGATATAGATATAGATATAGATATAGATATAGATATAGATATAGATATAGATAAAGATATATTTCAAGGCTAACAAAAATAATTACTCTTTACCCTTAAATACTTCAGCATATATAAGAATAAGGATATTCACTTACATAACCATATATAATTATCACACTTGGGAAATTTAACATTGATACAATATTATTTAATATGTGATCCCTCTTTACATTTACATAATTGTCTCCAATTATTTTTCTCTTGTTTTTCTTTTGGGGTCCAAAAGAAAATAATCAAGGATTGTGCATTATGGTTATTGCCATGTAGCTTTGGTCTCCTCTAATCTAGGTCCGTTCCCCAGCCCCTGTGTGTGTGTGTGTGTGTGTGAAAGACAGAGAGAGAGAGAGAGAGAGAGAGAGAGAGAGAGAGAGAGAGATTTCATGACAGCACTGTGTTTGAATTGTTTAGTCCAGGAAAATCTGCCAGATTATTTCTTTGTGATCAGATTTGGTTTAACCATTTTAGCATAGATTATATTGTGAACTTAGTACATCACATTGGCAGGAATACGGAACTGGATATGGTGTATGTTAAATGTTATCATTTGGTTAGAATGGATGCCCACCAGATTTTTCCATTGTCAAGATCTTTTTCTCTTAGTAATTACTAAGTTAACTTGAGACTGTGTGAATATATGATTCCCCCCAAAGTTTGTCACCCAATGCTTTTAGCATCCATTGTTAATTATCACCTGAATTAATTATTATTGTGGTGATCATAAAATGGTGGTTTTCTATTTCCATTATTCCATTTATATCCATTAGTTGGCATTCTGTTTTAAAAAAAAGAATTTTTCTTCTTCTCTTTACACCCACCTTAAATTTTTTTTAAATGTAAACATGGATTCAAATTTACTTTTATTCAATATGATATAATCCATTCTTATCACTATTCATTTTAATCATCAGAATGTCCCAAGTTCAGCCAGTGAGAACCCCTTCAGGTTGGCTTCTGTGTTCTTTCTGCATACCTCTACGGGTTTTTAAAACCACTTCCTGTTTCTTGGCACAAGATGTTCCAGGTTCACTTTGTACTTTCCTGTCCTTATCCTAGAATCAGCCCTTCTCCAGAAGCATTGGTTCCATTTTGCGGGGAGTGGTGTTTAGTAAGGCTGAATGTCTTTGGCCAAAGTAGGTTCCATTTTATAATTAGCATTTCATTTCTTGGATATTAGATTTTAGTCCCTGTTAAAACAAATGCATCCTAGTTAAAATTAAATAATGAACATAATAGTCACACTTTAGGGTGAAAGTAACTAACAGCCAATTTATTTTACAAGGATTTGGAGGCTGAGAGACTGAGGACACTGGACAAGGTGAGAGTGGGAGGGGCAATGGAGAAGTGAGACGGGCCCATGGATAAGGAAGGAAAGATAACATTAACTTCTCCTATTCCAGGCACCATCACATTCACAATTTAAATGAATCCTCACAATGATATTTATTTTTGCAAATGAGGAACTAACTTGTTCAAAGTTGCAGTGTGCATGGCAGGTAAGAAGAACCAAACCCTTTCTTTGTTTGACCCCAAAAGCCTCATCGATACCTTCCACTACCCCTTGCCATTCTCTGAGCCTTGGGCTAAGAAGGCAGGTTCACCCATTTCAAGGTTTGAGCAGGGCCAACTATGGTTGTGCTGCCTTCCCTGTTCCATGTGAAGTTGCTCACTGTGACTTGCATGCAGAGCCACCCTCACAAACATTGTCCTTCAGTTGAGAATAAAGTCCAAGTGTTTCTCTCTGCTGCTCAGGAAGTCTGTGGGAAACAATTCTATTTTATTTGCTTTCAGTGTTTTTTCAAAAAGAACAGATAGGCATCTCAAATTGAATGCAGTCTCAGTTGGATTACTCATTACAAGTATTGCTTGTTGCCAAAAGTTAGTGTTGGTGCTGGGAAGGCCTGTTGTAGTCTTGTAAGAGATAAGCGAGGCAAGCTGCCTAAGAAACAAGGTTGGGTACAAAGCCCAAAAGAACAAGTTTTTTTTCCTCTTCTTATTATTACCTTGGTCAGGTTCCTGAACTCCCTTGGTTCTCTGTTTTCTCTTTGTAAAGGAGGATAATAATAGCTTGCCTGCCCGAAGAAAGGAGGCAGGATATCTAGGACAACATCAACAAACACCTATTAAGTAACTCCTCTAGATAAAACATTTCCTTTGACACTGGAAATGTGGAGAAATATAAGGCAGTGTCTCCACTCTTATTATGCTTACCATCTGATTGGGGATGCTGGACTTGCATATATAAAAAAGGCAAATAACACAGAGACATATTTGCAACACACCTTTGAGTGTCAAAGACAAGAGAAAGGATTGATCACCAAGAACATTATAAGCTTTCCACTTAAAAATAATAATAAAATACAATGTTCTCTTTTTTTCCTACCCATGTACTAAAAAACAAAGGAAAAAGGGAATAAATGAAAGGGAAGGGAGAAAGGAAAGGGAAAAAAACACACGAGGAGTAACAAAAGTAATTACATAGGTAAATATAAAAGTCCATATTTATGTATTTTTAGTTTTTATCTTCTTATTTTCCTGTATAACTTAAAGAAAACTTCATATAATAATAATAATTATAAATCTATATTGAGGATATAATGCATTAAAATGTAATTTGCGGCAATAATAACATAAAGGGAGAGATGGAGTTGTATAGAAACAAACTTTTTATATATGATTGAAATTAAGTTGATATTTATTCAAACTAAATTGTTATAAATTAAAATGTTCACTGTAGTCCTCAGTGCAATCAACTAAGAAAATAAGTTAAAATGTGTAGAAAAATATGAGAAAGGAGTTGAAATGGTAAATATATATACATACCTGTATATATGTATATACATGTTAAATATATATAACTAGGTCACATCTGGGACACATGAATATCTATATATATTTAACACCAAAGAATGCAGTAATGCAGATATTGATGAGTAAGAAAGGTATAAGACATATGGAAAACATAGCAAAATAGATGTTTTTTCTTATCAGCAACTAGAGGCCCAGTGCACGGATTCGTGCACCAGTGGGGTTCCTTAGCCTGGCCTGTGCCCTCTTGCAATTCAGGACCCTTCGGGGGATGTTGGAGAGCTGATTTTGACCTGATCCCTGCAGGCCAGGCCAAGGGACCCCACCAGGGCACGATCAGGGCCGGAGAGGAACCGCAGGAGGGCTCCAGGGCAGGTCGGGCCTGTCTCACCCAGTCCTGATTGGCCGGACCCCAGCAGCAAGCTAACCTACCGATCAGAGCGTCTGCCCCCTAGTGGTCAGTGCGCATCATAGCAACTGGTTGAATGGTTGAACGGTCAGGTACTTAGCATATTAGGCTTTTATTATATAGGATAACATTAAATGTAAATGAAATAAAAACTCCAATCAGAATGGATTTTACAAAAACATGATTCAACTATATACTGTCTACAAGAAACTCAGTTGAGATCCAAAGACAAGCTAGGTTGAAAAATTAAAGGATGTTCAAAGGCATTCCATGCCCCAAAAAACAGCTGGGTTAGCTATATTAATATAATAAAAAATGGAATATAAAAAATTGTTACAACAGACAAAGAAGGATATTATATAATGGCTCATTGGTTGGAGCATTGGCCTGTGCATTGAAGGGTAATGGGTTCGATCCCAATCCCTGGTCGGGGCACATGTTGGAGGCGACCAAACAGTGTGTCTCTCTCACATAGGCTTTTTTTTCTCTCTCCTCTCCCCCATCTCTCTCCCTCTCCCTCCTTTAAAAATAAAAGATCAATCCGTCAAGAAGATAATCGATTATACACACACAAACAGAGCCCCAAAACATATGAATCAAAAAACTGACAATAAAAAGGGGAAATACTAGTAGTTCAACAATAATAGTAGGACACTTACATACCCCATTTCAATAATGGGGAGAACAACTAGACAGACTAACAAGGAAGAGAAGACCTGAACAACACTATTCTCCAATGGGATCTAAGAGACATATATAGGACATTCCAACAATAGCAGAAAACACATTCTTCTTAAGTGCACATGTAACATTCTCTAGAAATGACCATATCTAGGCCATAAAATGTCTCAATACATTTTAAAAGACAGAAATCATATCAAGTATTTTCTCTGAACATAACGGAATACAATTAGAAATCATTGGAAAACTCCTAGAAGAAAATATAGGGGAAAAGTTCTTGACATTGGGGTTAGCAATGATTTCTTGCATATAACACCAAAAGCACAAGCAAGAAAAGCAAAACAACACAATCAAAATGAAAAGCTTCTGCACAGCAATGGAAACAATCAACAAAGTGAAAAGGCAAATTACAGTATGGGAAAAATATTTAAACCATATAACTTATAAGGGATTAATATACAATAGATACAAGGACCCCCTACAACTCAATAGCAAAACAAAACAACAAACTTGATTTAAAATAGGGAAATGAATTGATGTTTCTCCAAAGAAGACATACAAGTGGCCAGCATACAAGTGGTACATGAAAAGAGTCTCAGCATCACTAATCATCAGGGAAATGCAAATCAAAACCATAGTGAGATATCATTCACATCTGTTAGGATAGTATAGCTTTAAAAAAACCACACACAAAAAAACAACAACTATTGGTGAAGATGTGGAGAAATTGGAACCCCTATAACACTGTTGGTACTTGTAAAATGTAAAATAGTGCAACCTCTATGGAAAGCAACAGGGATTTTCCTAAAAAAAAAATTTAAATTATTGTGTGATTCAGAAATCTTATTTTGAGGTAAATACCCCAAAGGATTGAAATAAGGATTTCAACAAGATACATGCACCCCCATGTTCATGGCAACCTTATTGACAATAGCCAACATATAAAAACAATCTAAATGTCCATCACAGATGAATGGATAAAGAAAATGGATAAGGAAAAAATACATGTTATTCTGCCTTTAAAACGAAGGAAATCCTGCCATATGTGAGTTCCAGACATCTGCAGTACTACCTTCATTTCATTGTGCCCATCAACAGACAAATGGATAAACAAAATATGCTATATACATGCAATGGAATATTATTCAGCCTTAAAAATGAATGAAGTACTCATTCATGCTACAGTGTGGATGAACCTGGAAAACATTATGCTAAGTGAAAGAATCCAGACACAAAAGACCACATATTGTATGTTTGCATTCATATATGTGCAGAATGGACATAGAGACAGAAAGCAGATTAGTGGCTATAAGGTGTGGTGGGAGAGGGGAATGGCCAGTGACTGCTGATGGGCACGACATTTCTTCGTGGGATGATGAAGGTATTTTGGAATTATGGTCAATGTTTGCAAAACACTGTGAATGTACCAAACATTATTATGCTAAGTGAAATAAGCCAGTCAGAGAAAGATAGTATCACATGATCTCACTCATTTGTAGAATATAATGAACAACATAAACTGATAAACAAAACTAGATCCAGAGACATAGAATCATTAAACAGACCATCAAACCTCAGAGAGAAGGGAGCGGCAGGGGAGGTAAGCAATCAACCAAAGAACTGGTATGCATATAAGCATAACCAATGGGGACAGACAATGGGGGAGGTGTAGGCCTGGACTGGGGGGCAGGAGCAGGCTGGGAGACGACAGTGGAGGAAAAAGGAGATATATGTAATACTTTCAACAATAAAGATTTAAAAATAAATAGAGATAACGTGAATCCAAGGAGAATTTTATGTTCTATGAATTTTACCACCCCCCCCCAAAAAAAAAATACAGGAGAGGAAGCATTTAATGATTCTTCTTTTATGCCCAGCTGTATCTTAGGCATTTTCCACCTGTATTCTCATTGATCTGTGGATATTTGTTCTAAACTGATCGTGACTTAATGGAAGAGACTATCAAATTGAATTAAAACTTTACTATTTGCTCCTAAAATTTAAAATTCTACCTTCTCTGTGCAGCATCCCCTTAACTTTCCTAAAACAGAAAAAAAAAAGAGTATATTTTATGTAATGCTTCTCTACCTTTTTTCAGCTTCAGATATTTACCCATATTATGCTTTGGTTTTTATTTTTACACTAGAGGCCTGGTGCACCAAACTTGTGCACAGCGGAGGGCGGGGGATGGTTAGAGTCCCTCAGCCTGGCCTGCACCCTCTCACAATCCAGGACTACTGGCTCCTAACCGCTCGCCTGCCTGCCTGCCTGATCGCCCCTAACCACCTGCCTGCCTGCCAGCCCCTAACCACCTCTGCCTCAGCCCCCCACCACCTCGGCTTCATCCGGAAGGACGTCCGGAAGGTTGTTCAGCTGTCTGGTCTAATTAGCATATTACACTTTTATTATTATAGATTTGTTTTATTTTACAATGTGACATGTTTGTTTTATTTCTCTCTTACCAGTTTATATTTCTTCAATCACACACAGTACATGCTCAATAAAGTTTTCACTGGCAAGCTGGAAGTACATATGTGGTTCATGTAAGTGTACTACATTAATGGCTCCTAAAATAGCCATGTTTGTTTAACTTGCCTATACAACACTCAGCATCCATTTCCAGAATGAAACTAGGTCACATCTGGGACACATGAACAATTTTAAGAAACGTTCTTTCTGAAACACAAAACTCACAACTGTATGTGAAATACAGTCAAACTCATCATGCCAAAAGTTGTAAAGGATTAAACTTCATTATTACACTTCTGGTTTTTGCTCTTTTTCTTCATTTAATTCATTTCATAGCAACAGAACGACTTACACATGCTGAAAATCAGGAAGAAAATGACAAAAAAGCAAGACATTTTATCTTTATGTTTCCTTGATGCTGTGGTTATTTTATGTAATATCTATCTGTTTGGTTATGGATACGACTTATCCACAAAGGAACTAAGACATCTCTCCTTTACTGTAAAATCATGTGTCAAATGGGCAAAAAAAAAAAAAAAAAATCTACCAATAAAGACAGTCTGAGAAATAGGGTCTCTCCTGACCACAGTAGCATGTAGGATACTTTATAAGAAAAGCATGCGCAATGGTCTGACTTTGGTGGTTTCTGGGAACAACAGAACTTGCTGGAGGCACACAAACCTTTTCTTGCACCTGTGCTATTCACTGTAATTAATAACAGTGGGTACTACTCTCTTTATTATTTAAGTAATTCATAAAGGTGATCTTTTTTGTGTGTGTGAAAAGGAGGCCAAATATTTCCTTTCTGATGGCATGTTATTTGAAAAATGTAAGTCATCCCCAAAATGGTTAAGCAGCACTAACACTAGCCATTCCATTAATTAAGTTATGCCCGCTTGCCTCTATACCTGGACCTAAAATGGTACAAAGAAAAAGCTCTTTGCTGCACCACTTCTCTTTGAATTTCATTAAAACCTAGAACTATATTTTACATCTTCAAAAATGCTAGCCTTTGGTTGTTGTTTTTCAGGTTAATGAGCTGGTTAATCCTGATCCTCTTTCTTTCTTCTGTTTATATTGCATATTAGGGAAAGAGGGTTATCTGATGGAAAGGACTTGGTCCCATGTCTCAAATTGTTGTGAAGCTCTCCCTTTTGCTGTCTTATACCCCTTAGTTCAGATTTATTGGCATTTATTGAATACCCTATATAATAAAAGGGTAATATGCAAATTGACCCTCACTATGACACACACTGACCACCAGGGGGCAGATGCTCAATGCAGGAGCTTCTCCCTGGTGGTCAGCATGCTCCCACAGGGGGAACTCCGCTCAGCCATAAGCCGGGCTGATGGCTACGAGCGCAGTGGTGGTGGTGGGAGCCTCTCCTGCCTCCTCGGCAGCGATAAAGATGTCTGACTTAGGCCCATGAGGAGCGGGCCTAAGCTGGCATGTGGACAATCGCCAAGGGCTCCCAGGCTGCCAGAGGGATGTCTGACTGCAAGCTTAGGCCTGATCCCCCAGGGAGGGGGCCTAAGCTGGCAGGTGGACATCCCCTGAGGGCTCCCAGGCTGCCAGAGGGATGTATGACTGCCAGCTTAGGCCCGATCCTCCAGGGAGTGGGCCTAAGCCGGCAGGTGGACAACCCCCAAGGGGTTACAGACTATAAGAAGACACAGGCTTGGGTGAGGGACCTGCCATCCCCAAGTGTGGGAATTTTCATTCACCGGGCCTCTAGTCTACTATAAAGAGTGCCTGGCTCTGGAGTTGGCATGTAGAGGGGGCTCAAAAATGGGACTCTGTTCCTTTCCTTTCCATCTTGTTACAAATATTTCTTGTATGACTCCAGGCCCTGGCCAGGAACAGAGTACATACTCATATTGGATTCTGATGAGAATTTAATGAAGGGATTACTTACAAGAGTATGAATGGGGTTGAAGAAACCAACAAATGATCCTGAGGCACCTAGGGATAGTGACATCAAGAAGCCTTTACTCCCTTCTGCCCAAAGCAGCGAGGGGAGGCAGCAGTTTTGGAGCTTGCTGAGAGCCAGCACTAGGGAAGGCACTGCCCATCGGGAGCTGTAGTCACAAAGGAACAGCCTCCCTTAGACGCTTGACATTGAGGCAGTGGAGAGAGGTTATTTTTTGTTGGCTGCACTGAACAGGAAGTCAAGGGCGAAGAGAGCCTAGGCAGTGCAGTTTGCATCCTCCTAGGGCATGGAGCAGGGAAGAGAAGTGAGGGGAATGGATCTAGAGGACGAAAGGAAAAAGAAAGAGCATGCTCACTTCATAATTTAACTTACAACAATTCATAAAGCAGTATTATCCAAATTTAACAAGTGAAGACATTGATATGTCAATTTTTAATTGCTCAAAGTCACATTGCTACTAAATAGCTGATCTAGGATTAAAACCATATCTTCCCATTCCATTTCTCTCTCTCTCTCTCTTTTTTTATCTCAGAGAGGAAGGGAGAGGGAGAGAGAGAGAGAAACATCAGTGATGAGAGAGAATTATTGATCAGCTGCCTCCTGCACGACCCACACTGGGGATTGAGCTCCCAACCCAGGCATGTGCCCTGACTGGGAATCAAACCGTGACCTCCTGGTTCATAAGTTGACACTCAACCACTGAGCCATGCTGGCCAGGCCATTTCTATTCTTTTATACCAAATGTCTTACCATGCATATGACTCGCCTTATATTGTTGGCAATGTGAATCTTGTAAATGATTATGACTTACATTTTAAATTTGGCTATTAGAAATTTCAGAGTCAGATTTTAAGCCCTCTTAGCTAAGTGTGCAGGATTTTATGGCTTGCATTTCTCAGGGACCTTACCTCACTATTTGATCTTACTTTACTTTCATCCTGATTTCTTTATATTTTTTATATTATATATATTTTCTTCCATGTCTATTTTGAAGATGTGAAGGATAGACAATGAATAGTGAGTAACTAGGTAACCTTGGACCTCTACTTAGTTAGTCTTTTCCATAATAAAAAGCCATGACTGTCCCTGTATAGGCACTGCTATCCCCTCACCTCCACCCTCAAGCACACACATACATGATATTTGCTCTAAAGTTGGTTTTACTAACGTAGTCTTATTCAATAAAGTACCCCCAGCAGCCACTACCAATCCATTAGTATTGTCAGGGGAGTTGAAATGTATTTGCTAGGCTTGCTATAAAATGACCAGTAAATTAACTGGTGATACTACAGTATCTTTAATATGGAAATGCCCTATGGAGATAGTGGCTTCCATATTTAACAGACAACCTGAGAGCCTTTTACTCAAGCTCCTTGTCTATGAAGAACATCACTATAGTCTGACTGTTTCCCACACTCCAAGTACTTTAGTAAAGATATGCAAGATGTGAATGCACTCCCTCTCCAAATAATTAATTTTCCTTCTCCAGACTCAAATGTGTGGCATTATTCCAAGGATATCACAATGGTTATTTTTTAAAGTGCTGTGCTATTTGTTTTTATCATCCTAGATAAATGCCTATTTGGCCTTATTAATAGAGTTAGCTCCGCTAAAGCTGTCGGGTCACAATTCCATTATCTAACATCCTGAGACAGCACTACAACGCCATTTAGGAGAGAGTGGAATTCATTTAAGCAATTCAAGATTTGGATCCCATTCAAGACCATTTAGTGAAAGCCCCAAAGGATTGTTATCAAGAATCCTTACCCATAAAGTCATAATGTCATGGCGTAGAATAATGATCAATGTATTGACAATAGCAGTTTCTTCGAGTTCTATATTTGTAGGTTATAATGTTCTCATCTGTATTTTTGTGTAAGTCCAAAATAAAGCTTTAACAAGTTTTCTTTCACACATATCTATGTGTATGTTAATATAACCAAAACAGGAGATTCATCTATCCAAACTCCCAGAATCAGCATCGTCAACATGCTCTTTAATTGTTCATCTTCTCCTCTGTCTTTTGAAACTCAGGTGTGTTGGCCTGTGAGCTCTGATAACGAGGAATGACATTTCTTTAACGCAAGCTGACAGCCTGGGCACTTGCCCTTTCTCCCCCACGTCAAGTTCAGTAGACTCTGACATTGACCCAGATGAGGTTGTTTCTCCTTCAGAAACTGGCTATTATTTGATATGTTTGAGAATTAAAATTAAGCACACGTTCAGGATTCTGTCCCCTTTCAATATAGAGTAATCCTTGATATTGTTCTTTTCCATGTCCTTTCCACTCC
The DNA here is from genome assembly GCF_027574615.1 of Eptesicus fuscus. Lineage (NCBI taxonomy): Eukaryota > Metazoa > Chordata > Mammalia > Chiroptera > Vespertilionidae > Eptesicus > Eptesicus fuscus. The sequence continues at coordinate 41,370,999 of NC_072481.1, read as the reverse complement.
TCCAATTTTCAAAGGTGAACAATTTGATGAGGTTTCGACATTTTAAAAATTGCTTTCCTATATATTATCTCATTGTCTTTCCATATCATTCTGTATAGTAGATCTCATGATTCTAGCTTTACCAATGAAGACACGAATGTCTGACATTCAGCAGTAGACAAACTCAGGGCGGGGATTGGGGTGGGGCACAGTCAGCTATTCCAATGCTGCCAGAGGTCAGTGGTGTTCATCATGCATTAATGATTCAAAAATATCTGTTGTTCGTCCCTGAGTGTTCATCACAGTACCACACATTGTGAGGGTGACATAGATATACAGAACAGCTCAGAACATGCCTTCTGTGCTCCAGGAGGAACTTATAGGCTCTAAGTTCTTCCTACCTCTAGCCCTTCCAAAGTGCTATTTCCTTTGCCTGGATGATTCTTCCTAACCTTTCTTAACTCTTCCTTACTTCTCTAGACTCCATGAAGGGGGCATTAGTGTAGTCACTACTGTGTTCCCTGTACCTAGCACAGTGCTTTGTATATGGTAAATGCTCCATCAGTATTCGTTGCATGACTGAAGTTGGCATGTTATCTTGCTGTCTTTTGCTTCCCCTGTGGTCATTACAATTCCTTGGTGTCCTGTTGCAATTATAATTCAAATTTCTCCTGCACTTGAAGTCCTTACGGCCATTCTGCTTCTGACTTTGAAATAAACTACTAAAAAGTAGGTGCTACAGGTTGTCTTTCCCTGTGAGAATTGGTATTGAAAATCTGCCTAGACCCACTGCCAGTTCAAAATAGGAAGCATTGATCAGAGACAACACTGGGCTAAACATAAAGCCTGATAGGATTTGCCAGTTTAATTTACAAAAATTAACCAGTTTGCCCTGGCAGGGTGGCTTGGTTAGTTGGAGCGTCGTCCTATACACAGGTTCAAGTCCCAATCAGGGTACATAACTAGGTTTGCAGGTTTGATCCCCAGTTGGGGTGTGAACAGGAAGCAACCGACCTGTTTCTCTTTCATCAATGTTTCTCTCTCCTCTCTCTCTCTCTCTCTCTCTCTCTCTCTCTTTCTCTCTCTGTAAAAAAAAAAAAAAAAAAAAAAAGACATATCCTCAGGTGAGGATTTAAAAAATTATCCAATTTTTAACTTTTCTACTAGAAATAATAGAATGACAAATCATGCCCTGTTTGTAAGTCCAGACTTTCAGCTACATTGTTGACATTCAGCATTTAATATCTATGGCAAAGTTAGAAAAAAATTACTGCTTCCAAAGTGAGTGAAACATACATTTAAAAGATTTAATAGGAGGAAATGTCATAAATCCATTAAAATACTCTGATGTTATATACATAAAATAAATAATATGTAAATATTTAACCTTATGAAACTGTGTCCTCATTCTCCTCCTCCTCCATTCAAACATCTTTACATTTCTGGCATGAACATGGTGTCTGGCAGTTAGTGTATATTCAGCAAATGTTTCTGAAATGAATGAATACACATACTATGACTGATATGTGACAAGAATTTTACAGCATGCAAACTGAACAGTTTTCAGGCCATTATGCCTTTTGAAGCTTATAACAACACAGCCAGCTGGACAAAGGAATGATTACTAACACTATCTTAAAAATGAAAAGAAAGAGCAAGCCAGAGGGATTAACTGATTTGTCCAAGTTCACACATAACTAGTGTGCGATAGGGTTCCCACTCACACCCAAGGCCTTGTGACTCCAACTCTAGAAGCTATTCTGGCTTGCCTTTCACACATACATTTATGCATGGTGTAAGGACAGACTTCTTTAACCTGTTAAATGGCACTCAATATATTTTCAAATATCAGAATGAAATTGTTCTAATTTTTTAAAATTAGAGAATCACTAACCTAAATAAACATAGACATCATTAAAACAAATTTAGGACCCGAAAATAAATGAACACATTGTCTTGGGACTAAAATGAGAGGAAACCACAGGGTGTGTGGGATAAAAATAACCATGCTGTTAGTGAACTGTCAGCCTCTCTTAGTCTGAAGGAGTGAATAATTATCACGAGAGGAAAGGGAAAATAAACCATAATTAAGGCATGCTGGTAATAGTGCTCCTCTAGGGATAATTATTTTTCTTTATTGCCTTCTAATAGTACTACTCTATAGATGATATAGAACATTCTATTCCTATTTTTATAGTTATATTTAATCCATGAATTTTTAAACCTATGCTTTTGATAAACAAATTGTTTTCTTAATCTGCTTTAAACTTTAGTAAAACCTTTAGATTTTACAGAAGACACTATGAACATTTTTAAACAACCACTGACTCATTATTTAACAAAAACAACAGACCATTGTTAATTCATTTAGCCCAACAATCAATAAACATCTAATAGCTGTGCAGAAATGGGAGCTGTTGAGAGAGACAGAGCCACCTTGGGGGGGGGGGGTTCCGTGTTACTGGAATTCTCCTGCAGAGGCTGCTAGTCGAGCCAAAGAGAAAATTCCAGAATTGAGTTGTAGGATGGGCTTCTTTCTTTGTTAATTTTTAGAAAATTTGTAACTGTCCAAATTTCAAAGAAAGCCTTCAATTTGCCTACAATAAAATTACAGGTATAATAAAATAAACAATCCCAGCATTCATGGAGGGCAACCAATCAGGAAAGGAGAAATCTTTTATCAAGAATTCACAGCTGAGGAAAGTACAATTGGGTGAGTATACAATGTAGTCCCAAGCTAAAGAGGGGAACATTATACTTAAAACTTAGTGGAGCCTGGAGCTCTATGAGGCATTGGGTAGAAGCCTGGTCCTGGAAAAAACTTTGGCTGAAATAACTAATGTACATGAGAGCATATGTCTCAACAAAAATGCACCAGTATCCCCGTTATGAGCTCATTTTATAGATATGGCCTCAGTGACATCCAAAAACTGGGAAGACAAGATTGTGGACCAGGTATAAAGCTTCCTGAAGATGACTACCAGCAGAGAAATGCTTCTATAAGAGGTGGGATGGGGGGCTGAGAAGTTGGGAAGGCACCCACTTCACATGACTCCATTTCTATGTGAACTGGAATGCCCCTCCCTCCCCTATTTAAAACCCTTCCGTGGCAAACCATTACATTCATGACAAAACCTGAAATCTTTACTATGGCTTCAAGGCCCTGGCTCACTTGCTCCCACCACAATGGACCTCTTCCAGTTCTTCAATTCCACTGAGCTCTTTTAACCTGATGCTTCTTCAGATGCTGCTCCTTCCACCTGAAATGCTGTCACCTGGCTATTGCCTGTTCATTCAACAGATGTCAGCATAAGGATTCCTGCTTCAGAGAAGACCACCCTGACCTCCACCTCACACCATTTGTCTTAAATCGAACCTATAATGCATTTACATAGAATATGGCACTTTTCTTCATGGCATTTATAACAACCTACTTGGCCTTTTATTTACTATGGTATATATGTGGGTTAGTATCCATGCACTCATAAGTGTTCTGGCACTGACCACTGAGAGGGCCTAGAAGTATAGCTAGTATCCACATTTTGGTTTCTAACAAGGCTCCCTGGAGAATGACTGATCTAAGGCTGAGGCAGGAAATACACAGGATGAGCCTGATGCATCTTGTAGTGACAGAAAACAAAGAAATGCTTTTAAAGATGGTGATATGTGAAAAGGACACAGTAGTCAAACTGGAATCGCTCCCAGGAGCCAAAACTTGAACAATTTGAAAAACACCTATAAGTAAATAATGATAGTACTGGATTATAACCTAAAGAATAAAAGAAACATCTATAAATCCATACTGATATAAATGATTGAATAAATGAGTAAATAACTGGAAGGGACAAATGTTTCCGACAGAAGAATTACAAATAATAAATATAGTTGCTCCCTGCTCCAGGAAGTAGAGCTTAAGTCCTCTCCCCTGGAGTGTGGGTGAGACTTAGTCACTCACTTCTAAGTAACGGGATGTGAAAAGAGAAAAAATAGTAACTTTACAGTAAAGAAATCTGACATACGCTACGTTAACTCTGTGATTAAGGTTAACATCACCGGTGCTAAATTGTGTTTATAGCATGTATCCTTGACATGACGTGATGAGAAGGGCACACCACCTTTATATTATTCACCCCCCAAATCCATAACTCCAGTTTATTTTGAGAAAGCAACAGGAAACCCAAATCGAGGGATTTCCTACAAATACCTGACCATCAATTTTCAGGAGTGTCGAGGTCATAAACCACAAAGGAATTCTGAGAAGCTGTCGACTAAATGCAATGTCCTTCCTGGGATCCCGGAACAAGAACACTAGTGGGAAAACTGGTCAAGTCTATTGAAGTCTGTAGCTCAGTTAATAGCATTGTACCCATATCAATGCTAGGAGAAGCGAGAGGAAATGTGTATGGAGACTCTGTACCATTTCTAACTATTTTGTAAAACTATAATTATTTAAAAATGAGAAGTTAAAAATAATTTCTCCCTCTAAACTATACCTCCATGAGCAGGGGATCATCTCTGTAGTCATCATACTGTATGTCCAGTCCAAACAGGGATAGATGCTGGATACGACTGTGGGCTCTGGAGCCTGGCTGCATCGCTTGGTTCCTGGCTCTGCCACTATGAACTACATTACTAGCAAGTTTCCCAAGTCCCAGTTTTCTCATCTGTAGAAAAGAATATAAGGTGGTTGTGACACTGCTTAACATGTGTGAAACACACACAGCTGTGCAGGGTTAGTTTTTTGTGTGTGTGTTTTTTTTTTTTTAATATTTGGCTGAAATGCGGGAACCAGCCTGGGAGTTGCTACGGTACCCTTTATTTTAAAATATATTTTATTGATTTTTTACAGAGAGGAAGAGAGAGGGATAGAGAGTTAGAAACATCGATGAGAGAGAAACATCGATCAGCTGCCTCTTGCACACCCCCTACTGGGGATGTGCCCGCAACCAAGGTACATGCCCTTGACCGGAATCGAACCTGGGACCCTTGAGTTCGCAGGCCGACGCTCTATCCACTGAGCCAAACCGGTTTCGGTGGGTTAGTTATTATTGATAGAATCCACAGAGACCCATCCCAGAGCCAGCAGCAGGAGGCTGTAGCCACAGTGAGATGGCAGTGATTCTTAATGCCAGCTGCACTTTCGAATTATTTGGGGAGAGTTTCAAACATACCAATGTCAGGCCACATCCCAGAATAGAATCTCTGGAGACAGAATCCGTGCTCACCAGGTAATTCTGATATGGGGCTCGGAGTGAGAATCACCTGGTTAAAGGAACCACGGATCTTACATTGGATGGTGTGATGGCTGTAGTGCGATCTTTACTACGATCCCAAAGCCTTTGAGAGCTTTTATCCAATGCAAGCCACTATGATTAGTTATTCTTATTGGTACACGGAATGTCATTCTTGAAAATGATAATTGTAATTAGAGTATGAGAAACAATAATTTTTAAAACTCTGAGTTAAGGTTTTATACAAATGCAAAAAGGTTGTGGGGAGAGTGAAATAATGAAAGGTTTAAAAGGGTAACACATTGTTATCCCATTCTACATTTACAGTCATAAAAGTTTTTTTAACTACTTCCTTACCAATCACTGTTAAAACAAAGTCAACAGTGTATTTGTTTCCTGTCGATTTTATAAGCTTCCAGAAGTTTCCTGGTAAGTCCCTGTACTAAAAAGAGCAGGTGATATCAAGGCCAGATCCATGTTCCTGCTATAAATAGCAGGAAGTCTATGAAGTGTTTGTTGGAAGAAGAGCAGGATTGAGCATATGGTTGAATACATAGAAGCACAATATGTTCCCCGGCACCACACAACACCTGTGTGGAACAGCTACGCCATCTGTTAGCAAATTATACTTTAAAAATTACTGTGTAGATGTTAAGAAGGAAAATGTACATTTGCACAAAAAATAAACACATGTGTGCTTTCTTCAAATCTTTTTTAATTGTAACAAGTGTTTATCTTCTAGTATATGCCCACACTTAAAAAAACACACAAAAAATCTTAGAAGCATATTGTCAAAAAGATGGTATTACAATTTATATATAATACTGGAATTTATGTCAGCTCCACTTTCAAGCAATACATGAAAATTAGTATTTGTAATTCCATGTGTCACAACATAGCCAATGTGAGATATATTTTCTTTAGGTATTTGCTTGATCTCAAGGAAAGAGCTTTTTACTCTTTTTAGCTAAAGTCTTAACAATATGTTAAGATTGCCTGTGAAGTATGTGTGTGTGTGTGTGTGTGTTTTAGGGTTACAGTGTTCACAAGGAGGGAAGGTGAGAGTGGAACCTCAGGTGTGTATGGCCAGGGAGTGTTCCATCTGACATATATTACAGAGAGGAGGAAGACTTCCCAGTTAGAAAAAAATGGAAATGCTAAATTAAAAAAAAATCACAAGGAAATGGAGGATTGTATTATTAGTTAGGATGTGACATCTGCTATCCCAATGGCTTAATCTACAGTGCTTCTAAAGCTCCAATTTAATGGAAGGAACAATTTAATTTAATTGAAAGACTTCTTATAATGTATCTCTAAATAGAGGGCTTATTTGACCCTACTTTTTATGTCTAGTTTAGACATGAATAATTAGTAACATTCATTTGCAAGACAATATTTGAGTTAGTAAAGTAGTGAATGCAATAAATTGAGATAGTGGTGAATAGCATTTTGTTTCTATAATTAGGTAAAACAACCAGAGTTCATTAAGTCATCATTAATTTGCCTAATAAACCTCTTATTCACAAAAAAGAAACATTCATACAAATCAGATCAAAACCTTACAAACTCTTGGTTAGTTAGGGTCCAACTGTGGTGGTTCCATACAGATGCAATAAAATGCTCTGTGCAGAACTTCTCTGATGGGTCAAGTCTTGGAGATGCTTCACAATGTATGTCTCGATGAGATTCACAAACCACCCAGCATATTAAGACTACTCTAAGATATTCTCTAATAATGAAGTCTGTTTAACTGAGTTGACATCACTCTTTTTTTCCAAGTAAAACTTATTTTTATTCTGGAAAACCCTGTTGGCTCTCGACACAACCATTCCTTCCTCCTCTCCCTTTCTCACAGAGCCATGGTGTCATTGGAACAGCAATATGCCCAATACCAGGGCATCATGAGTTCTCTGAGCCAGTCTTGACAATCCCACCGAGTAGGCTGCGATGCAAAACCTGGCCAACGAGACCTAAGGAGGCGTTTGCTGGGAGGCTCTTTCTTGGCAAAAACAAACAAACAAACAAACAAACAAGCAAGCGTATATAGAGAAAGTCCCATTATGCTTTGGATGCTGTTACCTGAAAAATAAGATGCCTCTAAAAGTGGCAGCATCTTGCAACCAGGAAGTAACCAACCTGAAATCAAAAGCCAACTGGCTGAGGCCAGGAGGATAGAAGGATAAACAGGGCTTGGATCTTAGATGGAATTGTTAAAGCGAGAAGTCAACTTGATGACTGCTTGTTTCTGTATTTCTTAATAAGGAGACAAATAGCTTATCATATAAGCCACTGTCAAATAGGTTATTATCACTTGTAGCTAAACACCATACCAACTAATAATCTCTTGGGAAACTCTGGAATAGAATGAGAGTGTCCTTCTGACTCTTGGGAGATTAAGTGCTGAACACACAAATAGTGGGGAAAGGAAGCATGATGAATTATTCAGGGATGGGACCAAAGGGAGTAATTTAGTTAGAAGTTTTACCCCAAGCAAGACAGAGCATGCTGTTCTGATCATGGCAAACTGAGCCTCATATGAGTCAGTGTGGCCCTAATAGTATGAGACGTGTCAGTTACAGAAGTTATACCAATAAGGATAGGAAAGACTAGGCTGAGGTAAGAAACAACCTTAAAAACCCCAGTTTTTCCCACAAGGATTTGTCTCCATCTACACGTTTGTTGTGGATTTGTTGGGGGATCTGCTCTGAGGCATCTTCACTCTGGAACCCGGCTGAGGGAGAATCCCTATCTAGCATGTTGCTGGCTACTGTTTAGGAGAAAAGAAAGCTTCAGGGGTCCTCGCACTGACAATCAAAGACTTGGTCCAGAAATAACACCCATCATTTCTCAAAGCTCATCAACTGGTCACAAGAGGCCACTCAACCACAAGGGCCCCGGAACAGAAAGCACTCAGAGAACATCTCCCATGGCTATCTTACATCAGCGTAGTTGGCACAGCAGTGGAAGTTTCTAGCCAGAAAGTATGCTTGAGTGCCCTGGATTCGCTCTGGGACGTCTGTCTGGGCAGCAGCACAGCCCAGGGGGCTGGAGGATTACTGAGGTGGATTTGGCCCAGGAGGAGAGAGCCGGTGAGCACTAGGTAAGTATCAGGGCTCCACCCAAGGAGCCTACAATTCAAGGCAGGGCTCTGGCCCTAAGGGGGAAACTGGAAGACAAATCAATCACTCACCTTCAGTTACTCTTTGCTGAATGCAGGTAGCTAAGCCTTCCATACTGTTTAACTTGCCGTAGGGCTTTCTGGGACAGGTGGGATGGGAGAGCTGATTCATAAGTCAGAGCAGCAGGAAGAATTTAACCCACCTACGGCTGAGGGAGAGCCAAGATTCTATCCAGGGAGACAGTTTCGAAAGTCAAATTTGAGGGGAGTAGTGGAGGCCCTAAGTAAGAGAATAAGTAAGCAAGGCCTTCATGTACCATAAGATGCAATGCAAGGTATGGACTGTGACAAATGCTTAGGAAGAATGTCTTGAACCAGGTGAGAGGACTCATTTCTCTTCGTACCTGGTATAAGGATTATTGCAATTCAAGGGGGCATTCCAGATTGGACCAATATGTTTGTATTTTAGGAGAGAAGCCTGCACTTTGGCCAGGTTTCAGGTGCCTAAGGGTAATGAAAGAAAGAGGAATTCCAGACTCACCCAGCTAGGGAACAGCCAGGGCTGGGCTGGGCTGGGTGTGTACAGCCTGGCTTACTTCAGGGTTGGAGCAGAGCCAAATCTTCAGGGGACAGGCCCCCAGTACCTCTAGTTTAGCAATGCTGAGAAAGGCAGGGCTAGAATGTTTCAGCTTTCATCATTTCCAGGTGAGTCTTTCTAGACAGACCTACCTTACTGGCCTCCCTGGGCCTCTGGCAGCACCTGTCCACTGAGTGCAGGTAGACAAGCCTTCCACCTGGTTCTTCATCACACTGGGCACCCAGCATGAGACTTCTATGGTTGTTCAGTCTCTTTCTACGAATGTCCCCTCTCTCCTCAACCAGATGCTGGCCCTCTTTATGCACCAACAGCAACTATTCCAGGACTCTGGCCCTAAGCGGGAAACCAGAATAGTAAGAGCCCAATAATGGTTGGTTGTCACTGGTGGAACATAGAAGTTTCATCTATAGACATTGGATATAAAGTTGTCCAACTTGACCAGGAATAATGCTTCTAGAAATCCTATAAAGTAAAAATGGATTGGTTGAGGAGAAAAACCGATAGTTGTTGCACTTAGATTTTATATCAGGCACTGTGCCAGGCACTTGGAAGTATCATCCCATTTCTTTTCTCCCACTTTATAGGTAAGGAACAGACACTCAGAGGTTAACTAGCTTGCATGAGTTCATACACTGCCCCCATGAGTAAGCAGTGAGGCCGTGATCTGAAGGCAGGGCCCAGTGGCTCCACGGCTGGAGCCTTTCTCCCCTTACTTGTGCTGCCAATAGAAATAACACAGAACTCTGGTCAACCAATGAGCATCAGAAGCAGCCTCCCAGATATGTATGCATCTGTTAAAGAGGGGAACCATCGGGGGCAGAGCAATTAGCGAATTAGTGCATCACCCTCTGTTACATAAATAAGCTAATTGAATTTATTTGGGCAGAAGCAGCAGAGGGGTCCTGCCTCCACATTCCAGCTACTGGATTATGGGACAATTACCTAAACTCACAGAACCATGGATTTTGTATTTGTAAAATGGGATCCCAACTTTTGTGGGCCAACCTCATTAATTTACAATGAGCAGCAGCCGAGGTAACATACATACAATCACTATGGAAACGATAAAGAAATATTCAAATAGAAGGCATCATATTGACTTTGTCTAAATACCAGAGGTTAATAAAACATTTTCCAATTTGTATGTATTAAAATTATACAGCAGAGAACCATGCCCACCCTAGATTTTAAAAAGGAAACACTGCTAATCAAGACTTCAAGCATGACTTAAACAAATAAAAATTAGGTCTTTAGACGCATTTATTCCAATATGTAATTTTAAATGATTTTATACACAGATGCAAATTAACCATACGATGAATGGGTGAGTTCATGATAAACCGAGAAACCTGGATTTATTAGCAGTCGTCTTTGTTTTTATTTAAGTTACTTTTGTTTTCCAAATTTTACATAATTGTCCAATATTCAGAAGTACCTGGAGAAACATCCTTTTTAGAAATGTACTTTTTCTTTTTAAGTTCTTCCTTTAGAAATTGGAAAAGAAAAAAAAAAGCTTTTTATATTCAAGACTCCCCCCTATTCCTGTCAATAGCAGTTAAGTGTATTTATGGAGACACGAGACAGCACAAAGATTCTTCTGTAATTCATCAGAAGGCCCCTCTGAAGCATAATTACATTACACAGCTCCACTCAGTCATTAGCTTCTTGTTTAGTGACCATGTCCTTCATGTGAAATCCTTTGATGGTAATTATTTGTAACTATGCCCTTGAATTCTGAAAGCATATGTACCCTAGTGAACAATAGGCATTTCTGGACCACGAAGCAACTGGTTTCCCATTAGAGATCATACAGGAAACGGTCTGTAAAACACCAAAAACTCACAAAAGTTTTTTGAGCTGGAGTGACAATCCAAAATGAGGTGTGTAGTTATGCATGTGTGTGTGTGCATGTGTGTGCATGCGTGCGAGTCCTTAGGTATAAGCCATAACGTTTTGAACCCTTTATGACCATGTCACATTTTTAAGTTTTCTGTTTCTTCAATTAAGGCACATTAATGCATATCATAGACTGACCTGAAGTGAGATATTTGGGAGATATTTTTAGTTCTATCAGTCTTCTTTGAGCAGAAAAATGTCTTGTGTTTGTGTATTTATTTACTGAGCACCCACGCATGCCAGGAACTGTTTAGGTACAGAGAACACCAGCCCTAAGAGGGTCAGTGCCCTACAAAAGCCCACTGGCCAGTGGCAGAAGATAAATAAACCCGAAAAACATGACTGTCTCCAGGCCTGTCCTAGACAGCGCACCACGTTAACATGAAGACCTTCATGTTCCAGCCTGTTACCCTCACCTGCGGATTGGTGGTTGGTACCTTCTCAAAGCTGGAAGCTTCCAGGGATGTCCCACAATATCTGCACTGCTCCCCTTGGAACCTGTACCCCTTCATCCCTCACTTCTAAAGCAACTGGCAGGGTGCCCGGCTAGCTCAGTCGGTAGAGCATGAGACTCTTAAAGCAACTGGCAACAACATAGACTGTTCTGCATATAAAGGCCAACCCAAGTCAGGGTGTCCCCATGAGAGGGGGGTCCCTTCTGGACGCTTCCTTTGGAGTCCAGCATGCTCTGGCGTGGGGTCCTGTGGTGTATGGAAGCTCTGCAGCCTGTCACACCATTCTGTCACCCTGGTCTTCCCTCCGACACTTGTCTCCCCACTTCTCTCCCCCAGCATGTGTTCTCTCAGGATGCTTCGGAAGTCACGTTTATGTCCTTCACATGTGGGAAGTATTTGTGACCAAAACTAAAACCCTACCATGTTCCTTGGCAAAATGATTGGCTGAGCAAGATTGGCTTCAATGGCAAAGGAAAGCTTTCAGTGGGCAACAAAACAAAACAAAAACCCCACAAACCGCTCTGGCTGCACTGTAATCCTTATTCACAGAAGCTAAATCTACTTCTACGTTACAGGTGTGCCTTCACTAAAGCCTCCTTTCCCAGTGCAAGAAGGTGAGTGTTGGAGTCATGAAAGTTTTTATTATCGAGCTGCACATGGTAATAGCAATCCACAGAGATGTGTACATTTTCTGCAAACACTGGCTTTATGGTAGGAACCAGAGTTCTTTTCTCCAGGATTAACCCACTAGCCAGGTGGCACAAAGAGAACACTGTAGAAACAATATTTGTGGAGTGCCTATTGTCTGCAAGGCATTGTGCTAGGGGCTTCGGGCACAGTTCTTTCTCTGAATCCTTACCTCCAACCTGGGGAGGTAGGTAGCAGGCTTACCCCACTGACAGAGGGGGAGACAGAGGGCCAGAGGTTTAGCATCTCTCCGAAGGTCTTTCAGCCCTTCTTCCAGGCTGCTCCTCTCTATTGAGATACCAAAGGATTTCTAGGGTTCCCATGTTCCCTGCCTTATCTCTGTGTTTTCCTTTTCCTGTAGAGCAGTGGGAACCCTCAATTAGGTTTTGTTTGGATATTAGTTGCCTGAAAGAATGACAGCCCCCAGGGCTGGTCATCAGAGCTGGCATGAGCACCGTAACCAAAGAGCGGTTGGTGGGCATGATTCCTCTCCAGTGGACACAACGGGGCGACCCCCAAAGCTTTGAACCCCCAAAGATCTGGATTTGAATCAGCTGAGAGATTCTGGGCAAGTGGCTGATCTTTTCTGAGCCTCAACTTTCTCAACGGGAATGTGAGGTTCAGGCTGCCTGCCTCTCAGCACTGCAGGGAGGACCAGAGAGAGATCATACAGGGAGGACCTCGGAAAGGGTTGGCAGTCATTCACTGTCACACCTCTGGGTTCTCAGCCGTGTGCAGCTACTGCATTCATCACTGCTTGGCAGGAGCAGGCCGAGGCCCGCCCCAGGTTCTGAGTCAGTGCCGACCAGCTTGGGCAGCTCAAGCCTGTCTGACCATCCTGACATCCCGTCTGGATCCTGCTGTACCTGACTTCTGAGGTGCTGACCCTACCCCCAAATCCTTCTGATCCCCAGCCCAAGCTCTGGGGAGGGGTGAATAAACTGGGCTTCCTCTTGTGTCTGCACTGCATACCCACACCCACCTTCTCATCTTTATGCCCTCTGAATACTGTTGAATGCTATTTAGAGCTGGCCTTTGCAACCGGGTGGGGTCATCCTATTCAGGAATTTTGATTGTTATTGTTCTGAGCATCTACTAGATGTCAGGCCCTGCAAAAAGATAAGCATAGTCAAGAAAATAAAACGAAGTGCTTTACGGGAATGATCTCATTTAACCCTCATTATGACACTGTAAAGTAGGTGCTGTTAATATCTTCATTTTCGACATGAGGAAACTGAGGCTTAGGAAGATTAAGGGCCTTTCTCCAAGCCACACAGCTTCTAGACAGCGAAGCCAGGGCTCACAGCGCCATGTTGCTTTTCATCCCACCTGTCAACCCTTCACTGCTGCCTCCTCCTCTGACTGCTCCATGCTCCCTGGCAGCCGGTGCCTTCTCCTGTTGGGCACCTCTCACCACGTGCTGTCATCGATTTGCTGGTCTCCATCTCTCATTAGACTGGGAGCTCCCTGAGGGCAGGGACATGTTTTATTTATCCCAGTACCCCGGTGCTCACCTCAGTACCTGGCCCAGAATCTGTGTTCTAAATGATTTTTGTTGACTGTGTTGCATTGAATTTTTCTTTGATTCCTGCTGACTTATGTTGCTAAAGTCCCATATACCCTCTACTCAAACTCATCTGAGCTATGACATTAGCACTTACTCTTGGGTCTGAAATGGTGTGATGTGCATATTATGGTATCAGCTAAAGCAACTATTTTTTTTTTTTTTTCAAAAACTTGTCTACATCAAAAGCTTTTAGCCATCCTGTTTCTTTCATTCCCTTTAATCTTGAACTTTTCCATAGCCTTTCTGTGTCTTTATGACATATACATTGCTAAAGAATATAGTGCATTAAATGAATAGAATGCTGCCCATTTGGGGTTTGTCTGATGTTTCCTTATGATGAGATTCAGGCTTTGCATTCCCAGCAAGTGTGATGCTGTGTCCTTCTCAGGCTATCACATCTGGAGGCACAGGATGTCCATCTGCCCAGCTGCAGTTAATTCTGATCACCCAATCAAGATGCTGTCCTGTTTCTTCCCTGTATAGTTAACATTCCTTTTCCTCTTGTAACTAATAAACAAGCTGTGAGGAGACATTTGAAGAACATGCATACATCCTGTTACTCATCGAAATTCCCTCCTGGATCCACTCACTGATGATTCCTGCCTGTACCTATCTTTAACATGATGATTGCAAGATGACGATTCTGCAATTCCATGCAATATCTGATTCTAGACTGGATCCTGTACAGGAGGGAGAAAAATGCCATAAAGGATATTACTCAGTTATTGACAAAACTGGAATATGAATGGCAGATTAAATAAAAGTGCTATATAAAAGTTAAATAGACTGAAATGTACTCTCAAATGACTCATTAAAAATGTGTGTGGACAGACATACATACATGTGTATATGTATGTGCAAGTGTGTGGAGAGAATATACAAATGATAAATCAAATGAGGTAAATGTTAAAACAGAAAAATTAGGTGCTTGGGTGTTCCTCTGTATAATTCCTATTTTTGCAACTTTTCTGTAAGTTTGAAATTATTTCCAAAAAAGCTTACAACAGCTTTTAGCCACCTATAGAATAGGCATTAGATGTCCTACCTAAAGCTATGTAAGTCTTCCATCTAATGGCTGACACTGAATCAATTAACAAGCACGCGTTTCCGTTTCGCGCCCCCCCGCCCCTTGAAGGATCCCCAAACCTACTCCCATAGGAGATCCTATGACCCCATGTGAAACGTCTGTCTCCATGTCGATGCCTGTGGAAACTACCAAGCAAACAATGGTGGTACTGTGAAATGGAAGCCTCTAGTTCCGGTTGCACATGTCTTGGTTTTCTTTATTGAAAGGCAATACAGAGATGATAAAATGATACCTAAGGGGTCTTGAATAGAAGCTGAAGGGACAGAGGTCCCTGATGCAATGCCTCAGGACCTTCCAGCACTGGCACCTGCAAGCTCTGCTCAGTCCCCTTTCATGATGGCTGCGTACTCCTTCTGGTGCTCAACCAGCTTCAGGAACACTTGATATTTCTTGTCATAATATCTGTGGGAGACAAAGGAATATGTTGAACCATCTCAGACAAGCTGTTCTGCAGCTTCCCCTTACATTTAGAATGGGACTGTATCTGTGATGGGTTTGCAGACACCCCTCATTTGTTCAAGGCTCACACACCTTCTTGAGCAATGGGTAGCATTATCTCTATGATCTCTAACCTACATGGAGTGTTAGTATCTCCATTGTAGAAGCAAAAACATTTGCTCAGAGAGGAGCATATAAATAGCCTGGCCAGTGTGGCTCAATGGTTGAGTGTCAACCTATGAAGTAGGAGGTCATGGTTCAATTCCGGTCAGGGCACATGCCTGGATAGTGGGCTCGATCCCCAGTAAGGGATGTGCAGGAGGCAGCCAATCAATGATTCTCTCTCATCATTGATGTTTCTACCTCTCTCCCTCTCCCTTTCTCTATGAAATCAATAATATATATGAACACACACATACACACAAAAACAAAACCCAGGGACTTCTGCAAAACACACAAAAAATAAAGTAGTATAAATAAAAATCAGCAGGGCTGGAATTCACACTCAGGTCTGTCTGAGTGAAAGCCTCCTCTGTGATGTACAGGCTGAACACAGGACCATTCATATTCCCAGCTTCAATACATACTTCGTACATGACTAATCCAAGGTTTGATGACTGGGTCAAAACCACAGCCTCACCTGAGACAAGACGAAACATTTTAATCACTCTTTGCAGATTCCACACCTACATTTCCTCTGCAAACTTGCTCTATCTGTGGAACCCTAGAATCACATGACTCATGCCTTTCCTGCAGGTGTACCACAGAGGACCTTGCCCTCCAGCACTCTCCAGCTGACTCTTCAGAGAGACCTGTCAGAACTTGGGGTTGGCCATGAGCCAGATGGCAGGGCAGCCCAATGTTGAGAGAGGCAAGGCATCTTGAAGACTTGCACTCTGTCCTTACTCCTCCCTCTTGGGAGGAGCTGACCTGGGGTGAAGGGTTGATGTAACCAGGTTAGTGTGTCTTGGGGTGCTCTGAAAGGAAGTCTTCACGAGGGAATGTTAGTGCAAGTTCGAGAATTGGGGAGAGTGATTGTAATAATAGCCCTGGAACTTCTACTTGTCAGCATGCTGACGAGAGTAATAGGAGTCCTCTCCCCTCAAACATTTCTACCTTAAGCATTATGGTCACTCAAGAGCTGTACCGGGGCCAAACACAGCTTTAGGAGCTGGGCTCAAATGCCTAGGTTTGAATTGCAGCTTGGACTTTACTCACTGTGTGACCTTGGATACGGTATTTAATCTGCTTGTACCAAAATTTCCCCGTTTGGAAATGAGAGTAATTATAGGGCCTACCTGAAGAGCTGCAGTGTGAATTAAATGAGGTAAGCTATGAAAAGCACTTAGCATACTGCCTGGCTCACAGGAAGTAGTACCAGTGATAGTTATGGTGACTACTTAAAAAAAATTAATATTCCAGCCTGGCCGGTGTGGCTGCTCAGTGTTTGAGTGTCAACCTATGGCCCAGAAGGTCACGGTTTGATTCCCGGTCAGGGCACATGCCCAGGTTGTGGGCTTGATCCCCAGTGTGGGGAGTGCAGGAGGCAGCCAATCGATGATTCTCTCATCATTGATGTTTCTATCTCTCTCTCCCTCTCCCTTCCGCACTGAAATCAATAAAAATGTATTTAAAAATAAAAAATTAACTTTCCAATATTATCATTAATCTAGTTGTATGTCGGTTTCACTAAAATCCACTCTGAAGGTTTCTAAATTATCCTAATATATAAAAAGCCAGGGGCTGTCACAACCTAAACGACCAGATGAACAACTGAACAGCAGTCTGTGTGGGGCGACCAGGCTGGCAGAGGGGTTAGTGAGGGACAACCAAATGACTGAACAGCAGGATGCATGGGGTGACCAGGCTGGCAGGGGGGGGGTCAGTTGGGGGCGACTAGGCCGGTGGAGGGGGCAGTTGGGGTGAATAGGCTGGCAGGGGGGCAGTTAGGGGCAACCAGGCTGGCAGGGGGGTCAGTGAGGGGTGACCAGGCCAGTGGGGGTGCAGTTAGGGGTGACCAGGCTGCCAGAAGGGGGGGCAGTTGGGGGTGACCAGGCTGGCAGGGGGCGCAGTATGGGGTGACCAGGCTGGCAGGGGGGGACAGTTGGGGGTGACCAGGCCAGTAAGGGGGGACGTTGGGGGCGACCAGGCTGGCAGGGGGGGCAGTAAGGGGCAACCAGGCTGGCAGTTAGGAGTGACCAGGCTGGCAGAGGTGGGCAGTTGGGGGTGACCAGGCCAGCGGGGGGGGGGGGGGGGGAAGTTGGGGGCAACCAGGCAAGCGGGGGGTGGGGCAGTTAGGGGCGATCAGGCAGTCAGGCAGGTGAGCAGTTAGGAGCAAGTGGTCCTGGATTGTGAGAGGGATATCTGACTGCTGGGTTAGGTCCGATCCCTGGGATTGGGCCTAACCCAGCAGGGGTATGTCCTCCGAGGGTTCCTGGATTGGAGAGGTTGCAGGCTGGGCTGAGGGAACCCCCCCCTCCCCCGCCCATGCATGAATTTCATGCACCAGGCCTCTAGTTAATTATATAATGATGTTGGGGATAGCAATTTTCTCCTTTTAATGATACTCAATAATTTAATGCTAAGCAATTCTTTCACTCTCTGAGATGAACTTCTTAACTTGGGGGATCTCAAAACTGCTAATGCTGATAACTCTGCAGCAACTTTATTGGCCTTATTTTGTACAGTGGGGAAGACATCAGCTTTACAGGCAGAGGAACTGGGGTGACTTTGGGCAACGTTTTATAATTGTCTGAGCCTCAATTTCCCTGCTTTAAGAGGATGATAATAAGAAAATATGATATACTCCATGAGCTTTCAAGTACTAAAGAATGTGAATGAATGTTCTCAAATAACTTTTATTATCTTAGAACACCAAGAGGCGGATGTTTTTCCTTTTATTTTTTTTTTTACAATGGGAAGCTGAGGTCCAAACCATTTTTTCCCTCCTCCTTCTCTTCCTCCCTCTCCTCCTCCTCCTCCTCCTCCTTCTTCTTCTATTTTTATTTTTTTTGGTAAAATACACATAACATGAAATTTGCTCATTTTAACCATTTTTAAGGGTACAGTGTACTGGCACTAAGAACACTGCCATTATTGTACAATCATAACCACCACCCATCCACTGAACTTTTTTCATCTTCAAAACTGAAACTCTATACCCATCTCTCTATAATATGCAAATAAACCGAACAGCGGGACAACTGAATAACCAGTCACTATGACATGTGCTGACCACCACGGGAGTGCATGTGGAACATGGCTGGTGTGGGCAGCAGGTGGCAGAGCTCAGAACATGGTGGGCGTCAGCTGAAGCAGGATGGTGGAGTAGGTAAGTGAGGGCACCAGGCTAAGGTGGGGTGCCGGTTGTTGTCATGGGGCGAGCCTCTGGTGGTTACTGAAAATTCTTTGCTCCCATGCGCCGCGGTCCTGCCCGGTACTTAGACCTGCTGCCAGCACTGGCCCCATTCGCACCTGCTGCCAGCACCCGGCACCAGTCCCAATTACCCCTGAGGGCTTCTCTACCTCCCCCTGCTCCTGAGGGGCGATCGGGGCAGCAGCTGCCACTCGAACCCACTGACACTGCCAGCCCTAATCACTCTGCACTGTTAGTGTGTGGGAGTGGTGGCAGGGGGAGCGGGGCAGCGTTGGGAGAGGCCAGGCAGGAGCGCAGAGGATGGCCGAAATCCACCTCTGAGCCCACCACAGCTTCACAGCCCACAGTTCCTATCAAGGTGCACAAATTTGTGCACTGGGCCCCTAGTTAAACAATAACTCCCTATTTCCTGCTCTCCCCAACCCCTGGCAATCACATTCTACTTTCTCTAAATTTTGACTGTTCTAATTATTTCATATAAGTGGAATCATATAATATTTGTCTTTTTGTGACTGGTTTATTTCATCTAAAATAATATCCTCAAGGTTCATCCTTATTGTAGCATATGCCAGACTATCCTTCCTTTTTAAGAATGAGTGATAATACATTGTATGTATATACCATATTTTGCATACCCATTCATCCACTCATGGACACTTGGGTTGCTTCTCTATTTTAGCTACTGTGAATTATGCTGCTATGAACATGGGTATACAAATATCTCATTGAGCCCCTGCTTTCAGTTCTTTGGGGTATAAACCCAGAATTGGAATTTCTGGACAATATAGTAATTATATTTTTAATTCTTGAGGAACCACCACATTATTTTCTGCAGTGGCCGCACCATTTTCATTTCTACCAACAAGGTTCCAATTGCCCCAAATCCTCATCAACAGTTGGTATATATTCATATATTTTGATAGTTTCTATCATAATGGGTGTGAGATATCTCATTATATTTCTGATTTGCATTTTCCCAATAACTGGAGGTACTGAGCATCTTTTCATGTCTTCATTGGCCATTTACATCTTCTTTGGAAAAATGTCTAAATTCAGGTCCTTTGCCTATTTTTAAATATATTTTTATTGATTTCAGAAAGAGGAAAGGAGAGGGAGGAAAGAGATAGAAACATCAATGATGAGAGAGAATCATTGATCAGCTGCCTTCTGTAGAATCCCTACTGGGAATCTAGCCTGCTATCAGGACATGTGACCTGACTGGGAATCAAACCAGCGACCTGTTGATGCATGGTCAAAGCTCAATCCACTGAGCCACACTGGCTGGGCCGTTTGCCTATTTTTGATCCGAGTTGTTTGTTTTATTGTTGAGTTTTTGGAGTTTTCTAGATATTCTGAATATTAATTTCTTATCAGATATATGATATGCAAATATTTTCTCTCATTCTGTGGGATGCTTTTTTATTCTGTTCATGATGCCTTTTGAGGAACAAAATTTTCTCAGGCACTTGTAAGGGACTGCTCTAAGACCACAGGTAAATATGGATAAGATTTGGGATCCTCTTAAACGATATATTGAACCATAGTCACTAAATAATACTTTCTGTGATGCTGACTTTTAAAATCAAGCGAATCCCCTTTCCACACTCCAAGTTCTCTCCACACTTATTCAGCCGCTCCTGTGTGGCACAGACCTTAAGTGCAAGTTCCCTACAGATAATAATGTGATTTGAATCAAGGAGGAGATAGATGTGCCAGTTGCTGGGGGGAGACTGGCTCCTTTTCTATATGCAAATCTTCAGGCGGCCTGCAGATGGTGCTAGAGCACTGTGTCATAGGCAGTTTCCCAGCTGACAGCCAGAAGCTAAAGATTCTTCGTAAAAGGAGCACATGGATTTACTAGGAGAACTTAAAAACAGACTTCCCGCCCTAGCTGGTTTGGTTCAGTGGATAGAGCATAGGCCTGAGAACTGAAGGGTCCTGGATTTGATTCCAGTCAAGGGCACATGCCCGGGTTGCAGGCTCCATCCCCAGTGAGGGGGGGGGGCGTGTAGGAGGCAGTCAATCATCAGTGATTCTCATCATTGATGTTTCTATCTCTCTCCTCCCTCCCTCTCTGAAATCAATAAAGACATATTGAAGAAAAAACAAAAACAAAAAACAGACTTCCCTCTAAAGTTGTGGGAGGGTCAGTGAATAGATGGGAGAGAGATTAGTTGCTTCCTGTAAGCACCCCAATGATCAGGGATTGAACCCACAACCTAGATATGGGCCCTGACCTGGAATCAAACCCACAACCTTTTGGTGTATGGGGCGATGCTCCAACCAACTAAGGCACCGGCCAGGGCTGTTTGTCTTTAAACTCACTACCAGTGATTTAGGTCTTTTCATCTCTCACCTGGATTACTGACGAAGCCTTCCACCTGATCTCTGCTTCTACCCTTAGGTCCTCCAATTCATCCTCTAAGGGGGATCTTTCTAAACTCTGCATCTGACCAGGTCCATTCAGCACCTCCATTCTGCCTGCAGGAGAAGCCTGAGGTCTTTAGCATGGCCTCAGACTCCCCAGGGGATGAGCCTGTCTACTCCCCGACGCCCAGGTTCACAGAACTGCCATTCCCCATTTAATATGGTGCATTTCAGAATTATGTGTTTTTAGAAGTTAGCTGTCATACCATGCTGCTCTCACCTTTATTACTTTGCATGTTATTCCCTCTACCAAGAATGTCCTTCCCTGTCTTGTTCATCTGACAATTTCTTTTAAGCATTTAAGACTTAACCTCCTCTCACTCCCCAGGGTCCCATTCCTTAAGTCCTTGGACAACTGTGTAGAACTTACCCTTTGTTCTGAAATGATCTTTGTGCATAAATAAGATTGTGTCTTATTCCCCTCTAAAGCTATGGCTAATGAGCATAATGCCTTAAATAAAGTAGGAGCTCAATAAAGTAGTGGTTTGCGACTGGGGTTAAAGTACTGATCAAGGTCATGATGTAGCCTTCAATGTCAAGTGATGCAAAGGATAAAAGAATGGACAGATGTTACTGTGTCCTTTGACAGAAGATATGAGATCCACATTTTAGAACTGAGAAGGGCAGATTTGCTGCTAATGACCTAGACCCATGGTCGTCAAACTGCGGCTCGCGATCCACATGCGGCTCTTTGGCCCCTTAAGAGTGGCTCTTCCACAAAATACCATGGCCTGGGCGAGTCTATTTTGAAGAAGTGGCGTTAAAAGAAGTTTAAGTTTAAAAAATGTGGCTCTCAAAAGAAATTTCAATAGTTGTACTGTTGATATTTGACTCTGTTGACTAATGAGTTTGCCGACCACTGACCTAGACAAAAGAGCACTGGCCTGACGTTCAGACGTTTGTATCTGACCCCCAGGTCTGGCCCTACCTCGTGATGGGAGGTAACTGAAAGAGACTCTAGCTCTCTGGGACTTAGTTTTACCAACTATTGAAGGAAAGGACTGGGTTAACTGACCTCCAAGGCTTGTTCCAGCCCTAGAGCTGCGTGTGTTTATATGCTCTCATTCCTGAGCATTGTGCATATAAAACATAACTTACCTTTTATCCTCAAGTCTGGGAAACACAACTCTCCCAACTTTGCTCATTCTTGCCATTGCCTCCTGCAAAAGAGAACATGGAGTTGGAAAGCTAACCCCAAAGTGAGGCCTGTCCCAGGCAAGGGATTCTAACTAGAATTCATTTCCCCTTAAGATAGCCAGTTAGTCATTTTCCCCGAACTTATTTTCTCTGGTAATGGGAATAAAACCCCAGTAAACACTAAAAGTTACACCTATGAGCATGCAGCCTGGGCTTAATAAAAGGTTGAATATTGAGGCCTCCAGGGCATAAACAGCCTAGAAGGTGAAGCTGCTGTGACTGCTCACAGGAAATGGTGGGAAACAATGCTTTCTCCTTCCCATTGTCTGGACACCTGGGCTTAAGATGCAACATAATGAGCCACTGAGCACACTGTCCACTTAACTCAAGACAACAATAACTGACTAGAACCCACCTGGCCCCTGTACAGGAGGATAAACTATTTAAGGCCTCTTCAGTTCACCTTGGGCTTTTTTCCCCAGCAGTCTTTGAAGCTGTGAGTACAGACACAGGCCTCTGGACTAAGTCCACTTGACTTGAGTTCTGGACTCTGACTTTAGGACACTCTTGTCTTTATAAGGGAACAATCAGCAGACAGCCAGGAGCAGCGTCTGGGTGGACATGTCTGGCGTGTACAGCATCAACGTCAACCATAGATGGTGTTGGCTCCATTGTGGAACTGAAATGGTTCAGTTTCTTTGGGCAGTCTCCCAGTGCCATTAAAGCTATGGCAAAGTTAGGGGGATGGCGTGAACCCACACTTTGGAGTCCAGCAGACTTGACTAGGGAGATTGCGAGCAATAGTATGACACAGGTCCTCAGAAGAGGCCCTGTCTTCGAAGCAGCTACTGAGGCCTTATTGTTAAGGATGTGATCACTCCGGGGTCACATCTTATTATTCTGTATATTTATTAATTACTCACTATGTAACAGTCACTGTGCTAGGGACACAGATTGGCATAAGACATTCTCTTTGTCCCAGAGAAACTCACATGCTACCAGGGGAGGAAAAAATGTAAAAAGCTGACTACCACACAGAATGTCAAGGACCTTGTGTATCTTCAAAACATACACAACGTGGCCCCTCCCCATCCTTGTCACCTTACTGTGAATTTTACACACACACTCACTCTCACATTTATTATTTACCATTACTTCCCTTCTCACGTGCCATGGATGCACTGGTTCAGGGGTTCCTTATCTGCCTTCTCCACTCCCTGCCCTAACCAGAGTGTAACTACAGGAGGCCAGGCGCTTTTCTGTTTGCTTCTTAATCTCAGCACCTAGAATACTCATAAAAGGCACCAAGCTTCTTCCATGTGCCAAGCACAGCACTCAATGTGTGTTCACGGAATACAGAGAGAAAGAACGCATGGGTCCTATCAAGTAGCTCCCACAGAATGGAAAAGACGTTTACCATGATCACAATAGTGTGACAAATACTATGTTGGACACAGACAAACTTCCTTTTCATGGTTATACAGGGTTAGGAAACGTGTAAGCTTCTTCCTCTGCTCATCACTTACACACATTTCCACGCCTGCAAGGATGCTCTATCAACTCTTCCCCAAGTATGGCAAGAACATTCTGAACTAGTTACCTGCCCTCAACAGATTAAAAAGTACAGAGCGGGGAGATCAGGGATGCTTAGAGCAGCAAGTGTATGGACAGCAGGAAAGACATGGCAGCCTTAAGTAAGGAGGAGGTTTTAAAAGTTATAAAAAATTACTGAAAACGAAATCATGGCGAAAGGATAAAAACTAAAAAAAGGGCAGTCCGGGGCCTTTTTGTGAAGGGGCAAATAGTCAAACACATTGTAGTGAGGTCGCTGGCATTCCACTCCAGGAGGATGTTTTAAGAGCTCTGCCCACCCAACGTGTGTCAAAATGTTTTCCTTCCCAGGCTTAGTTCTGACTCCCTGACAGAATCCCTGTGTCTTGCTAAGACGGCCTCGGCAAACCCATGGCCAGCTTCCCCAGGCTGGGCTCACGCTTCAGCCCACACTCCAGGACTGCCTTCATGGGCGGTATCAGGAAACTTGCACCATAGTAGGTGCCCCATAAATGTCACTTTCCTCCCACACTTTCCTGTGGACAAAAGGCAGGCCTGGAATTCTCTCTTTCTTTCTTCATATCACCTCTGCTTGTTTTTAAAACAAATTACTAAGAAACAAATACCAGCAATAGAGACTTCAAAAGTTTAAAAAGAGGTGACTTTTTCTCAAGAAAAAGTATAGACTTAAGCACTGAACTCAGCTCAGGTGTCTACTCCACGGAGGAGAGTTTTTCTGACTCATCCCGCTGCCTGCATGCCTCCCTCCTAGATGGTGTTTTTTGCTCCCACAGCAGCTTGTGCTTCCAGCCATCAGAGCATGTATGACACGGCACCACAATTTCTTCTTAGCACATCCATCTCCCCAGCTAGACAGTGAGCTCCTTAAGACATGAACTGCTATAATTATTTCTGCTGCCAAACTCAGCATCTGGGACGGCGTACACTTTCAGGGAACGTATGAGATGAATGAACTCAAGGACCATACATGTGAGAGAACACTTAAAATGGAAGATTTGGCTGAAATCTTAGGATGTCAGATATAAGATACCAAAGTGAGCTGCAAACAGACCACCCTGAAGGATTCGCAAAAGGGGTGGTTGAGGACCCATGCATCAACTCTTAAATCTTTCATCCACCTGGAAGGTCAGGAAAAGAGCTGGGTTTTCAGGAGACAACTGTGGGTTTATTGTGCATCAGGCCTCATTCTAGGGGAGGGGTGAGAGGAGTGTCCCCCTCACAAGTCAGGAGAGCAGGCTTCACCGAGACCAACGGACTTGGCCTGTCCCCAAGGAGGTGGGACCCTGGAATGAGTGTGGCTCCTGTTGGAAGGCAGGGCTGGCTGGCCTCTCAGCGTAGAAGTGGAGGGCAGGTTGCACCCGGATCAGCCGCACAGTCACCATCGGTCAGACTCCAAAAGACATGGCTGTTTCTAGACCTGATGTGGCTCCCGGAGAGAGGCTGCCATGGGCTGTCTTAGGTCCCATCCAACATGGCACCTCATGGGGCAGAGAGTCAGCTTGAGTGACCTACTGGCTTTCTAAGGAATTAGGAGAGGAGAAGCAAATACTAGAACAGAGCGGCATTAGCAAAGACAAGATACTGTAAGTGAGAGGTTTCCGGAAGCGGAGCTCCTCCAACACAATCTATGACAGAGCCTGTAAACACCCATTAGGCTAAGAGAGCACGCAGACCATTCATGACAATGCTGATTAGATAAGAACTTTCCTACATGCCCAACCTCTCTTCCCTGAGCCCTCCGAGCATCTCCGAGGAATCAGAAAAAAAGCGAATGTGCTGGGGACAAAGTGAATGAGGAAGGAAGACTGACCACAGCCCCCTTCTCTCCTACAGCAGCTCGGCCGGAGGAGTGCGGAGAGGTGGTATCTCCAGATGAAAATGGAAATGATGATGACAATACATTTCTTTATATTCTCATTTCTGAATTTTGGCTACAACTTAAGAGACCATCAATCTTGTATTATCCAAGTGACTTTGTACATATCTAAGAAACTAGTGCAACTATCAGAATTTCTAACCAGGGCAGAGAAAAAATAGCTGCAAAAACATAAAGGAGCCATGGGAGTAAAAAACACAGTTGTCCCTCAATCCTATCTCAAGAAGTTGGTTTGTTCTAAGCGCAAGTTACATATGCAGGCGCAATAAACACTGGATCAACATGTATTAAAATGTGAACAGGTTCAAGAGCATGTGATATTTCTTTCTCTTGTTTTTTTTTTGTGTGTGTTTTTGAAATTTTCTACTGTGGCATATATTGATTTGATAATTGTAAGAAAAATATTGCATTCTAAAAAATGGAAAGTTATGCTTATGGGCAGTTAAAGTAACTGGTGCTCAGTCTCCTCTCTCCTGGGAGGCAGGGCTCACTGTGGGTCTCTCACACAGTAAGGAGGACGCCCAGAGAATAGCGCTGTCATCAGAAATAGCACTGCTGAGTTTTCTAATTTCTCCAAATAATTAACATAAAACTGAAACCTCATGAACCCACTGGCTGCAATAAATCTGGAAATTACCACAGCATAACAATACTGAGTTATTATGGAAATGCTGACACGTGCTAAATATAGCCACCCCCCACAATATATTTCTGTTCAAAGGGGTCTATTTGAAGTTGGCCTCAAAATTCATACTTTTTGTCAGCAGGCAGGAGCCGGACAATCTTAATGTGCAGCACGCTACCCTCTTTGTTTGAGAGTCTAGACAGCACAATGAATGCAGTGACTTTTCTCTTTCCTTTCTGCCCACACAATGGGAGCTTTTTAAAAACAAAATATTTGGTAAAATCGCATTTTAATCACTTCTTTTCTCTCTCTCTCTAAAGCAGAGCTATAAATAAACCATGAAAGTTCACATTTGATCGTTACTTCTGAAAGCGAGTGGAGGGTCTCTGTGGGGAAAATAGGGGCCCTGTCCCGCGGCCATGAAAGGAGGCATTCATGGGGTTTGACCCTTCCCCGCCTGGTCAGGGCCCAGCTACCAGTTTGCACACACTGCTCACCACTTCTGGGGGCAGCCTTGGCGACCACCAGGCCTGCGTGGGCGCGGGAAACACCCAGTTCTCATGCACTGTGGCCTGGTCTGGGAGCTACCGAAGGGCTTTAGGCTACACTGGGGTGAGTTACCCAGGGAAATGAAGTTAAGGAAAGGAAGGGGCTCTCAGCACCCATGGAGAAGATGGGGATTCCAAAGTGGCAGACATACTAACTTGGGGAGGGGAGGATCCGGTATCTTCTAGTCCTCCCCTGGGGAAGGGAAACAATGACCCTAAGACTTGGGGAGACTATGGGGAAGTCTAGACCTAGGCATCAAAGGGTACCACAAGCTTGGCAGTGTCCAGAGACATGGTCTACAGGGAACAACCAGGACCTGGCACTGTGGGAGCAACACTGAGCTCCCCATAGGGAGGAGTGAGGTCACCGTAGGTCTCATGACCAGGTGACCCTCGCTTATAGGCGCTTGGTTCCTAATAGCTCAGTGGCTAAAGAAAAGGACAACAGCTGTCATAACAGGGACAATGAAGATCTCCTTAGCCAGTGTTCCTAAAATGGCATGCATGCACTCCAGGGAGAGCTCAGGTGTTGCATTAGGATTCCAGAAGAAAGGATTGGAAGTGTCATTTATATAATTTTTAGTCTA
Source organism: Eptesicus fuscus (assembly GCF_027574615.1). Classification (NCBI taxonomy): domain Eukaryota; kingdom Metazoa; phylum Chordata; class Mammalia; order Chiroptera; family Vespertilionidae; genus Eptesicus; species Eptesicus fuscus. The sequence goes on along the minus strand of NC_072481.1, from coordinate 41,343,795 downwards.
AGGAAGTTAATTAAGCCTGGCCAACCCTTAATATGCATATTGCCACCAGATCCATTATTTGGTCCAAACATCACACAGTGATGGGCCAGGTAAGATGTGAGGTTTCTGAAGAGAGGAATGGGAGCCCTCACTTCTATGTCCACAGCTCCCAGGGTTTGCTACGTGCTGTTCTTCACATGGCCTAGGGCAGTGGTTGGCAAACTGCGGCTTGCGAGCCACATGCGGCTCTTTGGCCGCTTGAGTGTGGCTCTTCCACAAAATACCATGGCCTGGGAGAGTCTATTTTGAAGAAGTGGTGTTAGAAGAAGTATAAGTTTAAAAATTTGGCTCTCAAAAGAAATTTCAATCGTTGTACTGTTGATATTTGGCTCTGTTGACTAATGAGTTTGCTGATCACTGCCTTAGGGAAAAACACTTAAAAAACATTTAATAATGTACTAATGTCTTTAACCTGAAGTCAAAACTTCTGGGTAAGAGTAATGCCTTACACAGTGGTCGGCAAACTCATTAGTCAACAGAGCGGCAAACAGCGGCTCACGAGCTGCACGTGGCTCGCGAGCCGAAGTTTGCCGACCACTGGCCTAGGGGGTCATAGGGATTATCTAGTTCAGTGGTCGGCAAACTCATTAGTCAACAGAGCCAAATATCAACAGTACAACGATTAAAATTTCTTTTGAGAGCCGGAAAACCGACTTCTGCGTATGGGCCACGAAGTTTCAGTCGCACTGTACGTGTGCACCCACACATGGTATTTTGTGGAAGAGCCACACTCAAGGGGCCAGAGAGCCACATGTGGCTCGTGAGCCACAGTTTGCCGACCACTGATCTAGTTTATTTAAAGCAACCCTCACAAAATGGGCAACCGGCTGAAAAAGATTCAGTCCAAGGATTAAAGGTAATGTTGATCATTCAGATTCAACTAAATAAGAAAATGGTGCCCTGGCCAGGTGGCTCAATTGGAGCATCATCCCATACACCAAAAGGTGGCAGATTTGATTCCTGGTCAGGGTGTGTACGGGAGGAAACCAATCAATGTTGATGTTTCTCTCACATAGATGCCTCTCTCTCTTTCTTTCTCTCCCTTCTTCTTGCTATAAAATCAATAAACGTATCCTTGGGTGAAGATTAAAAAAAAAAGAAGAAAATGGAGACACTTTTATATTTGGTACTAGCTCTTTATACTATAAGGTAAAAACAATGAAGACCTAGTCAGATAAGAGCTGGGGGGAAAAAATCAAAATTATCAAGAATAGTGTCTGAGATATAGATACACAGGCACAAACAAAAGCATTAAGCAATCATCAAAAACATACCTGGCCTTCGATGTACAGTGCACCTTAAAATACTGCATAATGTTAGTATGAAGACAGTTGTGTTTCACCTGTTTTATAGCATGGAATCTACAAGCACAGAACACATCTATGCCCATTCTTAAGTAAGTTTCCATGTATTGAGAATGCAAGCTCAAAATGTTTTTAACTGATAGGGTGTATGACCGAAGAAACATCTACTGGCATCTACTGACCTAGCAGACAACTTCCATAGCACTGCTCCGTTACCGGTTTAACCAGCACTCCCCAGGTCCCAACTCTGTGCCACGCAGTGTGCTAACTGCTTTATGTACGTGACCTTTTTAATCCTCAAAATGACTATATGACACAGATGTTATCATCTATCTTCACTTTATGAATCAAGGAAGTAAACAGTATAAAATGTACCCAAGGTCATGAAGGCAATATGTAGTACAAGCAGAATTCAAGCCCATTTCTGACTGCAGGCCTGAGCTTAGCCCTTCATACAGGCCCCATGGTCCTTCCTGTACCTCTCTGTGATGCAGAAGCCTCATCTTTAAGTCCCCTCACCTTGAGTTCAAATCCCACTTCTGCTGCTTGTTAGCTGTGGGATCTCTTGTGTGAGAACGAGTGTGAGTGTGTGAGTGTGTGTGTGTGTGTGTGTGTGTGTGTGACAAGCCAATACAGTACATTGTACCTTTTTCAGAGATGCTGACACACAGCTCTGAGATACACGAACCTGCCTTCTTGAGGAACTCTGACTCATTTTACTGGAACAACAGGCTCACATGCTAATGTGTGGGCTGAGGCACATGACCCCTTCACAGAAAAACAGAGAGGATAGCAGTGTGATTTTCCTCCAACAAGCACTAAGAAATGGCTACTTGTTCATTTAGTTATTTTTGTTTTTATTTTTGACAAAGTCATCTTTTCACTCACATCTGGTTTTCTGTGCAACCTCCGTGCACTGGAAACAATAATGTCAATTTAGAAGCAGGAAGGGATGAGAGAAAGGAAAGAGTGGGAGAAGTCTTCATCATTAATCACGATATGAAGACTCAATATCTCAGTTATAATTTTAAATCCCATCTATCTACCCACCTACTTACCTACATACACACGCATATATTTTGTTTAGGGTGTTGATTACATAGGGGTACACAGTTATCAAATTTCATCAAACTGTACATTTAAGATCTATATATTTCACTTTATGCATAATATATTTCAATTTAAAATGATAAAAATAAACATCTTATATGTGTCTAAGTATATATGTTGGTATATCCATATTTTACTTAATTTTTACTTATATGCCTACCAAAAGGGAATAAAAATTTAAATGCCCAGTTTTCTAATCTTGATGCTAAAATATACTTCAAATTAGTCTCTTGATCATAAAAGAGGGGTGGAGGTGTGGAAGCTCTCCAATTCTGTAGGAAATGGAAATGCTAGTGGAAAGATAATGAGTTTCAGAAATAAAAGGGTTAGGGTAGTATCTGGGCTCTGCTACTTACTGGATGTGTGAACTAAGCCTCAGTTTTTCCATCTATAAAGTGGAGTAATAGTATCTACTCATAGTGTTGTTGAAAATCCCAGTATCCGACTCTCTGACTATCACCTCCCAACTGGTCCCCTAACTTCCACTCTGGCATTCTCATAGCAGTCAGGGTCCCTCAGGGTGGTTTTCAGGGAGAGACAAAATGATAGGTTCTGACTGAATCAGACAGACTGCCAGGGGGTAAAGTTGGGCTGTATCAGTCACTAGCTGTTTTATCACGGACAAACTATTGAACTTCTTTATGCCTGTTTTCTAAAGATGGAAGTAATGGTAGTATGCCTCTTGTAGGACTGTTGGTAGGATCATGTGAGTTATTCCAGGTAAAAGCACTCAGAACAGAGCCAGCATGAAGTAAATCCTCCATAAATTTTGCATATTTATTAGCATGCAAGCTCCATGTGGCCAGGGGTTCTTATTTGATTCATTCACTGCACTAAGAACTGAGCCTGGCCAGAATGGGCCATCCATAAATATTGGTTGAATCAATCAGTAAATGAGGTGAGTTAAACTTTAACCTTTTGGGATTTTTTTACCCACAATACTTCTTATTCCAAATGTATGGGGGGTTTTCCTCAGACCAACCGATTCTCTAAATCTCCAGACAACCGGCTGTCCTACAACTTAATTTAATTTGGAAACTAACTACCTGGAGTAGCATCAGACTCCACAGGTTTAAGGACTCAATCCTACAAGATTGCAGATGTCAGTAGCAAGCCCAGGCCTCCCATATGTTTGCCGGACCAGCTGTAAAGAGGAGGTTCCCATGACCAGCCTTCACATCATAGATTTGATGACTAGAACGGCTCACAGAACTCAGGGAAGCAGTTTGCTTACTATTACCAGTTTACTTTAAAGGATACAACTCTGGAACAGTCAAATAAAAGAGACACACAGGACAAGCTATGGGGTGTGGAGCTTCCCTGCCCTCTCTGGGGTGCACAACTAAAGGCTCTCCAAACCCTGTGGCTTAGGGGCTTTTATGGAGGTTTCATTATAAAGCAGGGTTGATTAAATTATTGGCTTTGGTAATTCACCCACTCTCCAGACCCTCTCCCTCCCTGGTGGTCAGGGGGTGACACTGAAAGTTCCAACCTCTCTTTAATCAGGCCTTGGCCTTTCCGGCAACCAACCCCCACGCTGAAGCTACCTAAGGTCCCTGACCACCAGTCTTCTCATCGGTATATAAAATACACTCTTTTCCCTTCAGAGATTCCACGTGTTTCAGGAATCATGGACAAAGATCAAACATTTGTACTTTGTTATACAAGGGTCTCTCATCCCTAAAAACTACAATGGACTTCCACTGGTTTTTGAATGAAATTCAAATTTTGCAGGATAGCCTAGAACTTCAAGATGGAGCTGGTGACAATGTCTCCAACCTCATATCATGTCCTGTTCACTGTGCTCAACATGCTAGATACACTGGCCACCTTGCTGTTGACTGCACGCACATGTCAAGCTTGCTCCTGCTTCTCTCAGGAACCCTCCTCTCCTGGATCTCTGACTGTCTAGCTTTTTCATATGATTTAGGTCCTTTTCAAACATAATCTCTATGAGGCCACCACTGGCCACTCTTTGCTGAAACGGTCCACTTCTCCCAAACATCTTTTTCACATCATTTCACTTTCTTGTCTTTATAACCCTTCATAGCACGGAGCATGACCTGAGATTCTATCCTTAGTTCACCTGTATCCTTGTTGATTGTCTCCTTTTTCCTCACCTCTACTCATCCTTCCATGGAGGCAGGGTCCTTGGCTTCCTTATTTTTTGATGTAGCCCAAGTGTTTAGCACGGCATTAGGTAAACATCAGCTGAAAGTACAAACTTATTGAACGCCCATTGGAGAGGCACTATGTATCTGCATCTTGTCTCATCTGATGCTCACAAGCATTCGGTGACAGAAGCCGTATTACCTAATTTGGAATGAGGAAACAGAGGCTCAAAGAGGTTAAGTGACTTGCCTAAACCAGTAAATGGCTGAGGTAGGATTTGAAATGAGCTTTAACTCATGAATAAGACCAGGCCCATTCCTTGAGGAGTGCACAACCAACAGGAAGATCTGTACTTTGTGAGATCTGATGACTTCAGAGCCCTGAAAGACCCTAAAAACTAGCTTTTTCCACTGTTAGACAAAGTCAATCATAGTCATGATATTGTGCTTACAGGGGTAAGAAGGTGCATTCATTGACACATGGAAGATTGTTCACATTAATTTTGGAAAGACAATTACTGTCAGCTGTATGACCCTGAGTGAGACCCTTCCCCTCCCTAGGACTCACTTTCCTTATCAGTAAAACGAAGGGGTTGGATTAAATTATTTCTAAAAGCTTTGCCTACTCTACAATCTGTTGGTTTCATGCACATGTCTTTTTTTTTTATTATTAACTCTCAGTTAACTAGTGAACCAGTGACTTGCAGTAATGGTACAGCGCATTGGGGTTTTATTAGGCCACTCTGAGTGGGAATATACCCCACTGTGTTTCTGCAGCAAAGTACAGTTTCATCGCAATCCTATCACAGAAAACATAGCACTGGGTGCAGCAAAAATATCAACCTTCTTGCTAAAAGCATCAGACAGATTACAGACTCCCAAACTGCAAGAGATTACCCATCTAATAATCTATTGTTGATTGAAAAGAAATAGCCCTACCCACATGTCTGTCTGAAAAGGCATAAAGTACTGCAGTAAGCTGGAACAGAAATAATAATAGCAATAGCTCAACAATAATAATTATGGAAGCTAACATTTATTGAGTCCTTACTATGGCCCAGAACTGTATTAAATACTTTATCTACTTTATGTCCCTGATGAAAGATGAGGAAATCACACATATTTGGAACCTGTACTCTTTTTTTCTTCTTCTTTGGAACCTGTACGCGTAACCATGCATGATGGAACAAAGGCTTTGGTGATATACGTGACATGATTCAAATCCTAGCTCTGCCACTTGATACTCTGACCCTCAATTTATTCATTTTGAAAAGGGGGACTTAAATACCTATTTCATAGGCCTGTTCTGTGGACTAATGCTTAGAAGGATCATTGTTATTATTATTACTATTACTAATTACCCACCAACTGAAACAAACCATATTTTCCCAGAAAGTTTATCAAAAGCTAAAAGTTCCCTGGCTGGTGTGGCTCACTTGGTTCACACCGTCCCCTGCACTGAAAGGTCCCAAGGATTCCCCGGCCAGGGCACATATCTGGGTTTGCAGGTTTAATCCCAGGCAGGGGCTTGTTTGGGAGGCAACTGATCGATGTTTCTTTCTCACATTGATATTCCTCTCCCTTCTTCGCACTCTACAATGAATAAAAACATATTAAGGAAAAAATAACAAAAAACTAAGACTTCCCATGCATATGCTTGAGTGTCAATATTCCCAGGGTTCTCATGATCATTTCCAGACTATTATTCTTCCATCTGCGAGCAAACACCCTGCTCCTCTGAGGTTGACACCGCCCAATGATGGAGATACAATCATACCTACCTCCCCTGCTGTCACCGTCAGCCTCTTGCTCACATTCCCTATGTTAAATGCGACCAAGGCCTACGGTGAAGTTTCCCTATCCAACTGGAGGTTTGTCATTATCACGGAAGATCTCAGCATCTCTTTACAAGGCCCATCCAATGCTGAGTCTCACTAGTTTCAAAATATTTCCCACTCCAGGAACTCTAGTCTCCACTTTATTTCAGCACTCACTCCCACAGCCACACCCTTAAACTGTAATCACTGAGACACCTACACTTATGTCTATTCCAGTATTCTAATAGCCACTTTCTGACTTAGCCCAATTTTCACATTTGCCCCAGCATTCTTACCCGATGCCTTTCCCCACCTCATGGTGATCTCCAGAACCTCAATTCACCCTTTCTTTAAATCCCTATACTCCTTCTGGCTCAAATTTCTTCCATAGCTGGAATAGAGTGTACTATCTATTTCATCAAACACACCGACCAACAAGAATCACCACTAATGCCCTCTTAGTTGCCAAATTCAATTGGTATCTCTAATCCACAAAAAAAATCATTTAGCTAAGATATGCTTCATTTACGGATGTACTGGAGACACTTTGTTTAAGATGGAGCAGGCCAATGGGAGACTGCAACTGGAAAATGTGCAACATCCTAGAAGCTCTCAGAGGCTGAACACCTTGGAAATTTATACGGCCTGCTTCGAAGTTAATTCTGAACTCCCAAGATTCTTTGGCCAGCAGATGTGGAACTATAACTGGCAACAAAGAATCAAAATGTAATGGTATTAACACAGTGCATAATGACTGAGCTGCAAGGGATGTTGGCTAATCACTAGGGTCAGTTTCTTGGTGTGTTAGGTTGGTAACTAAGCAAATTATCTAAGACACAGGCCATCCATCCATCCATCCATCCATCCAACCATCCATCCATCCCTCCCTCTGCACTCCTTAAAGCTCCCTGCATTGGGCTTCCAACTCTTCTAGGCCAGAGCCACATGAGAGGTAGGGCTTGGACACCCTGATTTCACATTTAGGGCTGACCTTAGATTTGCTTACAGAACAGAAGTCCCTCTAGCTACGCCAGAATTTATTTTAAACCCACTTCAGGAGGGAAAAGACAAACAGAGAGGTTGAATCTGTATCCAAGAGTTGGGGAGACCAAGGAAAACACCAAAGCACCAAGACAAGAGAAGGGCTGGAAGGCAACTGTGAAGCCAGCAGGGTAGGGAGGAAGCAGAGGTCAGACAGAGAGAGGGAAAGGCATGGAATGCAAGTCCAGGATAGACCATTGTGGTTCCTTTTAAACTGATTTATAGTTTTTTTCTGTACTCCCAAAGCCCCTTGGCTTCCCTCTATCTTAGCACGTAGCACACAGTAGGATAAATGTCTGTTTACTGATATGTCTCCCCAACTAGACTGTGAGATCTAATGGCCTCTATATTCCCAGCAACTGATATAATGTGACCTTTCTATACCCACTGAGAAATGACAGAATGAATGAGTAGATGGATGGATGAATGAATCAGGGTGTGATATCTACAGAAAGCAATTTTGGGATCTCCCTCAGTTGTTCTTTTTGGAATTTCCTAACTGTTAGGTCAACAAATTCATTGTCAGGTGTCAGGCAGGCAAGATCATGGACTCTAGGTTTCCTAGATTGAAACTCGGGCTCTTCTACCTGAATGACTTGGGCTATTTGTACCTTTTGGGCTAATCTCTTTGTGTCTTAGTTTACTCATCTGTAAAACAGAAGAGAAAGAATTATTCATAGTTACTGAGAAAATGCATGCAAACCATCAAATTAGTGTTGATAGCTTTAAAATTTGCGTTACTTTTATTGTTATAATTATTATATCCAACTCCTCCCCTCCCTGCTCCTCCCCCACACGCCCCAGCACTACCCAGGATCTTGTAATGTTTTCTTGAGTGCTACTATTTAAAGACAGCACTTCCTAATCTTGTGCTACGTATGACATGCTGCCTGGGCAGGGGAGTGATAAGGAGCATGGAATGAAGGCACCATTCAACACGGAACACCAGCTGATGTCTCTGTTTAATGAGGGGAAGGAAGATGAACAATGAACAGAATGGGGGCTGTAGGGAATGAAAGTGGTAGGAGCTTCTAGTTTTAGAAACACGGAGTTTATTTCTGAGTTGGACTTCCAGGCCTTTTACCTAAAACAAACACAGAAAACAACAACTCTGTCAGCTGTGTTTATGAGTATGAGCTTGCTCTTGATTTCACAAGACACAGGGAATTCGGTCTGCTTCCCTCTGGTTACTAAATTATAGACAAGCACATGATGTACTGGAAAGAGAACTGATCTGGAAATCAGGAGGCTCCGGTCTTGGATTAGTCTTAGTCTGGGCTCTGTGATTTTGAGTAAGTTGCTTCCTTTCTTTGGCTCCCCGTTTCCTCTTCTCCAAAATGGGAAGTTTGAGCCAGATTATGCAAGTTTTGTTGTTAAAACCATTAGTTATTGAGTACCTGTTATGTGCCGGGCACACATCAGTGAACCTGATCACACCAGGGAACCTGACAGCTCTGATCCCTGACCTCATGGAACTCTGAGTCCACTGACGAAATACAGGTGCTATTGGAGAGTATCAGAGGGAGACCAAACTAGCTGGGGGCTTAGGCAATGGGAGATGGAGGAATCTCTGCGAAGAGGTGGAGCATTTCTTCCATGTTAACTAACGTGAGGGTCATTTACTTTATGCAAAACACCATGCGAGGAACTAATGACACAGGACAGATACTGTCTCCCCCCCCCCCCCCCCCGCCCTTTTACAGAGAAGGAAGGCAAGGCTCAGGAAAATTAAGAAAGCTGCTCAGGGCCACAAGCTGCTAAGAGGACAGGCAGGTTCCAAGTCCAGGTCCTTCTGCCTCAGGAGCACAGGAGCCTTCACATTAAACTGAGTCCCAAGTAGACTGCAGGGAAAGAAATCAAGATGACTGCTACAAAACAAGAAATCGGTCTCATCCTCTTTCACTCACGCAGTACGCAGAAGGTGGGGTGACTCTCTTGGGTTCCCCCTCCCTCCCCCCCGCCCCTCGCCCCGCAATAGGCACCTCTGATCAGGAGCTGAGAGGAGGGAAGACACACGCTGGGGCCTTGCAGACTGATCTGTAAGAGCCAGAAACCCAGCGCCAGAGGCAGAGGAGGAAACGGAATGAGGGAAAGCAGGTGTCGTGGGGTGTCAGAGCCAACCCACCCCCAGCCTCTGGGTTTGCGATGAGTACACTGAGGACCCGAGTGGATATAGAACTTGTCTGAATTCACACCATTTACAAATGGAGAGCAAGGCCCCGTACCCAGGTCTCTTCCCTAGGGCCACCCAAACCCAGTGAGCCTCCTCCGTTCAAAAAGCAGACCCGCCAAGAACCTTAATTTTGTGCCCATCTCAAAGCCACCCCCGGCTGTGCTCAAGGAATGGGCACTGCGGAACGTTCTCACGAAAACTCCCAGCTGAACACACAAAGCAGCGGGCCTCAGGGAACATGTGAGGACTGTCTTCAGGGATCTGTGCTGGTGAGGTTACAAAAATCACAATATAGGAATAAAAGAGCATATGGAAGACATCAGCAAAGCCCTCGCCTTCTTCCCATATGTAAACTCGGCCTTCGCTTAAAGTCATTAAGCAAACACAGATGCAGCCAAGCCAGGCACCAGATGGCAAACGAGAGTTGGAATAAAAGGTAAAAAAAAGCTTTGGGTGTTTATTCAAAACTGGGAAGAAAGCCATGATCCAAAATGTCGCGGTTTCCGCAGAATGGTCACCTAGGGTCACCAGGACCCAAAAGTGACCAAAACATAACAACCAAAAATCCCTGGGGCAATCATGGTTGGGAAACCGTAGGGCAACCTCTTCTATCTTCTGATTGGGAGACAGTGTTGGGAGAAAAGATAATGTGGGGAATGGAAGCAGTGGTTCAGTCCTAGAAGGACGAGAGAGGGACGGGAATGTGGGGGGATCCGCGTCAGCTGAGCATGTACACGTGCCAGGAGCTTTGCATCCTCGGCTCGGCTCATCCTCACAACTGCCCAGTAGGCACTGGCCGATTTTACAAATGAGGAGATGTCATCTATAGCTCAAGAGAGCGCTTAGATTCCAAGGTCCCACCACAGGAATCCCAACCTAGCTGCTTCCAATGCTCCCTGTGCACTGTTCCCAGCTCTGCAACTCTGATTTCTAATCTTTGATCATGTTGTCAACCATAGACTATCTGACCCAGAAAACGGTCCCTAAAAGATTCCATTCAGCCCATAATCACCGAGCATTTGCCATGTGCCATGCCCCCAGGAATACCCAGGGATCATATCTATGTACCAGACACACAGGGAAGCCACATGGCACTCTCTCCCCCTTCTGCTCATACCACTGGGGATCAAACCTGCAACCGAGGCATGTGCTCTGACTAGGAATTAAACCGGCAACCTTTCGGTGCACAGAATGATGTTCAACTGAGTCACTCAGGCTGAGCAAAGCAAGTGCTCTTATATTTGGTTACCTCTGTGTCTAGTGGATTCAGGGTGGGGGCATGTGACAGTGCTGAGAATGCCTCAGAGGAGGAAAGTGACAATACTCAGAGAAGACCACAAAAGCAACTGATGTCAAAGCTAGGACTAAACTTGGGACTCGGGACTCCCAGGCTGCACATCTTTCTCATGAGCTGATGAAGGGTAGGGAGAAAATGGAGGGCTGGTAAGTAGAAGGGGCCAGGAATGTGGGGGGCGGGGGAGAGTGAGTGGAGCTCTTTTAGTGCATGTCCTCAAATCACTCTCAAATTCCCAAGGGGTTCTTCCCCCCACCCCCACCTTGCATCATCTTTTCCTGTGAGAACAAAACCCAAAAGAACAATTCTTTCAATTATTTGAAAGAATGTTTTGGATATGGCCAGACAGAAAGGTAAGGCTGTGTTTGGTAGCTTGGGCAGAAAATCGCTTAGTGTATTTGCATAAATCAAATGAATCTCTGCCAGATAACCAAGAAATAATGTGCCAAGTTAGAAGAAAGAACAGAATAAGAAATTGTCTTGTCCACAACCTCCCCCCTGAGCCCTCTCTGCTTGGAAGGTTGAGAAGCGCAGCATGGCTCAGACAGCTGTCTCGTTAGACCCTCCCTGTGTTGGAGAGCAGTCTGAATGTGGGAGATGAGGGTTCCCTCCTCCCCCAGGCTGTTCCAGGGCACGGAGGCCAGGGAGGGTCTCGGCATTCCTGAGCTGCCCTGCCTCACAGTATTTATGGTACATGTGCATGTATAGTATGGCATGCACGATATGTATGCATGATATGTATATGTGTATGCATGCATGTAAGAAAGCAGCCTGTATGTTATGGCTTAGCTGACATTAAGAGGGTGTGCAGACATTAACTAGATGGAGGATGGGGAAGACGCATCCCGCAGAGGCGAGAACCACGTGGAGGAAGGGAAAAGGATACACCGAGGGATGAGAGGCCAGTGTGGTTGGAGCAGATAGGGCGAGGGCAGATGTGCCTAAGACAGCTGAGAGGCAGGAAGGGGCCACAGCACTGGGACCTTGCAGTCTCCTTCCCCGGAGCTCTCGGAAACCAGAGGTGCCACCCCCAGCTGCTCTGCCACCTCCAGCCTGCAGGGGCCAGGAGCAGAGGTCCAGGGGAAGGTTAGGACGCACTGGCGGACGAGGGAGGTGCACACAGATGTGACAGGTGCTCAGGAGGCTTTGGTGATGATCGATGGGGATGCTGGGGAGAAGGTTGTCAGAAATACTAAAGAACTTTTAGATTTTGTGGCTTAGGCATCTGGCTCACTTAGGTAGAGGGACAGTGAGGACTGGTGCTTAGAGCTGTTTGCATAAAGCCAGCTTCCTTTGATCTGAAAGGGCTTATCCAGGGTCCGTGGGTAACAGGAGAGAGAGAGAGACAGAACCTCAGCCTGGACCCCTCCTGCTCAGAGGACAGTAGCTACCAGAAAAGAACATCAAGAGAAACAATGTTGCAAAGATTCCTCACAGACCTGGCCAAAGCTTACATCAGCCAGTCATGTGGGCTGTAAGCTCCATTATTCAGTAAGAAATGGATTTGTCCCTGTAAGTGCTGCAAGATCTGACACTTATACCTGAGATGTGAAGGCACTTTCCCCCACCTCTTTTTAAAGCAGCAGCAGCTCTGACATCCCGGGAATGTAAGTGCAGCCGCTGGGCACGCACCACAGTGTGTGGCTCACAGCTTTCCACAGGGGCACCTCCGTTTTTCTTAAGGTGGTGAGGAGGGGATGGAAGGAAATGGGTGTGAAAGTGGGTGTCAAGAAAGAGGCCGTGAGGCCACGGAAAAATACTAGGGCCCCTGTGCACAGACATCTTGGAGCAAGAAAATGGTGCCTGGAACTACAGCAGCCTTTATGTGGGGGTGCATGGAGTGGAGGGCTACACTGGGAAAGGTATGCAGGATGCAGATGGGAAATTCAAGGGGCACTTAGCAGCTTTTCAAGTCTGGAATGGTGATGGGGAGGCCCATTTAAATAAGCAACTAGATGGGAATTTCCTCCACTTCCCACTCTCACTCATTCCTACCAGATTCCTACTCGGGGAAGAGGTCTTACTTCTGCCCTTGTGGGGGAGACAGAAATGGGAATGAGAACCCCACCAGTCATGAAGCGCACACCAGTGGCAATGGCTGGCACTTTTAGTGCCCTGTGTGTTTGGCACCATAGTAAGAGTACACACCTTATCTCAGCAATATTCGCAGCAACCTCAAAAGATGGATATTACCATTATTATCCCTATTTTCCAGGGGAAAAAAAGAGGTGAACAGAAGTTGAGGAACTTGCCCAAGATCACCCAAGATTCAAGGTGGTAGAACCAGGATTCAAAGCCAGGTAGTAGAATCCATTTGCTCAACTGAGTGGTATACCAAGGGCAGGGTAGTGGCAGCTGTTCACACAAGATGTGGGCATTGTCTCTAGAGCATTAAAATCTAACAATTAGATGAGCTAAGAAGTCCCTCTGCTTTTTATTATTGCATGCATTGGCACTAGGCAAATCTTCCAAGGCAAACCTCTCCCACCAATATATTTCCCACCCTTCCTAAGCCACTGGCTTAGCCACTTGGGAAGGTAAGGATTACAACTCACATGTTATAGATATTAAATCCAAACACCCCCATCACACCCTGTACCACCTCCCCGTTAAACCCTGATAACAAGTATTGGTGATATGTGCGATTACTTCCTTAGTGTCTGTTTTTGCCATCGGAACATCAGCTCCATGAGGTTAGGCTGTGTCTACAGTTCATGCTGAAGCGCAGGGCTTAGCAGGTGGATGGTGCTCTCCCAATAAATAGCTGGTGAATGAACAGGTGAGTAAGTGTGCAACCTTCAAGGTCACCTCCGTGAAGTTTTCCTTCAGGGAAGAAGGGAGGGAGCTGTGAGAATGAGGGGCAGCCCAGGGAAGCCTAGGAAGTTCTCGCTCAGGTGTGAAGAGCAAAGGTCTGAGTATAACTTTGAGCTTCAAGGCACCCCCACCTTCCTCCTTATGGAAGGAACCGCTACTCCCAGGAAGAGGGATACTCCAACCTTCCTCCTAGGGGACCACTATTCCCAGCGAGAGAAGACACCCCTCTTAGGACAGATATTTTGAGAAGTAATAGATCCTGAACCTGCCTGGGGCCAGAAACTACTTGTACTTTAGCCCAGATTTGGGATTATCTTTAGAACTGTGCAACCCTAGATTAAGATCTAGATACAAAAGATCCCAGCATGTTCCCTAGAGAGAGAAATCGATGTTGTTTTTGGCATGGGTCTAAGCTGCTGGATAAACGTATCTCTGCAAACATCTCTGTGACCTATGTTTTTATTTTGAAATGGGGGCCTGTTGGTTTACATGTTCATTAAGACTAAGATGTCCTTTGCTCAAGTGCGATGGAACAGCACCCCCACTGTAGGCCACCTCAAACCTGATTGTTAAACAAGACTGTAATCCTCAGTAAAACATGCTTGAGGTCGTGTGGTATCGCGTCCTCCTTTCTTATCCTTCAAAATATATTTTTTGTATTCCCCCCCTAAAAATAAAATGATGTTCCAGGCAACCTTTGTGGGTGGTCCAATCCATGAGAGAAGAGCTCCCAGGTCTCCTGAGAGGGGGGTCACAGTGAGGTCAGTTCTCATGCTGGAAGCCAGCATCGAGGAGAGAGGCCACATGGACGGCACAAGGAAGTGCCCTGGTAGCCCCCTGGCCACACAAAGAAATCAACAGAATGGCTTAGAATTTAACAGGAGGCAGGCAGAGAACCAGCAAAGATGAGACAGATGGAAAGTCTCCTGGCCCCCAATTCTGCCATGATATATTTGAAAAGTTCTGCAGTGTTAGGCGAAGAGCCTTAAAGTAGGAAGTCTCCAGTGAATGGGTGACACCAAAAACTTGCCCATTTCTATGGCTCACTTCCTGGAATTTTCTCCCTTTAAGACAATTTAATGAAGATAATATCTCCAGATGAATATGTTTATACTTTTATTATGCTTAACGAGAAGGGATCAGGGGATAGTCACCATTCTAGAGGGAATCTCCATCCTATCTACTAACTACAGGATGGGGAAGTCTAGGGAGGGGCCCCAAAGAGGTGGGTTGGGTGTGGGAGAGATAAGTGTCCACAGAGGGAGCAAGAAGCAAAAAGCTACTTCAAGGCCTTTGATACCTTATGGAGAGAGAGGATAGATTCCAAGGAGGGTGGGCTTTGGAAGTATTTTTACTTTCCCCCAATAATCTTCTTTTCCTGTTCCCCTGCCCCTGTCTCTCTGCCTCCATCTTTCCTTCTTCGTCCTTCCCTTCCTGTATATTTACTGATCATCTACTATGTGCTGATCATGATCTTAGGTTCTGGCAGTCACTGGTGAGCAAAAGCATGGCCCCCACCCTTGGGAAACTCCGAGCCTTGTGGAGGAGACATTAAACAAATATTCACAAAGATGTCTACCATGATGCTTTACACTTTGTACTGTGGAGTGGAAGCACAAAGGGCTACAGCCTATTGTGTGAGGAACAGTAGCTGAGATTGATGGGATCGGGGATACTTCTCTCTGGGAGTGACATTTAAGCTCACGGATGAAGGAAGAGGACTTAGGTCAAGAAAAAGTTGGTGCCTGGGGTGGAGATGTAGCATTACAACAATGATAACAGTGATGACAATAACAACAGATGAAACTTACTGAGCAGTTATTATATGCCAGTCACTGTTCTAAAGATCGAAAAGCTATTCATTTAAAAATCCTACCTAATAATACACAAATATGCAAATTGACCGCACCTTCGCTACGCCCAAGACACACCCACCAGCCAAGCCATGCCCACCAACCAATCAGGACGAGTATGCAAATTACCCAACAAAGATGGCAGCTAATTTGCATATCAAGACAGCGTAGAAAGAAGCCAAGAGATGCTGAAGGGAGCAAAGCTGCGGAGAAACAAGCAAGCCAGGGGGAGGAGAAGGGAAAAGCGGAGGCAGGGCTGGGGAGAAGACGGGCCGGGGGACAAGGGAGGAGCGGAGGCGGGGCCGAGGGAGAAGAAGGAAGGAGAGCGGGGCGGGCTTGTGGAGAAGGTGGGCCGGGGGACAAGGGAGGAGCGGAGGTGGGGCGGGGTAGAGTGCAACAGGAAACCCTATTGCAGGATTTTTCCTGCAACGGGAACGCTAGTAAGTAAATAAAAAGAAAAGCTAACCATTTAATCCTCACCTCAAGTCTATGAATTAATTACTGTGATTGTCCCCAGGTACCAGATAAAAAGGAGGCTCAGAGAAGTGAGGTAATTTGCCCAAGATCACACAGCTGGGAGGTACAGAAACCAAGATAAAACTCAGGTTAATCTGACTCCAGGAAAGAACGGCCAGCAGAGGAAATGAACCCTGTGGTGGGTTCTAGAATTTTTTCCTAAATTCAAGGGCAGAAATCCACGGCAGGAGTTCCAGGGGGTGAAACCGGCATTTTTCCCATGCCCTGTCTGGTTCCAGTGGAGAGCAAGCAGGCATGGAGCATGAGGCCAGTTGGGAGAATACTGCAGTGGTCTAAGATGGAGTAACAGTTTGCATGAAATATCCAATAAAATAACTAACCAACCAGCTCAACTTCTGAATGCCTCCCTTCCCTTCAGGTCTCCTTCCTCTGGTTCCCTTGCCCTCTCTGTCCTCCCACCCTGCGTCTTTCAGCAGAAGGTGAGGGTCACAGTGATAACACCCCCACCCCGTTCCCTTTGCCGACCTGCGGACAGGCCCTGGCACCCCTTCCTCTCCTCCGGGCACCCTCCTGCTTCCCGACCCTGGATCGTCCTCTTCCGGGCCTGCGCGGGGAAGGAGCAGCTGCTGTTATCTAAAACAACTCCCAGCTGTTCTCCCAACTTTTCTCAAGTGCTTCTGAGTGTCAATGCCCCCAATTAGTTAAAATAGGAAGGGAGGTGGTAAACAGAGGAGCAAAAGAGAGGCCTAATTTTAGCTGTAGTCAAAAGGACTTCCCCCTAAAGACACTGTGATCTCAAAATACTCAGCTAAGCACATGTGGATGCTGCAGGGACAGGATTTAAAAAGCTACAGGGGAGCATTCAAAGGCCAAGTGGGGCAGGGCAGCCCCTGCCTTCCTGTTCAGCTGGATCGAACGGGAAGGGAATGAAAACAAGACGGAATTTACTAGGTTGAGTGTGCGTCCACTCAACAATGCATTGCCCCCTTGCAGCCCCAGACTGCCCTCCTTTTACAGATGAGGAAACTGAGGCTCGGTCAAGTTGAAGTTACTCTGTCTGAGGTGACACAGCTGACCCAAGAGCAGGGATTTAAACCTGGGTCTCTTTGGCTTCCCAGTGTCTAGCAGGAAGAAGATGGGGTCCCGAATCCAAGACACATGGGGCACGGGGCAGAGGGCATAAGCAAAGCTTCGGGGCAGAGCCTCAGAGCAAAAATCCAGAGGATGCTGGTTCTCAGAACACTCAGCAGCATCACTGTAGGAACTGGCACGGACCACTCAGGGCCTTGACGTTTTCCCGGCCTGAAATCCCTCCCAGCCCTCACAAGACGTGCTGCAGGAAGGGCCAGGCTGCCACTGGCAATTTACAGGTAGATAAATCATGTAGTGAAGGCCCCCCACCCCTCACTCCAGCAACAAAGACCCCTGCTTTCTGCAATCAAAGATGCAGTCTTGGGCAAAGGAATCTGAACTGGCTAATCCCCCCGCCTTCTTAAGGTTACGGTGGAATCTGGGCTCCTTCAGAAAACAGGCCACCTGGTAGGACTCATCATGTCAACTTCCTTCATCTCAGTTCAAGCTTAAAAGGCCTCTTCACGGGGAAGCTCCCCAGTGAGGTTTTCCACGCACATCTGGAGACTCTCCACAATGGGCCTTTGAAGCGGCCTGAAGCATTCCGGGAAGTCCGCCTCGCTGGGCTGGAGTTTAAAGAGCAGAAGCCCACATTTATTTTTCTTTCCCGCCTTCTTTGACAAAACTCCCCCCGGTGGTTTGTGGGCATTTGCAAAGCAGCCCTGATGTTCAGCTCACGACTTCCAGGGCTGCAGCCTTTACAGCAAAACAACAATGAAGCGAAGTCTGAGGCAGCACAGGGACCAGAAAGATCTGTTTATGGGTTTGGCTTCTCCGCCAGACTCTGAGTCGTGCCTTAGTCATCGTGTGGCAGAAAGAAAGAGGACTGTGGACTCCAACGACATTGTTCCATCGCTCAGCACTGGTGACATTTTGTCAAGTCACTTAAACTTTCTGATCTTTGAAATGAGTTCATAGTGCCTGCCTTATATGGACTATGAAACATGACACGAGGTGGGTGAGAAAAATCACATGGCACATTGTTTGACATGGACTTTGCAGGGTTATGCTGTCCCCTCTGCCAGGTCATCCTCCCGCACATAGGCCAGCGGCTACTCACTCTGGACAATTCAACCCAGCGATGGTCTCCTCCTCTGGTGATGTCTGAGCCCCGCCTGCTGAGGCCAGTCTAGGTGCATGTCTTCTATGGCTCAACGCCCCCATCCAATCCATAGTTCACCGTTACTTCCATTTAATGCATATGTCCGCCATTCCCTCTCCCACCATGGTAACAACTGTAGACACATGAGGTCTTTCATTCTCACGGACTCTCCATCCCAGGCACAATGCCTAGTATATTGATGTGCTCAGTGAGTATCAACCGACTAATAAATTTAGCAAATATTTATTGAGCACCTGTTACTCTCTGAGACAAGTACTATTCTAATTACTTAAGATATAGCAGTAAATAAAAAAGACACAGCCCTGCTTTCATAAGTTGACATCCTTGCAAGAAAATCAGGGAATGCATTAAGGGATAGAGAGAGTAATATATAAAGAGTATCGAAGGCATTACTCTCGTTCTTACAACAAGGAAACAGCCAACTAACTGAAAACCACCGATGTTGCCTGGACTTTTTTTGGAGAGCTGAGGTTACAGGGCAAACCACCACCCTGAGACCTGGAGAGACGGCAGAATCCACAGTCACAGTTGAGGTCTCCTGACCTAGAGCAGGAGCCACTGGAGCCACACACTTGCAGGGACACGTAAGTGGTCACTTTGATGAAGTGCTGGGGCTTAGGGTGGACCAGCGTAAGACCGAGACACTCCTGGGGCTGCAGTTGTAGTGGAGGGGCCCACACTTTCATGAGTTTTACTTCTAGGAATCTTACCAGGTTCTCACGGAAGAGGCGAGAATAATCCCCCTTTGCTCTCGCAGCGGGAGGGAGAGATGCCAGAGAGTTCTCTGTAACAAAGGCCTGCTCTTCAGGGGAGGAGACTTTCCCAGAGCCTTATCCCACCCAAGGGAGGACACCTCTCCAACTCTAGGCCCTTGTAGCTTTCCAGTTTCACCACAGATGGAGGGGAAAGGTAAGAAACGTCTTTGAAGGTCATAGCCCAACGATGCAGGTTCACTAAGAGCTAAGATTTAATAAAAAGATTATAGAGGGCTCTCCCTTCTCCACCTCGTAAAACCACTCTAACAGGGCTCCAGTGTAATAAGAATGGATTGCAGGTGAAAGCTGTAAGAGGCAGACTCACTCTGGGGAGGAGTTTGTAGGGAAGTCCTGAGACAGAGGAGCAATTAAAGCCTAAAGCGAGCAGGAGAAGAAAAGTCTAAGAAGCAAGAAGAAGAAAAGAAATAATGCAAATTGAATAATGAAATTGAACACAGGAAAACAACGGAGGAAATCTAAGAAACCAAAAATGGGTTCTTTGAAAAAATCAATACAATTGATACATCTTTGCCAGGCTAACCAAGATACACAGAGAGAAGACACAAATTATTAATATCAGAAGTTAGAGAGAGGTCATCATTACTGCTCCCAGGGACATTAGTCAGATAATAAAAGAATCCTATGAGCAACTTTGATAACTTAGAGAATATGCATTATTTCCTTAAAAGATGCAAACTACCAAAATTAACATGAGGAGAAACACATCATCTGAATAGAGTTATATCTATTAAATAAATTGAATCCATAATTAATAACCTCCCCCCAGCATTCTCTAATACCTAAACCAGATATAAAGACATTACAAAACAGGAAAGTTAAAAACTAATATATCCTCTGAATATCAATGCAAAATCCTCAATACTGAATTAGCAAATCAAATCAAATCCAACATATATTTCACTAAAGAAGATAAACAGATGGCAAATAGCATATGAAAACATGCTAAATATCGTTTGCTGTTAGGGAATTACAAATTAAAACAACAATGAGATACCACTATACACCTATTAGAATAGCCCACATCCAAAACACTGACAATACCAAATGCTGAGGAGGATGTGGAACAAATGGAACTCTGATTCTGGGGGCAATGCAAAATAGAACAGCCACTTTGGAGAACAGTTTGGTAGCTTATAACAAACATAAACAGTCTTACCATACGACCCAGGAATTGTGTCCCTGGGTGTTTACCCAACTGGTTTTGAATACTTATGTCCATGTAAAAACCTGCATGTGAATGTTTATTCATAATCACCCAAAACTGGAGGCAACCAAGACATCCTTTAGTATGTGGATGAATAAACAAACTGGTGCATTTATGCAATGGAACACTGATGAGTACATATAGAAATAGTTATAGATACGAGTATATACACAGGTTAGCATACACACATATATTTCCTGGTACTGTCAGCTAGCTGGGAGGGCCTAGAAGCAATAACAGCTCAGTAGAATAAGCACACTAAGTGCCCGGATCTTGGTTTCTAATACCATTCTCCAATAAAAAGAATCAGGGCTCCTTGAAGGAGTAGTAGATTCAAGGGCTTGGGCATTGATACATAAGATGAGCCTGGAACATCTTGTAGTGCCAGAAAGTAAATAATTAAAAAACACACACAAACTCACGGGGTTATGTCAGAGAATAAAGAAGACATGTGAGGAGCTCCCAATGGCCAAAACTGCAACAAATGAGCAACAAAATATATTATTGGAGTGTAACCCAAAATATAACACAAACACCTATGAGTCCTCACTGTTACAAAGAAATTATTGAGTGAATGAGTAAATAAATGCATAAGATGGAGATGACTCTACCATGCAGAATTCCAAATTGATTTAGATATTCTACCCAAGGAAGGGAAGCCTAATTTCCACTTAAGTGTGGGCTGCCCATGGTGACTTCCTTTCAGAGAGGACACGATGGAAAGTGGAAAAACACAGAGTGATTTTGCAGTGAGAAGCCCAACACTACCTCAGCTAGATGTCAAGGTCAACACCACCAGTGATAAGTCATGGCGATAATGTACCCTTGATATCCTGTGATGAGAATGGGACCTTATCTCTGTAGTCTTGCTCCTCCAAGGCTTTAACTGCAGACTAATTATGAGAAAAACATCAGACAAAGTCCAATGGAGGAATATTCTATAAAATCTCTAACCAGTACTCCTTACAACTGCCAAGGTCATCAAGAACCAGAGGAGCCCAAAGAGAAATGATGACTAAATATAATCTAATACCCTGGATGGGATCCTGGAACACATAAAGGATGATAGGTAGAAACTAAAGAAATTTGAATAAAGTATGGACTTCAGTGAATACTACTACCTCAAGACTGCTTCATCAGTGATAACAAACGTACCCCTCTAATGTAAGACAAGAATAAGGAAAACTGGGTATGGGGTTTACAAAAACTCTCTGTATATCTTTCCAATTTTTCTGTAATAAAAAAACTGTTCTAAAAATAAAGTTTATTAGAATAATATATGTACATGTACATATATACAAGTTCACATACATTATATTAGGTGGTGATAACAACTAGGAAAAAGAATCAAGTAGGGTAAGGGGATGACGAATGAGAGGAGTGGAGCAGGCCGTTTGTCGGGTGGCCAGAAATGGCATTTCTCTGATAAAATGGCATCTGAGCAGAGATCTGAAGGGAATGAGGGTGTGAACTGTGTACATATCTAGGGGAAGAGGATTCCGTGCAGAGGGTACTGTTTGTATGGAAGCCCTGAGGCAGGGGTGTGCTTGGCATGTGGAAAGAGAGAGAGAGAGAGGAGGTCAGGGTACTAGTAGTTGGAGTAGACCGGGCAAGGGGCAGAATAGCAGGAGATGAAATCAGAAAGGCCTTGTTGGCCATAGTAAGGACTAAATAAATGAATCAATAAACGAGACGAAGGAAACTCTTCATCTTGAATTATTCTAGTTATTACAGCCCTTTTTAAAAATTTAAATGAAATGCATAATACAGCAGCCTCCCCCAAGCACACACAAATATTCTATCATGATAACACCAACATCTCTTAGCCTGCCATTGTTCCAGCAAGACCCTCCGGTCCTAGGAAGCAGTCTAAGACGAGCCACCTCTCATCTGAAACACAACTTGAGATTGTTTCTAGATGGGCAAAGTGAAATGAAGGCTTGAGGCCAATTTTTCACATAATTCAATTTAAAAAAGCACACCCACTTACATATGCCCGAAATCTTTAGATAATGGAAAGAAAAGTAGATTTTCCTCTCTTCGTTATTAAGTAATTGACTCAAACTCTCATTTCATTTCGTACATGGAGGCGCCGCCAGAGTCTGCAATTAGTTTCAAACCACCGAAGTAGAGACAAAATTAGGACCTCAACTAAGGGAAGGACCTTTGTTTCCTTGACATACTCAGCTTTTCAATGGCTGAAAGCAGAAGGCACAAATCCAAAAAGCAAGCTCACGACAGGGACTTGTTTCAAAAACAAAACAATGTAACTTGCAAAGCATGTCTGGGGTGAGTCCAGCATGAGCTCCTCACCTGCCACCTTCTTCATCTCTATTTCCAGGTCTGCATATTGAGGGAAGGTTTCCCGAATGATGCTGAAATCCCCCGTCATTGGAGGACAGCCCACTGGCCTCATGGACTGAAAACCAAAAGAGACACAAGAATACTCACCTCGCCTGGCGGGCATGGCTCAGTGGTTGAGCTTTGACCTATGAACCAGGAGGTCATTTTTTTGGCAGAATTTTATGATTTTATTAACACAAATACAATGTGTACACAATCTGTCTATTCATTTTCTTCACTGCGCAGCCTGGCATTGGGATTGATGACTCTGATGGCCAGCTGGGCTGTGGTTCAATTCCAGGTCAGAGCACATGCCCAGGTTGCAGGCTTGATCGCCAGTAGGGGGCGGGCAGGAGACAGCTGATCAATGATTCTCTCTCATCATTGAAGTTTCTATGTCACTCTCCTTCTCCCTTCCTCTCTAAAATCAATATATATTTTTATAAATATTCAAAAAAAAAAAAAAAGAATGCTCACCTCTTTTAGAGATCTGGACCAATAAGAATGGAATCAATAACACTTTCCAGTGAACTTCCTTTTAACCAGAAAGTTACCTAAACAAAGGCATGCTATTCCGTGAGATGGGAGTAAAATAGTGGAAACTTGATCTCGGAATATATTGGTTTACTTATGAATAGTTGGTACCACACTCAACCACCGACCACATCTTTGGGGAGTTAGCCTTACTGAATCTCAGTTTCTTCATCTGTAGAGTGACAATTATAATGCCTGCTTGCAAAGCCCTTATCAAGATTAAATGAAATAATGCCTCTGAAATGCCTAGAACCATGTCTGACCTATAATAAATGGTTATTCGCATTGCTTTCTTTTATAAATATACTTATCCATATTTGCACCCAGCATGGAGCTGGCAGATAGTAGTAACATCTCGGTAAATGTTTGTTGAATAACTGACTGAAATATCTCCAGGGAGTTTTCAATGATTCTGTGTGTAATGATACTTAATAACCACCATTTACTGAGCTCTTACTGCTGGTCAGGGGCTGTGATATGTGCTCACATACAGCATTTCACTGAACTCTCATGACCACCTAATAAGTTAGGCCTTCTTTTCGCTCTACTTTGCAAACCAAGGACTGAGACTGAGCATTCCTAGGATGACAAGCTGGCAAGTGGCAGAACTGGATTTTGAACCCACATCCTTCTGATTTCAGAGACCATGCCCTTAGCTGCTATAGCATCTTGTGCAGTATTTTAGAACACTCCTTTTTAAAAGGCACGTTTGCCCTTTTTTTGTTAGGGAAGACTTAACTAGGGTGAAGAAGTCTTCTTGCTGCTCCCCAAACTAGCCTTATCCCGTTGGATGGGCAGCTGCCAGGAACAGGTGGGACTGGGACAACTGCCAGAGACCATCCCTTGAGAAGGTGGCCAAATGAGCTGAGCTGTCCAGTCCTGTCTGAGGAGCTGGTACAAATCTGGTGGTGATGCCACTCCTGTGGCTGGTGGCGGGGAGGATCCTGGGAACTGGAGAGTCACCTTGAATAAAAGAGGTCAAAGTGCCTCAAGAGCAAAAGCAAATTATTCAGAGAAGGGGAGCAGCAGGAGTGGTACTGGGGCAGGAAGCTAGAACAAAGGGAGCTTGGAGAACCAAGGAGGCCAGGGTGGGGGCCTGGGGGTTGGGAGGGGGCAGGGAAAGGTTCCAGACAGGCTGTGAGCAATACCAGGCTGTGGCAAGGAGCCTTCTCAGTGGGAGGTCCCTGACCCCATGGTGTAGAGATGGGAGTGTCAATATGCAGCTAAAGGGGTGAAAGAACTTTAACCTAGAATGCTCCCCTGGGCAAACTCAACTTACAGGAAGTGTGGAAGTGCTGAGTATAGACTCAGGGCCAAACTGCCTAGGTTCAAAGTGTAATTTATCTACTTACTAGCTGTGTGACCACAGTCATGTTACTTAACCTCTCTGTGCCTCAGTCTCCCCATCTATACAAAGGGGATAACAATGGGGCCTATTTCATGGGTTTTCTATGAAGATTAAGTGATTTAATACATAGAAAATGGCTAGAAGAGAATATAGAAAGTGCCGACACACAGAAGTGTTTACATGTTTTCTGTAATTATCATTACCATCTTCTAGAGCTGATGGGAAGATCCAATGAGATGCTGTATAACTCAACCCGTGTATAATCCTCCCATTTTCTCTCCTGCACACGTGCATTTTTAGCAGTGGAACTATGACCTAAATCTTCAGACTCCAAGTTCCATGTTCCTCCGGCATGACTGCCTAGTAGTAAGGTCTAAACAGTGCTGCTCACAGCCCTCTGACCCATACTTGTGCCCATCTCTTTTGCCAGGTCCTCTTCAGTCATCCCTAATCCAAGGTCCTATGGCTCAATCCAACTTCTGGGTTCATACTACCTTCTCCCTCCGGTATTTCCCAGCTCCCATCCAGTCTGACTCTGTTCACATAATTTCTTTCATTATAGCATCCCCTGCTCAAAAGTGTTCCATAGCTCCCCACTGTTGGGTATCCGACCGGTCCAGGTGGCGTAGAGCTCTAATATCTTGTACTCTCCCTCTGAGTCCATGAATAACTGATAATAGATAACAGCATCAGAACAAGCAGGACCAGTTTTACAGGAAGAACCTAAATTACATTGTAGGGGTACACTATAAAATCCCAACCTTAAGCACTTTCCACAGGAGAAAGTAACGACACGAAAATCCTGTTGCTAACTTTCCCATTAATATTTGAAAGGTATAATCAATCTAGACTTCAGTGCTCTCATTTGCAAAACAGGATCATATGTACATCATGGAACGATTGGTAGGGTTGAAGGAGAGGATGTATACAGAGGGTACAGGTCAGCAATCCTGCACATAGGTGTTATTATTATTTTTCTACACCCCAGACCTGTCCCTCTGGCCTTCAAAGTCCCTCACCGTGTGTCCCCACTCTGTATGCATTCTGACTTCCACAGTTCTGTGGGATTTGCTGGGCCTGTCCCTTTGAGACATTTCATTTCTATCTTCTCTCTGTGGTTCCTTTCCTCACCCCATGATGCCCAAATCTGAGCTTCTCCTTTCTAAATCCTGCCTCAACTTTAAGGCCTAGCTTACACTGGACTGTCTCCAGGAAACTGTCCATACGCCCCATACCCCCGGCCCATTCTCTTGTCTGAATTCATACCCACTGACGATCTGTACTAAATAAAGTTATCTTTAAAAATGCTGGCTATTGTTCTAATATTTTGGTTTACTTTCCAATTAGATTGTAACCCTCTCTCAAGCAACCACTGAGATGCTTTTCTTTAATGTTAGTTTTCAGTATAAAACATGTTCCCAAAGTCCCAGCAACATTTCCTCTGAGGGGTTCCAAATAGATTTTCTTGGGAGCTCAGAGGTCAGGAGTGTTTTCCCCCATTTTTTAAAAAGGAAGATAATGATACCAACCTCCTAGAATTGTTTGATGGATTGAGATACTAACTATCAAACTTCCCAGAAGTCTGCTGAATTGAAAATACAATCTGATAGAAGAAAAGGAAAAGGCAGTTGGAATTGAGAGGATCGTGGGAAGTGAGGCAAAAGGAAAAGAAGTACCATGGGGGGAATGCAAAGCATCACTAACCAAACAGATGTGTTAAACATCCCCTACATATCAGGCAGTACTAGGTATTTTATAGTATTCCATACAGGATACTAGTGAAGAGCACATGTTTTGGAGCCAGGCTATTGGGTTCCAATCTTAGTTCTACCTGTTACCAACTGTGTGACCTCAGTTAAGTTACTTAAAATGACTATGACTTATTTTCTTCAACTTTACATTGGCATCATTTAAAGCCAGAGTTACAAATTTTTTCTGTAAAGGGCCATGTAGTAAATACTAGAGGCCTGGTGCACGAAATTCATGCACGGGGCGGCGGGGGGCTTAGCCCACCTGCATCTTCTCACAATCTGAGACCCCTGCAAGATCAGGCCTAAATTGGCAATCGGACATCTCTCTCACAATCCGGGACCTCTGGCTTCTAATCACTCGCCCGTCTGCCTTCCTGCCTGATTGTCCCTAACCACTCTGCATGCCTGCCTGAAGCTCCTAACCCCTCTGCTTGCCTGCCTGATCACCTCTAACCACTCACCTGCCTGATCACCCCTAATTGCCTCTGCCTGCCTGCCTGATTGCCCCTAACCGCTCGTCCACCTGCCTGCCTGATCGCCTCTAACCACTCACCTGCCTGCCTGATCGCCTTTAACCACCTCTACCTGCCTGCCTGATCACCCCTAACCACTTGCCTGCCTGCCTAATTGCCTCTAACTGCTTTCCTTCCTGCCTGATTGCCCCTAATTGCATCTACCTGCCTGCCTGATTGCCCCAACCACTCGCCTGCCTGCCTGATCTCCCCTAGCCGCCTCTGCCTAAGCCCCTGCCACTGTGGCTTCATCTGGAATGACATCGGGTCTAATTAGCATATTACGCTTCTATTATTATAGATTTTTGGGTTTGTGGGCCACACCATTTGTTTCAACCACTCAATCTGGAGCATAGCATGAGAGCAACCACTGCATGACCAGATGTGAATAAATGGTCATCCCTGTGTTCCAATAAGACATTATTTGCAGAATCGGGCAGAGGGCAAGATCTAGCCCACAGGAAGTAGTGTGCCAACCTCTGATACAGACTCGATCTTGTAGAGGCCAAAGAGGGTTAAGTTCAGTGCCCCCCACAGTAATTGCTCCACAAATGTTAGCTGCTGTTATTATAACGAACCCATGGACTAGGTGCTAGAATGCCTTTACTAGGGAAGAAAACTCAAGCGCAGAAGTAGCCGAGTGACTTCTCCAAGATCTGACATAGTCTAATAGGAGCAGAGTCAGACTCAGTGCCCTTGGTTGGACTTGTTGGACTCTACAGTCTATTGTTTTTCCACCACAATTTTTGTCAACTTCAGAGGTCTTATCAGAACCAAGATCTTAATTCATAACGCAAAGGGAACCTTGCTCTAGTCTTCTTTCTCCTAGTGTTTGGGGACTTGACTTAAACATTGGTGACACACTGAAGAATGAAACCGGTCCTGGGATCCAAACAGGATAGTAGGAAAGCCCCTGACTTTATTTCCTGTGGCTCCTGGTCCCAGTCATTGGGGAACAGGTGTGGAGTCCACACTCACGCCCTCCCAGTGCTCACAGTCTCAGCCTTTCCTGGCCCCAGTGTCGGTTTCCTATGACACCGATGGATCAGCTGCCTTGGGGAGCCCTATTTAAGTGCACAAATAGGGCAGCCTTCCCAAATCCCACATTAGTTCTGCGCTGGGATGCCAGGACTTTTCTACCATGGAAAATGCTTCACGCCCTGACTCTTAACAAACCCAGCAAATTCAGATGCGCATTGG
Source organism: Eptesicus fuscus (assembly GCF_027574615.1). Classification (NCBI taxonomy): domain Eukaryota; kingdom Metazoa; phylum Chordata; class Mammalia; order Chiroptera; family Vespertilionidae; genus Eptesicus; species Eptesicus fuscus. Next base: position 41,315,840 of record NC_072481.1, on the reverse strand, counting down.
GGGGGGGGGGGGGGGCGGGGAGAGGAGGAAGAAGGGGCATGAATTCCAAGCTGTTATGTGAGAAAGCAAGGAAATAAAGGGCTTTTCTTGAAAGGGGGAAACAAAGGGCATCCAGAAATGTCACCAAAATGCCCTGCAAACTCTCCAGCTTGTCCCAAGTTGTTCTTTGTCTGAAGGCCTTGCAAGTGGGATTTATGGAACTCTTCCTCGGGTCAACGATTGGCTTCTTAAATCTAAGACTCTGAGGCCAGGATAGCAAAGATGTCTTTCCATATATCAAATACGTGGAATAAAAAGTAAAAACAATAGCCATCAAATGGCACAGACTCTGTACATTTCCAAACTGTCCACCTATCTGCCTTGTTATTTTTTTCTCCTCCTCCTCTTCTCTCACCCCAAAGCCCTGTCTACCAGCTGGTCTATTCCTGGGCAAGTCTGTCTGGCTCTGCAACTGAGAAGACACCACAATGGTTGGTTCTGTGCATGTGGACTGCACAGTAATCAGCTGCTGGCTTATGTTAAATTTCACATCTTCTGGGGTAAAACCATGTAGGTGGCAATCCCCCAAAGGCACTGCATGTTGTTTATTTCCAGGGTTCAGTGGGCCATTGGGTTGACCTGTTTTCCCTCCTCAAAGGATAGAAAGCCACTTGGCCTTCAACATGATGCTCCTACACGACAAGGCAATGGTGGAAGCCATTGAACTGGAATCATACGGATGGACTCACCCGCTGTTAGGTCTTAAGATGCCCAGAATCTAAGTGGATCCTCCAGGCTCCAGGCTGGCACCCCACCGGGCCTCTGGCAGGACGGATGCACCCATTCATTTAGCCACCATGGGCTTCCTGCTCAGAAAATAGCAGCCTCTGTGGGGCTCACTGCCTCTGGAGAGATGAAGGGGTGTTTTATTAGGGTGGCCATAGCTTATTACCCGATAAGCTTGCCTCAGAGTCCTAGACACTTTTAGTGATCAATGATCAATGATTATGCCAGGACATGAGGTACGAGCTGGGTCTGTGCTGGGTGCAGGCTCTGTACTTCTCAGGAGCTCTGGGAGGTAGGAGATTTGGAGGAGTGACAGTCATTGGGCCCTTCACTCTCTGGGATCCTCGGAAACTGGGATGTTTTGGACTCTGAATTTTTATTTTGATGTCCTTATTCTGTGTTGCTCTTCTAACATACTCCACTAAACTTTAGATGTCAGAAGATCAAAGAGATACCTAGATCCCTGGCTGGTGTTGCTCAGTGGGTGGGCATCATCCAGTGCACCAAAAGGTCGCCAGTTTGATTCCTGGTGGTCAGGGTACATGCCCAGGTTGCTGGCTCCATCTCCAGTAAGGGTCTGTGTGAGAGGCAACCAATCTATGTTTGTTTTTTTCTCGCTCTCTCTTCCTCTCTCTGTAAAAAATCAATAAAAAATATTGAAAAAATTAAAAACATATACCTAGGAAATACTGAAGAATACAATGAATACTTTGTGGGGTGGAGACTTTCTGATGCTGGTGGATGGGGAAGAAGCTCCATTTCCATAAGCAGGAAGGGCCACGACCTTAGACAGGTCAGGAGTTCCCAAACCTTGGATCAATAGAGCATCCAAACCCTTTGGCGACCTGGGAAAAATTGCCAGCTTTTTATTTTGTCATAAAAGGCCCTTAAGAAAACCAACGACTCACCATTTACTCTGACCATTATGTCATAACAACAGCAACAACAAAAGATGACCATGATCTCAGAATGAAGGGAAATCATTTAAATTGTCCACATCGAGCTTTGTTAAAGACTCGCACACTGCCCTTAGGTTTCCATTTCCTGTGGACTAGTGAAACTTTGTTAAGAACCTGACATGAGGGCCACTTCATGGGTGTGGCGCCTGTGTACCTACCAGGACACCACACCAGGAAGTGCCCAAGCTTGGGGTTTAGTGATCTGCCGTTGCTGTCTTGAAATTCTTAATGATTTTATCTTTCAATCCATGCTTTGTAAAGGAAGGCTGATGGGACAGTGGGGGATGGGCTGGGGGAAGGGTCTACTGCTGCCTTTTCTTTTCTAGGGCAGGTTCTTGGCTGTTTCCCGCCTTTGGGTGTCCTATTCCACATCCCCACTGCTGACCAGGCACCCCTGGTGGTGACAAGGTTACACAGGGTGGGAGGAAGTGTGGGGACCAGAGCAGATAAGGGGAGAGCCAGGCCAGGCAGTGAGCCTGCAGCATTTCTGGGTGGGGCAAGGCAGTGGCTCTCCCTCTCACCCCCACTGCCATGGAGTGTTGGATTGGCAACTGGGAAGCTGGGAACCCTTGGGGGTCACCTGTCAGCCATGAGCTGAGGCAGCAAGCCCATGGGAAGGGGAGATTTCTCTGGCATGGACCAGCACCCAACATTTCATTTTGCACTGGGCCCCACAAATTATGCAGCCAGGCCTGCCTGTAGTAGCCCTCCGATGGCGTTAGAACACTGATTTTCAACCAGTGTGCCGCAAGAATTGTTAAAACATGCAATACCTGACTAGTCAGGGGCACTGACATCTTTTCCCTTAGATTGTCAAATGAAAAATATGAGAACAGCCAACACAATAGCCACCCGGTGCGAGTGAATCAATAGCCTATCTCCGTGGTCGGCAAACTGCGGCTCGCGAGCCACATGCGGCTCCCCTTGAGTGTGGCTCTTCCACAAAATACTACAGCCTGGGCGAGTCTATTTTGAAGAAGTGGCGTTAGAAGAAGTTTAAGTTTAAAAAATTTGGCTCTCAAAAGAAATTTCAATCGTTGTACTGTTGATATTTGGCTCTGTTGACTAATGAGTTTGCCGACCACTGGCCTATCTATTTTTTTTTTGTCAGATCGGCAAAAAAACACAACAACATCTTTTTTTGGTGTCCTGCAGAATGTTAGTAATTGGTTTATGTGTGCTATGCGATGAAAAAGGTTGAAAATCACTGCACTGGAGAACTCCTCGACTGGCTTACAGATCCCTGCCCCTCAAGCGCTCCTCCACTCCTCTCATTTGTAAGTAGCTTCTTTGAGTAATGGCTGCACTCCCACATGTCCCGGGGAAGGAAGGTTTCCTCAGGGGTAGCACTGGCTGCGGGCAGCCACTAAGTGTTCTTGGCTTGGCCTGGGCAGCTAATCGTCATCCTTATGGCCCTTCACTGATGGGTGGCACGTCACAGATTAGAAAGCACTCTTCCACTGTGAGTGTGTGTGTGTGTGTGTGTGTGTGTGTGTGCACTGACCTCACCTTCTCTAGCCAGATGAACCTGAAGGAGCTTATACTTTGGGATTTTAAGACAAATCTAGGTTCAGGTCCCAACTCTCCCTTTCTGGCTGTGTGGCTTCGAACAAGTGATTTGTCTTTCTAAACTTCCAATTTCTCATTTGTAAATGGAGATGCTACTATATCTACCTGCCTCACACAACCTAATTTAAAGATTAACCGTGGTTATACCACTCAACATGTTACCTCTTCCTCACCTGCACCAGAGGCATGACGGAGGATGCCTGGGGTGGGCACTGCCTCACCTGGGAAGCCCATCCACAGGGGCTGAGCCAGTCACCCTCCTGGTCCCGGGGCCTTTCCATTGTCCCAGAGGCAGCACTGCCACACAGGAAAAGCCCTGGTCAGGCGAGCAGCAATAACTGGGAATCCAAGGACCCGTTTCTCAGGCAACGAGAGTTGAGCACACAGGACTAGTTAGTTTAGACAGGTGAGAAGAAATACTGAAATTGGGGGAAGGTAAGATCATCAATACAAACGCAGCCTCCTTCCCATCTCTCACATCCCAGCCCTGCCTTTGGAGAGGCTGGCAGACCGTCCCTTACTGAATTGGAAAGGCTCAGGGGGGCAGCGTTAGACATGCCATGTTGTGGGCTCAGAATCAGGAGGCCTGGTTCTAGTCTCAGGTTTTTTCTCTATAACCAAGTGTCCCCATCTTTTTTCTTCCTTCCACTGATCTTTAGAGAGAGTGTGAAGGAGGGAGGAGGCAGGGAGAGAGAGAAACATCGATGTGAGAGAGACATATGGACTGCTTGTCTCCTGCACTCACCCTGACCAGGGCTAGGGATCGAACCTGCGATCCTTCGGTCCAAGGGCCGACGCTCTAACCACTGAACAAACTGGCCAGGGTGTGTCCCATCTTTTAAATGCATTAGACTAGATGACTTGTTAAAGTGTCTTCTAGCTTTGAGGCTCTTTTTTAAGTTAGAGAGAGGATAGCTGTAAGAACATATTCTGTAACAAGCTGGGGCGTGACCGCTGGACTTGGATGGGCCCCTTCGAAGCAGTGGCTTTAGGAAGGCCTGTCCCAGTGCTGGGTCCCGGGATGCTGCTTCCTCCAGCAGGTCCATTTGTGGAGACTTCGCATGGCTGACCATCTGGTAATTCCTGCACTCCTACTCACACCCAAGCCTAGAGTTAGGCACTGTTACCAACCTCATTCGAAGGGGCTGAGGCTGACTCCATGCAGAGGGACAGGCTCAGCCACGTTCACGTGGAGGGTGTCAGCAGTCATCGACACACAGAAGGAGCACAGTGAGCTGTTGTGGCGAGCATTCTGGGGAGTACTATTTATGGCTGTGTTTTGGTTTATCCTCGGCCTAGTACACAGGGTACAGCTGAAACTGGCCTCAGCTGTAAACACTCTTTTGTTTCTTAAGGCAAAATTTCCAAACTTTTATATGCTGCCTGTCAGCTCTGGGCCTGCTGCCCCTGCCTCTGCCTCCTCTGGTCTCCCAGTGGTCTCCCCTCCCTTTCTCCCTCCCCTCCCCTCCCCTCCCTGCTTCCTCTCCCCCTCCTGCTTGGCCTCTGAGTCGTTCCCAATAGAGGCAGGACATATAGTAACAGCACATCAATGAGGGATATGGAGCTGGACAGACCTGGGCTCCAATTCCAGATCCTCTATTCAATAGTGTGTGACCTTGAGCAAGTCACTTAACCTCTGACCCTCAGTTTCACGATGTGAAAATTGAAAATATTATCTACCCCCCAAAACTGTTTTAAAATGATATATATTGCTAAAGATAAATCCTGATGGACATTCTTAATTGTGGTGTTTGTGTGTTTTTTCTGCCCCAATTATTTTGGACTGATCCATAGAAACCAAACTCCTGCCTCAGTTTCCCTTCCTGAGTTTTGCTCCTATTTCCTACCTTATGCTCCAAATCCACCAGAGTGAACTGGGCTGTGGCTCTGCCTTTGCTGCTGTGCCTTCTGCCCAGGGACCCCTGACTGCAGGAGGATCTTCCGGGGATGGGCAGGCGACGTGAGTATCAATAATAGTTCATTGTATTAAGAACGTTCTATGTGCCCAATTAATGTCATTTCCTCTTGAGAACAAGCCTAGCGGTAGGCACTATTATTAACTAATTTTACAGATTAGGAAGCTGCTGGAGAGTTTAGGTCCAAGGTCACAGGGCCAAGAGCGGTGGAGGCTGAATGTAACCCAGTGTCTGCCTCCAAAGCCTTCTCTTTGAATCACCAGCCTCTTCCCTTTGCTTTTGAGCATTCAGTACTCACTACTTATTCATTCCCATCTCTTTCAAGAATCAGTGCCAGGATGGCCACCACATATCAAATACCTATAGCCATTTTACAGGCCGTTATTCCATTTGGCCTTCCCAGCAATCCCATGCAGTAGATATTTTCATACCCATTTTACAAATGAGAGACCTGAGGCTAGAATAAGTATATTATCCAAAGTCAAGTTGCTGTGAAAGAAGGAGCTAGGATTCAGATGCTGGACACAATTTCTTTGTAGCTCCTTGCACACTGGACTGTGTGGCAAGTGCTTTATAAATATTGACTCTTGCAACAGCTCTATGAGGTAGGTAATACTAGAATTTCCGTTTTACAGAAAGGAAAACGAAGGCAGAGAGAAGTAAGAAACTTGCTCCAGCCCTCACACGTAAGAGTGACAATTGGATTTTGATTCCACGCAGTCCAGCACGAGTGTCTGGGCTCCCAGCCTTAGGCACTGTGATGCTACCAGAAGTGAAGGATGCCAGGTGAGGAGAGGGGAAGAGATGATGTCCAAGGCACAGGGCATTATCCTTGTACAGGCAGGAGGCTCAGTGAGTTCAGAAACTACAAAAGCCTAGAAGAAGGAACTGTCCACCCCAGTAGATTAGAGCAAACCTCCCCCCCAGCCCCCAGTCCTGGCTCCTCTCCTCCAAAGGGGCCGGCCACCCTGGAGAATTTTCCAGCACTGAGCAATGGTGTAGGTGTTTCGTTTCCTTTAGGCCCATTGAGACACATCATGAGGAAATTGCCTCAGATTCTGGAGCAAGCTGTGATTCCACTATTCAGCTACGAAATCCTCAGAAGGGATGGAAGTCAACAGTTTTAAATGACCAGTTACATTTAAAAGTCCAAGGTGGGGGGTGGGATGCGGGGGGGGGGGGGGCGGCTTTTATCTGGAAAGGCTGAAACAAACATGTATTGAGTAGTGACCATGTGCTGAAACGTGGGATTTGTTAAGCCTCATCATAACCTTTTGAAATTATGATTCACCCTCTTTTACAGAGAAATAAACTAAGGCTCGGCACAGCAAAGTGATGTTCCCAAATCTAGTGGCAAGTAAAGGAGCCTGGTACGGTTCAAGGCCCAAATATATGACTTCAGGTTGCATGCTCGTGGCTAGCTCCCTGCTGCCTCTCATTGGCCTGTGACTGATCCATATGGGTTTAGGGTTTTCCCATAATTAATGGTGAGATTACCAAGACTCGCAGGGGTCCTCAAACTTTTTAAACAGGGGGCCAGTTCACTGTCCCTCAGACCGTTGGAGGGCCGGACTATAGTTTAAAAAAAACTATGGACAAATTCCTATGCACACTGCACATATCTTATTTTGAAGTAAAAAAACAAAACGGCAGAAACACCCGCATGTGTCCCGCGGGCCGTAGTTTGAGGACGCCTGACCAAGAGTGTCTGCTTCCACACAGAGACCGTGCTGTCAACCTGGTGTGTTTCGGTTTAAAATGTGAACATGCTGAAAAAAAAAACAAAACAAAAAAAACCAGCTTCAGGAGAAGAAATAGTTGACAGGGAAAGTTTCCAAGAAATCTTGAAGTCATAAAGAAAGAGATCCGCAGATGTGAGATATGGAAATTTAAAACTCCTGTACAAGACATCATATGGAAAGGCATATGACGCAAGGCACGTTATAAGAAAGTCTTCAGGACACATGACGGACAAAGGATTGATCCACAGAGCACACAAAGCATTCCTCCCAATCAATGAGAAAAAGACAGCCCACAAGAGAATGAAGAAAGGATAGGAATTGGCCAGGAACAAAAACCAGAAATCAAGTCGCTGTGGATATGAAGAAAATGTTCACGCTTACCAGTCACAGGGCAAAGGAAGAGAACAATGAACAGTCATTTTCTGCTCAAGAAATTGGCAAAAAATGTTACATGATTGGCAAAGGCACAGAGGAGCCACTGGCAGGAACACAAATGGAGAAAGCCTTTGTGCAGTACATTTTGGCCACAGCTAATAAAAATTTAAATGCATAAATCCTTCCAGTAGAAATTCCACTTTTTTGTATATCTCTAAAAGAAATCTTCAGAGTACTTGTCTGAAAAGAACCCTATCAAAGATGATCCTTGTATCATCAATTGTAAATGCTAGATACTAGAAACAAACTAAACGTCTATCCATAGGATACTGGTTAAATAATGTTTATATATGTAGACGCTGGAATTACTACCAATATGTAATAGACAGGGGGGAGCTTTATATTCATTAACATACTCCAAAAGTTCTTGTAAGTGAAAAGGAAGTTGCAGAACAATTTGTACTGTATGCTCCTATATTTGCACAAATATATGCCTGTGAATGAATTCAAAAGGTTAGAAAGACATACAAAATGTGTTATAGTGGGATCAGGAGAGGTTTGTGCCTTTTGCCTTTTACTCTGCATTTTTTTTTTTTAAATATTGATTTCAGAGAGGAAGGGAGAGGGAGAGAGAGATAGAAACATCAATGATGAGAGAGAATCATTGACCGGCTGGCTGCCTCCTGCATGCCCCACAATGGGAATTGAGCCCACAATCCGGGCATGTGCGCTGACCGGGAATCGAACCGTGACCTTTTGGTTCATAGGTTGATGCTCAACTACTGAGCCACACCGGCTGGGCTACTCTGAATTTCTATACTGTTTGAGTTTTTACAATGTAAGCGTATCCCTATCATTTTTCAATTATCGAAAGAAGAGCAAGTTGGCCACAGAGACACAGCACATGCCTCCCACTCTGGGTTAGGGACTGTTCACTTGAGATTGAGAGACATTCTCAGCCAAAGCCGAGGCTCCCTCCTCTGCTGATAGGAATGAAAAGCAGCTCACGTGTTAGCTGCCTTTCCCTCATGCTCTCTCTCATTTTCAAAGGTGCTCACACATCTGAACATGTGTCCACATATTCCCTCAGAATAACTACTGCCTGGGCTAGTTCATGACCAAAGAACTTTTGGATCTCGGACCAAAGTGATTATTTTCATCTTGATAAAACTCATACACAATCGTACCCCAATCCAGCGACAACAAAAATAACAAACTGTCAGGCTGCATCAGCACAAGCCTTGATTTAAACCACGGGGTCCAATGGGCACACACTGGATACGAAACTCCTTAAATAATGGCCCGGCTAGCCTAAAACATATCAGATGTTCCTTTCGCCTTAGCTCGCCCAAGACATAAACTATGTGTTCTGGGGGAAAGCAAAGTCAAATGACTCATGACAGAGTTTGTTTTTAGTATGAATTATTTTTTCTGGCTCCTTGCTTTTAAAGACGGATCCTTTTCAGATGGGCTGAAGCTGGGAGCTGGGCTCCCGAGCCTGCCCACCTCTTCGGAAAGCTGGAAGTGGAGGCCCTGGGAAGGAGAGTTTAGTTCCCATTCTGATTACTCCCACCATGCTTTGCTGCTTTTTCCTTTCAAAACCAACCACGTGATGGCAGCCTGTGGTGGCTGGGTGAGGAGGTGGGAAGAACACCGGATTGGGTGTCTGAGAGACCTGACCTCCAATTCCAACTTTGCTATTTACTGACTGCATGATGCTGGGGCTGTCACGTGACTTTCTAAGGCTGCAATTTCCGGAGCATGCGCTGGAAAGAGCAAGCATGCATTGGACTTGGGTAGGAACTCTACGAGATAATCTAGGCACAATGTCTGCCCCGCAGTCCCATTCAGGAAATGGTTCTGGACTGGCCAACTCAGGGCAGAGATGGTGTCATTGACCCTAGTATCTCTCCCACTGGCCTGAGAACTGGACAGAAAATATCTGAAAAGGAAGGCAGCAATGTACTTAGTACTTATGATGTGCCAGGCACTGTTCTAACTGCTGATATGGATCATCTCAGGCCTCACAAATAACCTCCTGAGGTAGAAACAAATGGTATGCATATTTCAAGGTTGAGGAAAATGAAGCATGGAGAGGTTAAGGAACCAGCAGGCCACACTGTGGTTAGCGGAGGGCTGGGATCTGGATGGCTGTGGTGCGGCTCTAGAGTGGGAGGCGGAGAGGAAAAATGGGCAGATCAGAGGTTCCCTGGGAAGGCGACATCAGGAATAGTCTGCCTCTTGGACCACTGTAGAGGAACAGACTCCAGGGGAAGGAGAACATGGGGTGTGTGGTCATTCATGGCCCTGAGAGAACACAGGTGGGGGACACCCAGGAGTGTGGCAGATCAGGACAGCTTCTTAGGGTGCCCTGGGCCTAGAGATGCCCATGCTTCTGGAGAAGCGAGTACCCGGGACAGGGCTGCTGCCAGCTGGTGCCCACACACTCACTACCTCACTCTCCTCAGCAGACAGACTGAAGTGAACACTGAATTCCAGAGCTGGAAGGGACCTTGGGCATTGCCTGGCACCATTTCACTGCACAGGTTACAGAACTGCTGCTTGTTTAATGCTATACCACAAGTTAATGGGAGAGCAAAGACTAGAGCCCAGGTCCGTACTTCCCATGCCAGCAATCTGCCTCTGGCATCTAGAATACACTATCAGCCACTCTCCTTCCCATGCAAAGCCTTGAGGTTATGACTTCTTTTTTCAATCACTCATCAATCCCATAGTTCCCATACAAGCAATGTTCAGGAAAGAGGAACGCACCATAGGGCTTTGGCTATGTCCAGTCCCATTGACACGGCTACCCCCAGAGTAAGATGATTGCTCAGCTTCTCTCCCAATAAATCACTGATTAACTGACTAGGTAAGCACCCTTTTGATAATAATATGTGTCTCCAGAAGAGGCTGCCTACAGGGAAATTATGGGCAGAATTTGCAACAGAGATATATCAAGATGAATTAGCAAAATGCACTTTAGCTTTATACTTCGATTCCATGAGCTTCCCCTACAATATGTGTGCAAACAAAGGCATCCATTCATTCATTCTCTCAAATTCACATTTTCAGTTTTCATCTAATACACAACTGGTTTCACCTCATCATCTGCGAAGAGATATGGCAGAGAGGTAGTACTTGTTCATAAGAATCTTATGTGTTCACCTATGGATAAGGACAGAGGGGGGAGGTAAGGGCAGAGGCGGGGGTGGGAACCGGGTGGAGGGGAGATATGGGGGGGGGGAAAGGAGAAACAATTGTAATAATTTGAACAATAAAGATTTATTAAATTTAAAAAAAAGAATCTTATGTGTTGCCATGCACTATATTTACTTTTCCTTTCTAAAATGAAGCCCAGAACTTCCACAGGGTACAAAGTTAAAGATTTTGTTTATGTCCCTATATAGTGCAAAGCAGTTTTATAAAAGCTATTTATCAGCATTTGTATAATTAAATGTGCTTTTAATAAACACATTCATGACTGTGTCAATCAAGATTTAAAAGTTTTAAGACACGAAGAACCACATAAGAAATGTGACAAACTAGAAGAAACAAAAATAAAACTTTAGTGGCGAAAACAAACAGGCTAAAAGGCTGAGATAAAACTTTATAAGGACTAACACAGAGGATATTGAAGAAAGAAAAGAGAAGAACATTTGGAGATGTGAGAAGCAAGAAGTTACCACAAGATAGTAAGTCAAAGCCCCACATACCATAATCATGGTGCTGCAATCATTACGGGACATGCCTGCTACAAGGATGAAAATAGCAAGCAAACTGTTGAAAACAAGAACAAGAGTTAAACATGTTACATAAATGTAATGCTATTTTATCAATAACTTTAAAAAAATCTGCTAAACAGAATACATTATGCCACGGTTGGCTAGTTCTCTATAAAAAGACTCTTTTTAGATACAACTCTTCTTTGTTTTGTCACCAGGTTGGAAGCCTGATGGATGGAATAGAAGCCTGTCTTTATCAAAGTGCCATTGCCTTCTTTCTTCTTCAACCCCAAGATCACAAGCACTTGGTCACTGCATCTCAAAGAGCAGGGGATTTTTTTCTTTTTTAAAAGGTTCTGGGAACATTATAGCAGCACATGCAATGTTACCTAGAGCCACTAGGTGTCGCTATTGCTAAACTAACAGAAGCCTGAATCCTCAGGGGGGAAAAAAAAGGAAAGAAAAAAATAATCATAGTAAGTACATTTAGCACAAAACGCTAAAAGCAATAACAGCTTAAAAGGCATATACTATTTATTACAGAAGCTACAAACAAGTTAGTATCACTAAGACAATTATTAATTTCCTTTTTAATTTAAGGGCTCAATCCCAAGAAGAGACATTTCATTTAGCTGGGGGGTGGGGTGGGGAAGGGGGGGGCACCTCAGGGTTTTTCTCTTTCTCTAAAACATTTATATTTAAGGGGTCTATGAAAACACATATGTTGCTAAAAATGTTTTATAATTAAGATTGGCTTGATAGCACAAAAGAACTAGTGCTTAGAGTAAAAAATAAGATAGTGAATGAGGGTTGGCTGAAAAAAAAGTAGTTACGTTATTTGATATTCAACCGAAAGCTATAATCTTATTAAACATATTTAAACATGGTTTTCATTTATATTTGGCACCTTGATTAACAGGGCGATATTAAATAATACCTGGCTGTTAAGAGTATATTTAGGAATCTGTGCCACATAAAACATACAACGGGACAGTTCAGTTTCATTGTTATTTAAGGTTTTTCTGATCTCTTGGCTGTGAGCACACACATATTAAAAATTAAGTACACACACTCAATGCATGCTCAACCCTTTTAAAAAACAAAACAAAACAACAAAACAAAACAGAAACATTCAATGAAAAATGAACTCAACTCTGGTGAAAGGTAATGGATTCATCCCTTTGGGGACAACTGTCCTGCTTATCAAAAGAAAGGAGAAGGGAGGGTCAGAAACAGGAAAAAAAAATCCCTAAGTGGTCAGCAAAGAGAGATGCCCAACTTCAGAGAGGAGCTGGAATCAGTTTCTACACTCTGGCTTCCTTCTTTGCCAGAGTTGAGAGGTTGAATGAATGGTACCATTTACCTGGGGGTATTGGAATGGGAAAAGAGTATCTTCAGATATAGAGGAATGTGCAAGTGGCCAAATGAATGCAGGAAGATAATGACTGATTCCCAAGGCATTACATAAACATTTTTTTTAAATAGAGGGGGGACATCTATAGTTTTCTGGGTAGTATGCTGGATACTGATCAAGGGGCGGGAACTAGGGGGAGGGCAGGGGTGGTTAAGACAAGCAGGGGAGACAGAAAATGATAATGATGCAAACAGCCAAGTGTCATAATAGAGTTCATAATAGTGTTTCTACTGGAAAAATAAAATATCTGATGTGCAGAAGCTGCAAAAGGATGGGTACTCTTTCCTTTCCAATATCACGAGGTTCCCTAACCCCCTAGGCTGGAACATGACATCTCAGAGTGGCCAGAATGGCAGATAACATCACATTACATCTGCACACAACCCAGCAGAAGAGGTCATGGGATTAGTATTATTTTTAATTTGATAAACTAAGTTTAAATCCAGAAAATAATACCTTATACCGCAAAAGGAAAAAAAAAAAAAAAAGCAGGCACTTTAGATACAGATATTATTCCGTCCATTTACAAAAGATAGAACTGAGGCGCTGAGATGTTAATCACATTATTCCAGACCATACATTTAGTAAGTTACAGAGGTTGTACTAGAACCCAAGGTTCTTTTAATTGAAACTTCACTTTCTAAAAAATTGATTTTAGAGAGAAAGGAAGGGGAGAGAGAGAGGGAGGACGAGAGAGAGAGAGAGAGAGAGAGAGAGAGAGAGAGAGAGAGAGAGAGAGAGAGAGATTTGTTCCACTTATTTATGCATTCATTGATTGATTCTGGTTGATTCTTTATGTACCTGAATAGGAATGGAACCCGCAACCTTGGCATATAGGACCGTGTTCTAACCAACTGAGCTACATGGCCAGGACCAAAAGTCCACTTTTTTAACCTCTAACCCCCCACAGCCCCTCCTTTTCTGTGGCTGACTAAAGACGGGGGCAGGAGCAGTGAAGGAAATTGGGAGTGAGAGTGAGGGATACAGCCTGCAACATCATTTATCTCCCTTGTCACCTACTTGCAAAAGACTGGAGGAAGAGGGCTGAGTTCTCAGATACTGCTTCCCATCACCACTATCCCCACTGGTCAGAAGCCACTAAAATGTTAATTAAGCATTCCAAAGTCTTTATGGCTATGACAGGTACAATCAGGGCGGAGACTGTGTTGAATTAAGAATACAACCAGGAAGGAAGAGAATTTTGACACATGCTACCACATGGTTAATTAAACCTTGAGGACACTGTGCTAAGTGAAATAAGCCAGTTGCAAAAAGGCAAATACTGTATGAGTCCACTTATATAAGGTAGTTAAAGTAGTCAAATTTATAGAGACAGAAAGTAGAATGGTGGTTGCCAGGGCCTGGAGGGTGGGGGAATGGGAGATTGTTTTTTAATGGGTAGAGAGTTTCAAATTTGCATGATGAAAGGAGTCCTGGAGATTGGTTACACAATAAAGTGAATAATACTTAACACTACTGAACTGTCCACTTAAAAATGGTCAGTTTTATGTCATATGTGTTTTACCACAATTGAAACAAACTAACAAAGAGAACAGCCAGGAACGCCTTGTCCAGTGGCCATTTACAGTACTTGTGCCTGGCACGGTGTGAAGTGTGACCTTCCAAAGTTACAGATTTGTGGAAGTGAAAGTCATGTTGTGTTACATCCCAGCTACTTATCTGGACAGCAGGAAGTCTGGAGGAAATGGTTTTTAAAACATGTAAAATTCTACATCTGCATGTTTTATATGAATTCTTATCCTGGTTTGACCAGCAAAGAGCTCTCTGGCCATGAACAAAGCACTTCCCCTTTCTGGATCCCAACTTCCTCATCTTCAAAAAAGGAGGGATTAAAAGGGATGAAGGCCCTTTCCGTTCTCAGACTCCAAGTTCCAAGTCCAGTTTTCCCAAATGCTAATACTCTTTACTCTCCGAGGTAAAGTTCCTTTACACTTCAGCCACTTCTGCAAGGCCTACTCACCGCACCTCTCCTGGGAGATGAATGGAGGGAGGACAGATGCGGGGTTAAGTAGGCAGACAGGAAGCAAAGACTTAAGGGAGGCCAGGAAGGAGCACTGGACTGCAAGTCTGAGACTCTGAGTACAGTTGTGGGTTCTGCCACGTCTATAGCTAGGTGAATCCAAAAGGTAGGAAGCATTTACCAGGGACTTCTAAGCATGAGGCACTTTCACTCATATTGTCTTATACTTCACACATTTTAGTAATTCACATACATCTTTATAGTTGTGTCCATATACAAGTACTACCTATAGTATTTTTATGTATGTCATATTTTTCTAAATTTTGAATAAACTCCTTTTTCTCTTTATTTAAAAATATGTTTTTATTGATTTTAGAGAGAAGAAGGGAGAGGGGGCAGAGAGAGAGAAAGAGAGACATTGATGTGAAAGATAAACATAGATTGACTAGAGGCCTGGTGCACAAAATTCATGTACAGGTAGGATCCCTAAGCCTGGCCTGCAATAAGGGACAATCTGTGGGGTGACTGGTGGGGCGACTGGGGGACCCCCGCTGGCACCCGCCTTGGCCAGCCTTGTGCTGCCTGCTTGCTGGCCCTGACCCTGCCATTGCTGCTGGTTGCCTCCCTCTGCAGGGTGATTGGTGGGGCAATTGGCGGAGGTCGGGGGTGGGGCGGGGGGCACTGGCACCTGCCTTGGCTGGCCTGGGACCTGCAGGCTGGGGCAGCTCCTGTGTTGAGCATCTGCCCTCTGGTGGTCAGTGTGCATCATAGCTACCGGTCATTCCCCTGGTCGTTCCACCGTTCCGTCAATTTTCATATTAGGCTTGTATTATATAGTACTGCCTTCTGCATACACCCTGACTGAGGATCGAACCCACAACCTGGGCATGTGTCCTGACTGGGAATCAAACCAGCAAACTTTTGGTGCACAAGACAATGCCCAACCAACTGAGCCACACCAGCCAGAGTCTTTTCTATTTTTTAAATTTTTTTCTAAGCAAAAACATCCATGAAAACCCAAGTTTGGTGCTGGTTATGGTTTTTCCTAATACATATTAAAATAAATATACAGCTATTAGAAAAAGAGTGTCCACTTGGCAGCTAAAATCGCAAATGCCACTGGTGGTGTATGGATGCATATTGGGAAATGCCGCATTATCCTACTATATCTCCACTTACGGCTACTGGACATGTGAGCCCATGAAATTTAGTCACGCACCCAAGTTTGAACCAACAAATCCCAGAGCAATGTGCTGGCTCATATTCCTCTTGCCTTTAGGAAGGGTATGTTCTATAAAGTTGAGTGCAGAGTATTTCCAAGATGTTAAAATTTCATGGACACAAACCCTTCCAAAATTACTTTGGAGACTGCCATAAGGTTAGCAATTTTTTATTTTTGCCAAGTAAGAACTCACCATAAAAAAATATTCTCATACAAAGTAATATAAAAAAAGCACAGGACTTTCTACACCAACTGATGGGGAAATGTACTTGTCAGGGTAACATAAATCATTTAAGAAGGAAAACATTTAGGATGCTCTGCTTACTTGTCTACATTTCTCAGCCTGGGGAAAAACCCTGTCACTGACCAGCCCCTGTCCATGCTCGGCACTGGTGGACCATGATCCAATGGTAGACAGCTTTGGAATCACACAGACCAGAGTTCATGTCCAAGTTCTATACACTCACTACATGTGAGGCTTTGTGAAACGTGAACCTAAGCCTCTGTTTTTCATCTGTAAACTGTGGCTACTAGTCATCGTTGTAAAGATTAAATGCAATACGTGTATAAAATGCCTACTATAGTGCCTGATCTGTAATAGGAGTTCATTAAATGGTAGTCACAACCTAACTTTCACCAAGCTCCTTATATTTAACCAGTGGCCCAGTGCACGGAATTCGTGCATGGGGAGGGGCGATGTCCCTCAGCCTGGCCTGCACCCTCTCCAATCTGGGACCCCCTTGGGGAATGTCTGACTGCTGGTTTAGGCCTGATCCCTGTGGCAGTCGGACATCCCTCTCGCAATCCGGGACTGCTGGCTCCTAACCGCTCACCTGCCTGCCTGCATGCCTGATTGCCCCTAACCACTCTGCCTGTCAGCCTGCTCACCCCCAACTGCCCCCCTGCCAGCCTGCTCACCCCCAACTGCCCCCCTGCCAGCCTGCTCGCCCCCAACTGCTCCCCCTGCTGCCTGCTTGCCCCCACCTGCCATTCCCATTGGCCTGCTCGCCCCCTACTAACCCCCACTGATGGCCTGCTCACCCCCAACTGCTACTCTCTGCTGGCTTGATCACCCCCAACACCCCCGCCCCCCCACACTGGCCTGATCACCCACAATTGCTGTCCCATCCTGGCCTGATCACCCACAACTGCCCTCCCCTCTTGGCCCCTAACCACCTCGACTTTGGCCCCACCACCATGGCTTTGTCCAGAAGAATGTCCGGAAGGTCTCCTGGAAGGTCTCCCAGTCTAATTAGCATATTACCCTTTTATTAGTATAGATAGAGGCCTGGTGCACGGGTGGGGGCTGGCTGGTTTGCACTGAAGGGTGTCCCAGATCAAGGTGGGGGTTCCCTTGGGGGGCGGGACAGCCTGGGCGAGGGGCCTGTGGTGGACTGCAGGTTGGCCACACCCCCATTGGGGTGGGGGTCCCCACTGGAGATGGTGCCGGCCTGGGCGAGGGGCTGGGGCAGTTTGCAGGCTAGCCATGTCCCCATGGGGTGAAGGTCCCCACTGGGGGGGGTGTGGCCAGCTTGGGTGAGGGCTGTTTTCAGGCTGGCCACATCCCCTTCAGGGTGGGGGTTCCTGCTGGGATGCCTGGCCAGCCTGGGTGAGGGGCTGATGGCTGTTTGCAGGCTGGCCACACCCCCCAGTGGGAACCCTCACCCCATGGGGGCATGGCCAGCCTGGATAAGGGGCTGAGGGCCATTTTCAGGTTAGCCACACCCCCCTCCCCCAGTAGTGACCCTTGCCTCGATGGTGGCGTGGCCAGCCTGAGTGAGGGGCTGAGGACTGTTTGCAGGCCCCTCCCTTGGCAGCCACCCAGGCTACCCAAGCCTCCCACATGCTCAGGCCAACCCTGTGGCTGCCACCCACAGGCCCCTTCTTCAGTGCCGACCAGTGGTGACGGAGGAAGCCAAGCTTCCTTCATTGCCGGGGGCAACTTAAGCCTCCTGCTCGCTCTGGCCTGCTCCGTGGCCACTGCCCACAGGCCTCTCCTTCGGCAGCCGGCCCAGGTGGGCAGGAAGCTTGGCTTCCTCCATCACTGGGGGTGACCCAAGCCTCCTGCCCGCTCCAGCTGGCTACATGGCTGCCGCCATCTTTGTCCCACTAATTTGCATATTCCCTCCTGATTGGCTGTGGGAGTCACAGAGTGATGGTCAATTACCATATTTCTCTCTTATTAGTATAGACTAGGAAGGTTGCTATGAGGATGCAATACGGCAATGCATGGGAAAGTGCATTGAAAAGGTGTTACACAGTGCTAAGAATTCCTTTGGTCTCAGCTTACAAGTTGCTTCCTCTGGGAAACTTTCCTTGACCCACCAAATGGATAAGAAGCCCCTGACCCTGGCACCACGGCACCCTGTGCTCTTTATCTGATCACTTGTCACACTGTATTGAAACTGCCCGGCAATTTCTCCCTTGCCCCAGTAGGCCCATAAGAACTCCAAGAGGGTGGGTAATATATCGCTTATTTGTTGCTTTTCCACCATCAAGCACATAGTTGCTGCCAAATCTAGCATTGGTGCACTTTTAATTCGTTAAATGAACACATGGATTAATGAAGAGATTCATAGAAGTTTTCAAATGTGCTTTAGGGGATTGCTTGTATGCATGATGGTCTTGACTATGGGTTTATGACAGCATTCCCAATGTTTGGTACTTGAAACTTTGGCCAAGTAAGATGTTGCATAAAATACTAATTCTTTGGTCAAGTAAATTTGGGAAAGACCAAATTCTATATGTCTCTGCAACCCAGGAAATTCACAATGTATGTTTATATATTAAGTCTTAAGAGAAGTCTTGCTGTAAAGACAGTTTACATGAACATAGCGATTTCCAAATGAATTCTATCCAGGAATACCTTTTCCTATATCATCAGGCATTCTTTGGGAAATCCTGGCCTACAGGGAACGTGGGTGCTGAGCAAATTTTTCCCCTGGTTTCTATCCCAGTTCTCCTCCCACCACTTAAACTACACAGCCAAGAGTCAGGAAAGACATACCTACTGATGTGGACCTAAAGGCAACATAGACATAGAACCTTAGAGAAAACTGTAAGATAGTGACCAAAAGTATTTTGACAATGACTGCAAATGTCCTAATTTTCAGAACACCTCAAAGCTTTCATAGTTGTATACACACATATCATGGCAGTTGTTCTTCTTCACCTCTCCTTTTCTCCTACTCCATCACCACCACCCCCATCTCCAACTTCACCATCACCACCTTCACCACCTCCACCATTAAAATTCATGGCACACTGTCTATGCCAGATGGTTCTAAGTGAGCTTCCTGTATTAATGTATTCAAGTCCTACAACCACCTTTTGGCAGAGGTACTTCTGTCACCTCCATTTTACACAGGGGAAACTGAGGAGCAGAGAGGGTAAGTACAATTCTTGTTTTGGAAGATGAGTAGGCCATTGTACAGATTTATACTAAGAAATTTTACTGATTAAGAAATTGAAGCTCTGAGTGTTTACGTGGCTTGTTCAGGTAGAACACTAAATACAGAACCATGTCTGTCTGATTCTAGTGCAAGCTCTTCCTAGCACAGCAGGCAGCCTCCTGGGGTTAATAATGTTATATATTTGTGAGTTATTTTATAGTTTACTAAGCACTTCCATATCCTTAATTCTATTTAAATCTCCTAATAATGCTTTAGACAGATTACTTATCCACTTTATAGATACTGAAATTGAATTTCAGAAAGCTACTACTAGTAATAATAATGGAGATAAAATTAATCCCACTTCTGACAAATGGATCGCTCAAGGCAAAAGAGCTCCAAAAGGGTAGATCTGGGGCTCAGATGCAGTCTTCTGATGCCAAGTCCAGAGTCTGCCACACCCTCCAAAGATGGGTCTCTCCAACAAGTTCTTAGCAAGAGTGGCCCAGCTGCGGCAGGGGAGGGAGGTTTACAGCACCACCTCGGCATGCGGTTGGTGTGGTTTTTAAAGTGACTCAACATCTTCCATTAATTAGAGTTCCTGTTACCATGGTGATGGTTTATTATTGCTAGGCTGATAAGATGGCCAAGTCAAGAATATTATCTTCCTCCTTTTCCCTCGCACTCTCCAGCAACATTTTGTCTCTTTTTTTTCCCTCTGATAACTGACCTTTCTGCCTCAAGGTGTGATGAGATGGTCCTGAAGCAGGGACCCCTGTTGGACCTCTGGTGATCATCTTTGAGATTTTTTTCCCTTTTGCTCAGAGCAGAGGCTCTGTTGAATCAACTTGATTCAAATTTCATCTCTTGACATTTATCAGCTCTCTGATCATGAACTAGTTAAGTATCTTCCCCAGGCCTTGTTTTTCCATCAGGAAGGAGGGATAGGAAAGTTTAACAGGCAAGGTTATGTGGAGAATGTGGTGTAACAAACAGGAAGATGCTAGCACAGAGCATGGAATGTAGTGGGAACACAATAAATGGTAGCAGTTGTAACCAGTAAAATAACAGCAATAATTATTATTTACAGAGAGATGAGATGAGACAGAGATGTAGGGTTGGCAGTTAAGGTCATTTTACTTCCATTCATTCATCAAGTATTTTAATTTGTTTTTCCACAGAAAGCGTCTTTTTTCTTTATAGCTCTTAACCCAAGATAAAGCATTCATTTATTTGTTTATTTACCTATTAAGATTTTTATTGATTTTCAGAGAGAGAGAGAGAGGGAGAGGGAGAGAAACATCAATGTGAGAGTGAAACATCAATCGGCTGCCTCCCACACACCCCTACTGGGAATCAAGCACACAACCCAGGCATGTGCCCTGACAGGAATCAAACCAACAACATTCTGGTGCACAGGATGACGCTCAACCAACGGAGCTGCATCAGCCGGGTCTGTGTTTATTTATTCTTAACTGTCTCTTCCACTCAACTGCAAATGTGATAAGAGTTGGATGATGTTTATTTTGCTCATCACTGTGCCTAGGTGGATATTTGCTGAATGAATGGACAAATATTTACCAAGCAGCTACTCTATCTCAATCTCTGTGTCAGGCACTAGAATCACGGAAATAACTAAATAAGATTCTTACACGAGGGATCTGTAAAAATTGATCCAAGTGAAGGAAATGGGGTATTCATCCCTAATTCCAAAATTCCCAAAGGGTTTTGTATAAGTCCAGGGACATCAATGGAATTAAATCTTCTGCAGTCTAGCACAGAGCACTGATGGGGAGGGCAGAGGCAGGGGGCAGGGTAGAACTGGGGTTGGGGGGCGGGGATGTTGATATGGACATCTCAGTGCTCTAAGCCCCAAGGACTCAAACTGGTGGTGTGAAGCCCCCAACACAATCAGACATTCCCTTTGAAATGTATAGATGAAAAAGAAAGAAAAAAGAAAAAGAGAGGAAAGACCTTTCAAAGGGCTTGCTCACTGACTCCTCCCAGAACAGTCTGATCCCCTCTGCCTGTGAAGCAAGAGGTCAGATCCCCACATGGAAAATCAATCTTCCAGAGTCCCCGGATAGAATTTCTAGTTCACTGGTGCCACAACACGCAGGCCATTTCCAGACACGGAGGCGTTGGCCAGAGGCCTGGGCGTCCCCACCCCACTGTACACAGTCAGGCCAAGCTGATACCTCCCCCAGGAGCAAACAGCACTAGAGGTCAGGCAGAGCCCTCAAACCTGCCCTTCTCCATGGTCTGGATCTCCCATCTGAAGCTATTTTATTATTGCATTAAGTATTAGTATTAGTTTCTTTAACATATTTTGGGTTATTTCCTTTGAAACAATTCTAGACCAATGCTTCTCATGTCCGGTTGCCATGCCGTGGGGAAAGGGAGTGACAGGGGAAGCAGGAAAAACGGTTCACCTTTGATCTGTTTTATATATTGGCTTCTCAAACGTTCTACTACTTGGCATTTTTTGAAAACCGCACCTGATTCTTTCAATTGAAAGATGAGGAATTGGAGGCCCAGAGACATAGACCTCTTCCCCAGGTCACACAGTAAGTGGTTTGGTAACTGAACCAACACGAAAGACCGGGGAGCTTATCTTAGACAAATGAGAGTAACCGAGAATTGGCAGTGTGGGTCCAGGTGTTTTCAGAGATGCCACTAATACTAGGGGGTCTGGGATCGGAGTTTACCTGTTATAGATGTTCCATTCACAGGGGCACCACTGCTGTACATGGATGGCTTTCTGTGTAACCCCCACAAGCGGCTGCCTGCTTAGCCAGCTCCAGGGCGGTCACAGAGTCTCTGTAACACTTCACCTCCCGTTCGGTACAACACACTTTTATCCAGCACCCACTGCTGGCCGAGGATGAGGAAGGCTTGGCCCCTTACCTGGAAGCTCACAATCCAATGGGGCAAGGATGTCTGAAACACCTGCAGGCAGTGCTGTGGGTAAGCACAGGTGTGGAGGTCGGCCTCCCAAGAGGAGCTTCCCAACCAACGCCACACATGGGTTTCAGTATTATCCCAGTGAGCAGACTATCGGGTCTGAAGGTCGAGTTCATATCTCACCAGCCAGGTGACCTTGGGAAAGTGTTTAACCTCTTTGTGACTCAGCTTCCTTGTCTGCAAAGCACAACTATCAGGACCTCATGGGACTGTTGTGAGGATTAAGGGTTAATAGACAAAAAGCATATAAACAGGTTGGTGCCTGCTCTAGGAGTCCCCTCTGCTATCACTTTTAGGAGCCCCTTGGGGAGAGGTCCCCGCTGCCCACCACACAACAATAGGCTGGACTCCCTGTGAAGCCGGCAGTTTCCTAGCCGTCTGAGCACTTGCTTGAATCCCCACTTCAGGATTGTCTACAAATTTCTCCTCTGGCACCTGGAGCGGTCAGGCAGCTTACTGGGATGAAGACAACTGCTGTAATCCAATCAGTCAAATCTGGTCTGTCAGGATCCCTCCTTATCAGAGATGCTGACAGGTGAAATTGACCCGGCCAACTTGGTAGGAGTTTCCCTCTGATCTATTCCATCCAACACACAGGTTCCTCCAGACCCAGGGTCAGCTGACAGGGAGGGAGGTGTGGAGGGCAGAGGAGGTAGATTATGAGCTGGTGTGAGGTGGAAGGCTTCCATCCAGTAGCTCAGTGGCATTGCCTCAGAAGGTGCCTTCTCCATGCTGAAATTCTCCAACATGGTATGTTACAACAGGCTAGATGCAAATGTGCTCGAGTGACATAGGATAGCTTTCTAGGGGCCTTTAAAGAGTGCTCCTCTTCTATTTCAGGGACTCGTCAAAAATATCAGAGATAAGTAACCAACCTTGACTATTACTCCCAGGCAGAATTGACAGGCGATCTTTCTTAAGCAGGAAGCAGTATTATCAGCTAAGAAGCACTTTGTGCTGTTGATTTTTTCAAAAATGAGGCCATTAGCCTGCGACTTTTAAAAAAAAACAGTAGACAGAGTCTGGGGATGTTGGGCAAAGGATGCTCCCTAGACTCCCGATCAAGTTCCTAATTGATCTGTTTATAGATAACAACCCCTACCCCCAAGCAACTGCAGCCCTTACATATCCAGCTTTCCCTTCTGCTACTCCGACGCCGTGGTCCTGCACAGGAGCGAGTGGCTGCCTGCATTTATCCCTTTGCCCTCACTCGCACTTCTACCTGCAAAAGCCTCCTCCTGCTGCTTCTCTGCTAGTCCTAAGTTAGCGTGTCCATGTCAAGCCCCACTTCTTACCCAGAACCACCTTCTTTTCCCTGCGTGTGGCTGCTACCAGGGAGCGGATTATGTAGTGGCACTCTGCGATTTCAGGTTGCTGCGTTGTTATTTATCTAGCCTGACTGTCAGCTCCTTGAGGTGGAGAACCTGGCCATGCTTGCCTTGTATTTTATTATTATTATTATTATTATTATTATTATTATTATTATTATTATTTGTAAAAGACAGTTCGCCCTATACACTGCACAGCTAGTACTTAGATGTCACCAGTAGAAAGCGTGTATGCTTGGAGACAGAAAAGCCTGCATTCCAAGTCCAGCTTGAATATTAACACCCCAGTGTGACTTTGGGTACGTGCTTTGTACTTTCTGTGTCAGTTCCTCATTTGTAAAAATGAAAACAATAACCTTTTCTCATAGACCTCATTTGTGAGAATCAGGTATGAAAGGTTGGCTATTAATCCTGTAAGGAAGCCTCTCCAAGAAGGCCAGAGCCTCAGAGTCTGTAGGTAGCTTTCTTTCAATCTGCTTCTTAAGGGGAAGAAAGCTTGGAAAACCAGGGAACAGATAAAGCCTACAATAAACACAGGTTCTGAGACTTAGAGACTTAAGTTACACTCCTAACACCATTACTTAGAGCTGTGTAGCTTTGGGTAAATCACTTCCCCTCTCTGGGCCCTCATTTCCTCATTTGGAAGATGAGAATAATCACTCACTTAGAATAGTGAATGGTCCATAGCTCGGGCTCATGAAAGAGGAATTTCTATTCCTTTTCACTAGGTACTATCTTGAAATGTGCCTGCTCTGCTGATAATCAAGTCGTGACACCTTAGAGAGGTGGTATGCCACAGGAGGCTACTGGCCTCAGTGCCTAACTCAGAGCTGCAGATGCTTAGGTCATCTTATCCTTTGGGCTTCACTTAGAGAAAGTGGCTGCTCTCCAAAACTAGCTACTCCTTCTCCAGTTGGCCTAGCTAATCCTACTCAGGAGAGAGGAAGGGAGGCGAATTCACTGTGAGGACTGACTTCTCTTTTAATATTTAAAATCAACCATAACATTCAGAGTCCAGCCAGGAGAACTGAAACTATTCTAGGTTTCTCAACAGAACAAATTTAATGCTAACAATTGGCTTCATGCATGACAGAGAAAACCAAGAAACCAAATAGGTGATGTTGAAGCAACTCAGAAATCAGAAAGCTGCTTCTCTTTTAGGGATCAAGGGGCAGCGGGAGACCAGGGACTAGACATGTCAGGCTGGAGCTAAAACCAAAGAAGGGCTGAGTGGCCAGAGCTGGAACCAGAAAGGGAGAGGCAGCTGCTGTCCCTCCCCCCCGACTTCTCCCCTCTGCCTACATCTGTATCTCCTATTGGCCAAGCCAGTTGCAAGAGAGCCTGGGAAATGTAATACACAGCAAAGGAGGGGTGAATGAGTTATCTGAGAACAACTAGGTAAATTATTGGCCCTGCCATCTTTCAATAATATATGTACAGGGCGAAAAAACATGTGATAATCAGCTAATGATGACAGTGAGCAACATAAATAGTTATCATTTTGTATAACTCTATAAAAGTTTATTTATGCCAATAACTGTGGTAAACACTTTATACAAACACTTTCCTTTGATCAGAGGAAAGGTGGTCACTTTTGGAGAACTGGTATGCCTCTAGTATTTATTCAGGTGATGAATAAAATACCTACCTCATTTAATCGTCACAACACTCTTAGGAGGTACATACTCTTAATTGTCATATTTTTATTTTTACAAATGAGGAAGCCAGCTTAGAAAGGTGAAGGAACTGATTTAACCCACAGCTATTACCCTTGGATGCAGGAATGAAACCCAGATTTATGGGGTCTCAGTCTATGCTCTTAACTGGGGTCCTATGAATCATACAGTTAAGAGAAAAAGGGAGGGTGCTAGATATGTTGAACATAAAACTTCCCATAATTACTGGGAGGAGATTTTGAAGACCTGGATTTCCAGGGCTGGAAGCCTAGAACACTCTGTGAGCATTAAGTTTGCCTTTAAAAAATGTAGAGATTAAAAAGAAAAAAAAAAAACAAGCACATCACCTAATGTAGTTTATAAAGGTCCATGGCGTTCCCTCTTGGAGGCAACAGGGCATTTTTGCTAAGAGGATGCCAAGGTCAGTGGCCTCTGTGGCTCGCTGTTTACTGACATTCGATATGCTTCAACATCTGTTGCCCTTCTCGACTGATGGGTGCTTCATCTTAGCACTTCCCCGATGCCAGGCTGGTCAGAAGCCTGAGCACTGAGGCCTCTAAGACACTCACAGGTCAGTTACGCAGCTCTGCTTGTAAAGCTGGCCAAGGGAAGGAATATTCAGGGAAGAGAGGTGGCGGGACATCCATGGACCACGCTGGGTGATCTCAGGTCTACTCCAGGGACAAGTGACATCTCTAGGAAGTTATAAACCTGGGTAATCCACAACCTGAAGTTTCAATACCATGCTCTGGGTTCTTAACAAGGTGGTATATGATGAATTCTCCTGCTTCTGTGAAAGTCCATGGAACAATTTCTAGGTTAGCTTTGAAGGGAATGGCAAATGTAGAATTTGGTATCAGAGGAAAGGTGGTCACTTTTGGAGAACTGGTATGCCTCTTTGATTTGGTGAACACTGCATGCCTTGACATATTTCCCAGTTTTGTCTTGGCCACCTGGAAGCTCAAAGTAATCCCTTTATTTATGGGTCAGGGACCCACAGACCAAACCTACCCCATGAATCTGTTTTGGGGGGAACTCACCAACCCAGGATTAAAACACTTTAAATTTCAATGTCCTTAGGCAGAGCATACATTCTCCAACCCAGTACAGAATCAAACCATCTGATCCTCTACCGCAGGGATGGGGAACGTCCAGCCCGTGGGCCTTACCAGGCCTGAGAAATCATTGGGTCTGGCCCTGCCAAAGCATCAGGGGTGAGTTAAATATGTTTGACCCAAAATAGCAGGCTAATTTTTAAGTTGAAAATGTTGTATGCCCCACAAATCCTATCTAATAAAAGGGTAATATGCAAATTAACCGTCACTCTGTCATAAATATGGAAATGCCCATAGCCACAAAATGGTGGTGCCCAGTCCTCTCAGCCCCACCAGAGTCCCCCAGTCCAGGGGGGGGGGGGGGCGGGGAGGGCGGCCACTGAGTGCAGGCAGCATGAGCAGCCTGGTGGAATGCTTGCTTTGTCACCGTGGCAATGAGGCAAGCGTTCTGTGCCCAGCCACAAGATGGGCCTCTGGGCCATGGAGAGCCTCTGGGCAGCGGGCGCAGAGCAGCCAGGCCTGGCAGAGAGTTACTGGTGCATGGATTCATGCACAGGGCTACTAGTAATGTTATAAATATCCAAATGGCCCTTGGTAGAAAAAGGTTCCCCACCCTGCTCTACTGGTATCTTCCTACTGTATGAACTACCTGGAACCTGAAGCAATACAAATGCAAGGAGCCCCTCCCCCTACTTTACTAGTAAGTGGTTAGTGTCTTCTCTTTCTATGTAATTTCTGACTTGAGAGTTTTATTTTGCTGTTTTATTCTGCTTCATCACTTATTATAAGCTTGCTCAAATCCTTTGTGGAAGCTGAATATAAAAGATAAACAAATCAACAAATTGATTTCTTCCTTAAGCAAAACTGCCAAGATCCATGTAAGCAGCTGTATTCCCACTGCATCCAAGGACTGATCATTCCTGGTGAGTTACTCTGGCCTGCTCCCCTTCCTACCTGCTACAGGAGTCCCAGGCTGTGAGCCCACGCTCACCATTCCCTCAAGCAGCAGAAGGAATGAACTTCTCCCTCATCACGAGTGAGGGGCTGGGACAGAGCCAAGTGGTGTCAGCCCTATTTCTAGCATCTAATATGTAAATCTAGCTCCAGGTGCCTCTGAAGCACTGAGCTGTAGGGGCCATGCAGAGGCCAGGTCTGGAGCCAGACCACCTGAGTGTGCAGCCTCCTTCTACCACTAGCCATCGAGGTGACCTTAGGCCAGCGTATGGATGTCTTATGCCTCCATCTCCTGCTTTATAAAGGGGGACAATGAAACCACCTACTTCACAGGTTTGTGGTGCAAATTAAATTAATGCAGGAGATGGCAGGTGTGCCTTCCGTGTGCTCACTGTACTTTCCTTCATAGGTTCTGCAGCAACTCTGTGGGGGCAGTGGATACAGAACTGAGTCTCGGGGAAATGAAGGACCTTCCCAGCCAGGTTCGTTTACATAGGTAACAGGCCAAGGAGAAGCCTCGCCCGGCAGTGCAGAAGGTGACTTAGAGAGCTACCTTCTCTCTTCTGTCCCATTTGACTTCCTCTTATCCGCCCACAGTGGATTCAGCTCACTTACCCATACTTGGCAGAGAGCTGCCATAATACCGCATGACAGAGGCTCTGGCAGTTACTGCTCACATTTACTGTGTTGAGGAGAAACGGGGAGAGATTTGGGCAGGATGGAGGCACAGGTTCCTTCCTCTGCTTTCAGAGAAGGCACTCCACTGCCAAGGTCAAGAGCAGAACTGGGGTTCCATGCCCACCCCCACCCCCTGTCCCAGCCCCATCAGCTCCATCACTAGCTAACCCTCAATGGCCCATCCAAAAGCTGCCTTCTCAGGACTTTTCCAGCCCTCAAGACTGCAGAAGGCACTCTTTCCTTAGTGTCCCATTATCTCATTGGATAGCAATTATAATCCTATCTAATAAAAGAGTAATATGCAAATTGACCATCACTCCAACACACAAGATGGCTGCTCCCATGTGGACACAAGATGGCTACCACAAGATGGCTGGCAGGAGAGGGCAGTTGTGGGTGATCAGGCCAGCAGGGGAGGGCAGTTGGGAGGGACCAGGCCTTCAGGGGAGGACAGTTGGGGGGGATCCAGGCCTACAGGGGAGGGCAGTTGGGGGGGACCAGGCCAGCAGGGGAGGGCAGCTGGGGAGACTAGGCCTGCAGGGGAGGGCAGTAGGGGGGGGGGACCAGGCCTGCAGGGGAGGGAAGTTGGGGGGTACCAGGCCTGCAGGAAAGGACAGTTAGGAGCAACCAGGCCTGCAGGGGAGGACAGTGGGAGGCAATTGGGCCGTCAGGGGAGCAGTTAGGCGTCGATCAGGCTGGCAGGGGAGTGGTTAGGGGGTGATCAGGCTGGCAGACAGAAGCAGTTAGGGGCAATCAGGCAGGCAGGCAGGCGAATAGTTGGGAGCCAGCAGTCCTGGATTGTGAGAGGGATGTCCAACTGGGATCAGGCCTAAACAGGCAGTCGGACATCCCTTGAGGGGTCCCAGGCTGGGCTGAGGGACACACACACACACACACACACACACACACACACACACCATGCATGAATTTTGTGCACCAGGCCTCTAGTAAACAAATAACAGTGGACATTAAATAAACACTAGGCCACATGACATGTACTAACATGTTTACCCCTTCCAACACGAGTTGTGAGACAATCCATCTATGATGCAGATGTGATTGTCATATTTTATGGATGAGGGCTCTGAGGCAAACAGAGATTAATTTACCCCAGGTAAGTGGCTGAACCATGATGGGAGCCCAAGCCAAGGCCCCATGGTCTCTGCCAATGACACTGAGTGTTAACTTTTTCATAACTGTATCTGTGTGTGTCCACCGTCTCCCCTCTAGACTGGAAACTCCATGGGCACTGACATGTGTGTAACTCTGTGTCCTGCCACCATGGAGGACCGTCCCTGTCACCTGGCAGGCTCCTGCTGATGAACCATGGCTTAAGAAATTAAACACGGAGCCGAGACACACGCCTTTTCCTGGCCTACTGTCATCTGTCAGCACAGCTACCACAGCCCACCGGCCTCCAGCAGGGAGGGCGGCAGAAAATACATCCTGACATCACAGGAAGGGCCCGAGGAAAAGGTGCATTAATAGGGCAAAAACAAGCCAGCAGAATGATTAATTTGGCCTCCCCTTCCATATTATGTTTACACAAGTTGATTATATAGCACTTAATTACTAATTTGCCCTACTTAAACCAAGAGTGCTTTTAATGTTTAATGAGATAAGGGAAGAAGATGCCTTTACTTAGTAAGAAGCAGTTATTTTATTTCCTTCGCTTGTTTTGCCTGGCCAATTAATAACATTTCTAAGGAAATGCATCCCTCCCATGAATTCTTTCTCTCCATCTTCTTCCTGACCTCCCAGGTTTAAAAAGAGATGGAAATAGACAAGAGCTACTTAGACACAAACGGACTTTGCTTACTGATCTGGCTGGCTGGACTGGGAAAGGCTTTGTAAGGTTGAGTCCCACAGGACCCACAAATGGTGCTGATTTTGGGGGAACTGGGGTGTGTCTATTCCCAGAAATCATGACTTGGTTATTACTGACAACAGAGAACACAGCCATGGGTCTCCTTCCCTATAAGGCCGCATTGTTTCCCGGGTATTAATGTCAGATAAGGGTAAGCACTGCCCTGGGGCGGTAGAAACACAAGAAGAGCACAGACATTGGAGCCAGATCTGTGCTTCATTGCCAGCTCTGCCACTTGCTCTTAAACCCTGGGTACATCCCTTAAACTTTCTGAGCTTCAGTTCCCTACCTGTAAATAATTAGCTGTCATCTAAACTACCTTAGCACCCTGCCCAGCTCAGAGGAAGTGCAGGTAAGTGTTAGTTTTCTTGTCTTCAGCATAAGTAGGGCAGGAAATGGACGAAGGGTTAGGGGAGTCCCTTTTGAGGATGCCAGCATATCTGTCATCATCTGTAGAGCCCTGAAGTCTAGACCAGTGCTACTCAAAGAGCAGGTCCTAATGCCATAGAAGCTTGCCCCAGAATGTGAACACACACACTGATCCCTTGAATGAGAACATCCTGCTCTGAATAAAATGTCATCATGGACTTATATTCTGATGCAAGGACATCTGCACATCTGTAACACACCATCCAGAGGGGGCCCAGGTCAGCAAACTGGCCCGCACCCCTCAGCCTGAATGATTGATACACATTTGCATGTTCTCCAAGGACCCGTCTGGCCTTCTCTTTCCTTATACACACCTTTTAAAATATTACCAACTTTTTTAATGTTTACATTTCTTGAATATGCATGATTAAAAATACTCCAACTCAAGTTTCCAAACCCATGCTACTTTCTTAAGGTTTATTGCAGAGAACAAAATACTTCTAATAAGCAAATATAATGATAATTTTTTCCTTCTGCATAGTTCTCCACCATTTGCTTCAACACTGATTGTAAAAAAAATTCTTTCATATACTTCAAGAAAGACTAAACATTCCATCACCCTGAATCCAACTATGTCCAATAGTGTGTGGTGTGTGTGTGTGTGTGTGTGTGTGTGTGTGTGTGTGTATAGTCATTTTTCAGGACTTTTTTTCCTCGATTACAGAAAATTCCTGACTTAACTAAAGGTCTTATCTTTCATGATTTCTTATTTGGTTCAACAGCCTAACTTACTGTGTTGAATGTTAAGCTTATACACTATGGATATGCTATCCATGAGTTACTTAGTGCAAAGGAATAAAATATCCACCTATTCATTTCCAATAAGGAATTTTTTATGACACATAAATGTTCATTAGAATGAAGAATTAATTACTTATAAGCATATCTATATATATAAAAGCCTAAGAAATCGGTACAACCGAATGACTGGAACAACCAGTTAACCAGTTGCTATGATGCGCACTGATACCAGGGGGCAGACACTCAACGCAGGAGTTGCCCCTTGGTGGTCAGTGCACTACCACAGCCACCTCCTGCAGCTAGCTAACCTCCCGCGGCCAGCCAACCTCCCAAAGCCCCTCCCCCCAGCTGGCCAGCCAACCTCCTGCAGCCCCTCCCCAGGGCCAGTGGGCCCCCACATCGGCCCCGATTGGGGGTGGGTGCCTGGTCCCACAATAGGCCTCAATCGAAGGCCAGGCTGAGGGACCCCACCTGTGCACAAATTCATGCACTGGGCCTCTAGTGTTTCTATGGAAAGATCTTACATATTTTTTCAGGTTTGCACCAGTAGGAAATGTTGTCTCAAATAAAATGAAGTCAAAGAGTTCAGTAAACTTTCTTTTAGAAATATAGTTTTGCAACCTTCAATGTTTCTAAAGGACTCAGTTCACGTTTCCCCATTTTCCTTTGATAACAGCCCAGTTCTTAAGTTCCTGAGTAAAAACTTGAGGGGGAGAAGGATATTTGGGAAAACTTTTAGCTTAAATATTCATTTTAATAACAGTATTATAAAAAGTATCTGTTAGTTAAAGCTCTTAATTTAAGTACTTTTAATACCTACCTCTATAAAAAGTAAATGGGTAGATTATGATTAAAAGCAAATAAAGAAAAGCAATACTGACAAGCATATAATAAAGTCTTCTCTAGGCAAAAGGAATCAGAAAATTTCCAAACCAAAGAGGGCACATTTCTTATTTTTATTTCTATATCTGCTACTCAACCAAACAGTGCTGACAACTGGGTGAAGCTGGTATTTTTTATAAACCACACCACATGTGAAGGGCAGCTGCGTGGGCATATTGGATTCTGGACTTTGCCAACCATTGGACATACGTTCACTGGGATATAGTTTGATGGAATAAAAAGAGCATGGACTTTGTATCAAGCAAGGTTATATGACCTCCCATTCCTTGGACCTCAAATGCACAGTGGGGACTGTTAACACCACCAGGGCTGCAAGGATTCTAGAAATGACCAGTAATAGAAAGTGACGGGACAGTAACAGGCCCTGCTCCTGCATCACCCTGGAAGGAACAGGAGAGCCCCATGCTCTGTATCTATCTACTGAACTAATTTCTGAAACTGGAATTTTAAACTTGAGCTAATGTTTTAACTTTGACACCACGGTTCCATTTTGCAAAGTAGATTGGAACAAGGAGATTTACAATTAGTCAGAACCTAAATGCGTTGCGTTTATTTATTTTGGAGAGGGAACAATGCTGGAAAGGGTAGGAGGGTACTGTTAACCAGGTGTGGCAATACGGATAATGAATGTTAGGGCCCATATCACATTCTTAATTTAATCCTTCTTTAAAGTATTAATTACCATTCCAGGATTTTCTGTTGACTTTTTATGAAGCTTTGACATATGAGACAGGACACTCTGAAAATTCAATCAGAAATCTGAATCTATTTAATTAGAAACCAGAATCTCACATCTCCAGAAACACATGCTTAAGCAGCAAAGGGCAAAAGGCGACTAAACAAAGTTGACAATATCAGGACCATATGTGAAATGGATAAGATCATAAGAGGCCTGGGGCAGAATGCTAAATGGAACTAAAAGTCATAGCAATAGACTCCTTGTACACAAGAAGAGCAAGCCCTGAATTTTTATATACTTCTGTTGGGATACTTTGGACAATTATACCTCATAATGTATTTTAACATAACCGAGGATGTGCACAAAAATTTAGCTAGAGAGATTATTAGTTGCAGCATTATTCAAAACAATAGAGACAACCTAAATATTCAGAATGGGACTGAAAAAGTCATGGTAGATTCTATGTGGTAGAAAGTTAGGCAGCCTGCAAACATGATAAATAAAGATGTTTTCTATATTTTTTTGTGGGGGAAAGGCTACAACTACACATTGTATGAACACATTTTTATAAAGTAAACAATGATTTTAAAATATGTATAAAAAGACTAATACAATGGCAATGAGAATCTTAAATAGTGGTTATTTTAGAGTAGTAAGATCACTGTTTTCATATTTTTCTTTCTGCTTAACTACATTTTCTTTTAAAAATTTTTTAAATTTCTTGACTTGATATACACAAACACACACAAAGAGAGAGAGAGAGAGAGACAGAGAGAGACAGAGAGACAGAGAGAGACAGAGAGAGAGAGAGAACTTGTTCCACTTATTTATGCACTCATTGGTTGATTCTTGTATGTGCCCTGACCAGGGATCAAACTCGCAACCTTGGCCTACTGGGAGAGTGCTATAACCCAGTGGTCAGCAAACTGCGGCTCGCGAGACACATGTGGCTCTTTGGCCCTTTGAGTGTGGCTCTTCCACCAAATACCACGTGCGGGTGCACACGTACAGTGCGATTGAAACTTTGTGGCCCATGAGCAGAAGTCGGTTTTCGGTTCTCAAAAGAAATTTCAATCGTTGTATTGTTGATATTTGGCTCTGTTGACTAATCAGTTTGCCGACCACTGCTCTAACCAACTAAGCTACCCAGCCAGGGCCAGATTTTCTTTTTTCCCCCCAGTGAACATTTACTATTAGTTATATTCCACACACAAAAACACACACACACAAAAAAAATCAAATTATAATAAAACTAGAGGCCCGGTGCATGAAATTCGTGCATTGGGGGGGGGTGTTCCTCAGCCCAGCCTGCACCCTCTCCAATCTGGGACCCCTCTTGGGATGTCCGACTGCCGGTTTAGGCCCGATCTCTGCCTAAACTGGCAGTCAAACATCCTTCTCACAATCCAGGACTGCTGGCTCACAACTGCTTGCCTGCCTGCCTGCCTGATTGCCCCTAACCACTTCTGCCTGCCAGCCTGATAACCCCCTAACCACTCCCCTCCCAGCCTGATCAATGCCTAACTGCTCCCCTGCCAGCCCGATTGCCCCCAACTCCCCTCCCCTGCCAGCCCAGTAGCCCCCAACTGCCCTCCTCTGTAGGCCTGGTCCCCCCAAACTGCCCTCCCCTGCCAGCCTGGTCACCCCCAACTGCCCTCCCCTGCAGGCTCAGTCACCCCCAACTGCCCTCCCCTGCAGGCCTGGTCCCCCGCAACTGCCCACCCCTACAGGCCTAGTCGCCCCTAACTGCCCTCCCCTGCAGGCCTGGTTGCCCCCAACTACCCTCCCCTGTAGGCCTGGTCCCCCCAAACTGCCCTCCCCTGCTGGCCTGGTTGCCCCCAACTGCCCTCCCCTGCAGGCCTAGTCACCCCTAACTGCCCTCCCCTGCAGGCCTGGTTGCCCCCAACTGCCCTCCCCTGCAGGCCTGGTCGCCCCCATCTGCCCTCCCCTGCTGGCCATCTTGTGGCGGCCATTTTGTGACCACATGGGGTGGCCATCTTGTGCAAGGGTGTGATGGTCAATTTGCATATTACCTCTTTATTATATAAGATGTGCCAAGAAATGGGACGGCTTCATATTCCTGAACAGTCATGATATATCAGTCTTTCCAAACCTCCAGAAACCATGATAATCAGCTTTACTTTGCAAATGTAAAACTGTTATTTTTGGTGACAGATAGCCAAAGAGAACTAAAAACCACAGAAAACTGACTTAAAAAATAAAGCAGAGTGGAGATGTATACAAAGAAGCACTTTAGCAGGTGATGAATAAAACTGTCTTTAAATGAAGTGAACTTCATGGTAAAGGATAGGAGAGGCTTCAGCTAAGCAACAAGGATGTCTGCAAGGACTGACCTTGAGAGTATACCACAGCGGTCAGTGTGGATGGTTTATCTTGTGGGTACACATTACAGAAAGTGTGAGTAATCATGGCTCTCCACTGGCCACTTACGTGGATTGCTCTGCAAGACACAGGAGTCTGTCAGGGACGTGACAGGGAGAGATGATGGTGGGAGCACATGGAGTCAATGGTTACGAGGCGGGGACCCTCACACTGTGGGAGAAGAATGGTTTGATGAATTGGTTGATTCCTGGGGCTTATTTTCTTTACATTGGTACCTGCCTTAAGTTGATTGCTAAATTCATTCTGATTTTTTCTCACTGTCTCCTTTTGCTTCAGATGTTTCCTCCTGTGCTTTTTTGGGGGGTGGTGGTGGTGGTAAGAGTGGGTGTCAGGATAAATAGCACTGTTAAAATTACAGCTTGCTTTGTATAATTTTGAAGAAAAAAAACACACCTGTCTCTGAAGATAAGAAATGAGAGAAAGTGCATGACATCTGCAGGGGCTTGAAGGAAGCAGTGTGGAAGACCATTTTGTGTGCGTGCCTCTTGGCCATTGGATTGAGTTTTCTCTCAAGGCATCTTGTTTTATGCATCCTTTGCATGTCTTAGCACTTCTCTACGGTCTGTGCTTGGAAAATGTAAACCCATTGACATTTCATACACTTATTTTTGCCAGTCTGTTAATTTTCTAGGGCCTGGAGCCCACGCAAGTATTGTGGGACACTCCTGACATCTAATTGTAAGCATCTGGTTTCCAGGTTGTTCAGAATTAGAGAACACTTTGGAGAGTGGACAGCTAAGGGAGTGATAGGTGACTTTCTAGGGATGAGGGAGTGATCAAATGAAAGGTCACAGAGGTCAATACTGCGTGGATTCCATACGCCTACCAATAGAAGGAGGGAGCCTCTTTCTCTCGCCCCCTCCCACCTACTCAAAGGCTGAACTTTCAACTGGAAGTGGCATCTCTGTGGTTTGACTCCATTTTACTGATTAAATTGTAGATACAGAGACAACCCTGACATGATTCTCATCACACAGTCTACTGAAGACACAGTTTTAATACTACTAAAAGGAGAGGGATAATTCTTTAAAATGCTATTCATCATTCTATTCTTTAGTGAGAATGGATGTTTATGTCAATATCCTTCATTGAGATGCTAATTTGAAAAGGAAATAGTAGGATGGCTTAGATGTCTAAAGGAAGAAGTGCAGGAAAAGAGACACTGAGGATGCGAATATGAATGGGTAAAAGAACACAAGGTGGGCACTTGGAATTGTCAGTAGGTTTCAAAATGTGGAATAGCAACGGGCCTCATAATTGACCGATCTCTCCCACCAAAAAATTTCATCCATTGTCCCTCTCCCTGCATCTGAAACAACTTTCCATGAATTGAAATATGTAGACATTTGCAATAGCTATAAGTAAAACCCACAACTGTGAAGTCCTTCTAATCATTGGTATCACCAACATAAGCTGAAGTCACCAATTCACGTGCCCAGGAAATTGGGAAACCCTGTCTCCCCAGGCACGAGGCCCTTCCCTAGGTCCGCAGCCTGGGTCCTGTGGACTCTTCCTTGCCTTTCCTTCAATGTAGAGGAGATAACTGGCTTTTCCTATTTAAGTCTCCACACCTGCTTAAGAAGCAAAGTCATCCATCCAACCATGAGAGAGGAGACAAAACATCTGGCCTGCTGGAATCATTAGGTTGCTGGCAGGAATTATTCAGTTTTCTTAAAGGGAGGAGGGCCAGACACCCTGAAGGTCATGCTAGGATCTTTGAACTTCAAAGAAAAAAAAATATATTGAAGTCTAGGTTGAAAACTATGAATGCCAGGGAAGAAGCAACTCTGTTTCACCTCAACTTGCCAGAATCCTGAGCTGGTCCCCAGGCCTGGGGCAGCCAGGTTGGCCAAGGTGGCACGTCCTTTCTGGAGAGGAGTGAATGAAGCCAAGTCTACATGCATTCACATTTGCAAAGCAGTCCCAATCACAGTCATTAGAACGATGTTGATAATTACAGCCAGGGCTCTCGAGGTCATGAGAGCTTTCAAAGGTTCTGCATATCAACAGTCTCACAGGAGTGGCACTTCTTATTTCAATATTGGAATAAAACAAACAAATAAATGAAGCACCTGGAGAGGCCAGGTGACATTGAGGCTATACAACAGGCAAACACAGAGGTCAACACCACACAATTTTCTCGGGCATGTGATGACAGACAAGACATCAGGTCTCACTTTGGGACTACCTTTACTAGATGGCAGTGTCTCAGAAGAGGCACTTATGTCTTTGGGCTGAACTGGAGACCTGAGCTTGTCCTTAAGATGTTGTGAGCCTCACAGCTGCTATTCAAGTCGCCAATGCTAATATTCCATGGACCGTATCTTAGAGCCTGTGCCAGGAGATGAATGAGAAACCTCATGTAGTGAAGATGTCAGTAGAATCCTGTGGGAGCTAGAAACTTCAATTGGATAAGACACCAAGTCATGGTGTGAAGTGGTGGATGGTGCAGCCTCTTCTTGTTTGGGCTGCAGGCTATTTCCTGATTTGTGACCAATGACACTTCTTCTCAGCAAGTACACCTTTAAACAATTTGGAAGCCAAAAAAATATTTTTAAAGAGAAAAAAAATCAAACAATGTAGAAACAGAATAAAAATCAGGAGAGGATATCGATCCAGAGAGACCTTGGTTTCAATTCTGCTGTCTCTTATGAACTACAGTCAAATGACTTAGAACCTCTCTGAGCCTTGGCTTCCTCATACATCAACAAGGATAAAACATCCCTCCTGCAGGAAGGGAGGCTGTCAACATTAAATGAGGTGTCTTAGTCCACTTGGGCCGCCATGACAAAATACCACAGATGGAGCATTTAAATCGCAGAAACTTATTTTCTCACAGTTCTAGAGGCAGGAAGCTCAAGATCTAACTGCCAGCACGACCAGGTTCTCCTGAAACCATGTTCCTGGCTTGCAGAGGGCCACCTTTTCACTGTGTCCTCACATGGGCTCTTTCCTAGTATCGCTAGGAGAGAAAGGAGGCCGGGGGCAGTGGGGAGGGGGGGTGCAAATGCACATGTAACAGCTCATTGGTATCTCTTCTCCTAGGGGCACTAATCCGATCCTAAGACCCCCCCACAATATCATCCCTAATTACCTCCCAAAGACCCACCTCCAAATAGCATCACACTGAGGGTTAGGGGTTCAGTATATGAATTTTGAGAGGACACAAACATTTGATCCACAGTATGAGGTAACCTATGCAGGGCCTTAGCAAGCATCTCCACTGTTTTATTTTAATGATTATAATTTGTCCCAGGAAGGGCAAGGCATTTAGTTATGAGAACATCTTCATAAGTTGATTACATCTATAATAATAAAAGTGTAATATGCTAATTAGACTGGATGACCTTCCAGACAAAGCCGCAGCAGCTGGGCCGAGGCAGAGGCAGCTGCCGCGGCTGTGGGGGGCCGAGCCCCTTGCACAAATTTCATGCATTGGGCCTCTAGTTAAAGTAATAATTGACAAGTCCTCGACATTTCAACGATAAATAAGTACCTCCAATGTTTCTGAGTATCAGAAAATCCAGGAGAAGTTGAAGGTTCAACTCGACCATCTTTGTTTAAACACTGCAGTTAAATCCACAAGCATTCATGAGTGGATTCTGTTCCTTGGAAGGGCTATTCCCCAGGCATCCATTCGAGAAGCTTGGGCAGTATGTCGCGAAGCACACTTCCCCAAACGTGGTACAAAGAGCACAGATACTGAAATCAGACTTTGCATCTGTCTATTTCTAACAGTGAACCGTAAAGTGCTGCCATCTTTCTGGGTCTCTGTTGTCCACATAGGTTGTAATATCAGGAAGATTATATGAAAAGCACCTGGCATAGTTCCTGGTACATGAGAGGGTCACAGTCAATTACTGGGCTCCTGGTGAAAAAACCTGGCTTCTAGTCCTGACCTTGAGACCTTGGGCAAGTCCTGTAAGCTCTCTGATGAACAAATATTTCCAGAACTCTCAGCTGAGACTTGGGAGCCAGGCTTCTTGGTTTGGGCATTTACAAGCTGTTTCAACTTGGACTTTGTTTCTTTATGCCTCATGTCCCTCAACTATAAAATGGGAATAATAGAGTAACCAGTTATGGGACTAGATATGCATTCCTGATCCTGGGAAAGGATGTGCTATTGATTATTATTACAGACAAGTGGGGCAGAGAGCAGAATGGTCAGATCAGAGTCAGTAGGCAGTGTGGCCAGTATTTGAGCCCAGGCAGTCTGACTTCAGAGCCTGTGCTCTCTGCATCTACCCAGGCCGATTCTCCTCCTTTTTGTAAATCTGCTGTTTATACTATTATATTACCTCTCAAAGTCTCACCATAAAACCCCACGCACGTGTGAAAAGTCTTTTGCAATTCAGTGGTAGGAAACAGCTCTGTCTCCTCAAGAATCTGGTATGCTTCCCCTTTTTGAAAATAAGAGTTATGCAACTTATCATGTGTTCTTTTCGTCTTGGCTGCCAGGAAGCTCAGAGTCAAATTGTGTGCTCAATCACTGCCACCAATTTCCTTCTTCCTATATTTTTGTTCCTTATTTTGCCTTTTAATTCCTTTTTTACTGACATTTTCATTTGTGTCTCTTGTTGATGGAGGCCTCAAAGGTATTTGGACAGTGTTGGGTAGAGATGAAATAATCTAAAATTTACATGAAAAACGGGAGTGTTGAACCTTACCTGTTCCACGTGCTAAAAGAAAGTGGTCAAGGGAAAATTTAAAAAATAATTTAAGAGCTATTTTAAAGGAGAAAAAAAAAGAAAATCAACAAGAAAAACAGAATGACCAACACGAACAGAGGCCAAGTCAAATAAAAACGGCAATAAATACGTCTGAGGCTAGAAGTGTTTGTGCTTTCCCTGGCTGGAACCTATCATTCCTTAATTATATCCTGTGCGTGTTTTGCAAGCTGTGAGCTGCTGTCAAGGGGAAGGACCGTGACAGACAGGGGAGTTGCCGCGGCCCACCCCTGGCTCCTCACATACCTGCACAGAAGTGAAATCCCCCGAGGCACAGGCACCCAGAATAGCAGCGCCCACAAGAACAGACTCCACCTCCTGGGACAGCACCACAGGCATGCCTGCACAGGACAAGACCACACCTCGTTAGGGAGCAGGGCCTGGGCACCTTGGGGAGCCAGCAGGCAGCCCCAGCAGCAAAAACACCTGATGTGAAGGTAGCAAGAGGCTCCCTGCCCCCCCAAAGTGCCTTGTCCCTTGGGATTCCCTGGCTCTAAACGATTTCATTGCCTCTGCCTGCTGGTGCCGTAGCCAAGAGTCCCAGGGGAGCCAACACCATATAGGTCAACTCATGAGACCTTTTTGCCCAGGTTTCCTGGGCTTCTGCTAGCTGCGGCCTGCCATTTGGTTCCATTTCAGTTCAACAGACGTTTATTAAGTGCTTTGCTGGGCCCAGGGAATACAGAGATGAATTGGACTCTGTCCTGCTATTCAGGGCTCTAAGGGGAGATGGATGAGAAAGAGATAAAGGGGGTTAATTCTGTAACGCTGATGCACTAAGAAAAGGGAAGTAGTAAGAGAGGGGGTGATTAATCCCTGTCGTGGCTTCCGATTTCTCTGAGTCTGAGTACAATGACTGACAAGGCCCTCCAGGCCTGGTGCC
This sequence comes from Eptesicus fuscus, assembly GCF_027574615.1. NCBI lineage: Eukaryota > Metazoa > Chordata > Mammalia > Chiroptera > Vespertilionidae > Eptesicus > Eptesicus fuscus. The sequence goes on along the minus strand of NC_072481.1, from coordinate 41,275,493 downwards.
CACCCTGACCTTCCTCACCTCTCCCCTTGGCCACACTGCCCCGCCTCCTTGTTCCTTCCTAATTCTGCGTTCCTCTGTCTGGGCCACTTCCTTCTGGAGGTTTGCACAGCAGCTCTTTCTCACTCTGTCTTTTTTAAAAAAAATGTATTTTTATTGATTGCAGAGAGGAAGGAAGAGGGAGAGAGAGATAGAAACAACAATGATGAGAGAAAGTCATTGATTGCTGCCTCCTGCACACCCCACACTGGGGATGGAGCTCACAACCCGGGCAGGTGCCCTGACCTGAAATGGAACCGTGACTCCTGATTCATAGGTTGATGCTCAACCACTGAGCCACGCTGGGGGGCTCTCACTCTAAGCCTCAGCGCAAATACCTCCTTCCTGTGGTGGCTTTCCGAATCTGAGATGACAACTTACTCACAGCGCTCCTTACCCCTTTCTCTATTACCCCCTCGCCTGTGCTTTGATTATGGTCTGTTTCCCCTGCTAGAACAGAAGCCCCATGAGGGCAGGGACTTTGTTTTGTCCCTGGATTTGAGACCAGTATCTAGTTCACGTTGAGCACTGAAATGATGAAAGAACAAACTGGGAGGGGAAGTGGAGGCACCAGGGTGGGGATGAGGACTAAGCATGCCTTTGAAGGAGTGGGGGTCTTCCCAGCAGGGGCGGGGTAACCCCACATGCCAGTTCCCAGAGGTTGAGGGTTCATAGTGGGTTTAATACAAATCACTTAGAATTCTTAGGATTTTATACGTGTGTGTGTGCCTAATAAATAAAACGTCTATGAACATAAATACAAATGTATTTGCTAATCAGGAGATGGCAGCAAACTCCACAGAGGTAAGCTATGTGGACAGACTGTAAAATCTTTTTCTATTCAAGATATCAGACTTGTTTTTTCCAAAGATGGGACTTTTCTGGGAAGACTCCCCAGACATAACCTCCTTTGCATTCCCACCGTCTCCTAACTCAGCCTCCCGCTCCAGGACTGGGGCAGCTGTCAGCCATCTCAGACAAAAGGGGCAGGGAACAGAATCCCCACACACATCCCCGACTGCTCAGGGATACAGGCCCCGTCCCACAGGGCCAGACTTGAGACTTTGCTGCAAGCATCAGGTGGTGGGGTCTCCGGGAAAAGCTCAGACCTGGTGCCACCAGCCCTGTGTCCCTCAGCATGCCTGTCATTTATAGTCTTGGGGCCTCGGTTTCTCCATGTGTAAAATGGGGATGATGATAAGATGGTCCACACAGGTTCACTGGGAGGATTCATGAGAAAGGGCACATGGGGTGCTTAGCACATTTTCTGGCCTATGATCAGCCCCTGAGGATGGTGGCTGCTGCTGTTAGAATGAACATCAATGGTGAGTGAAGACCTTCCGCACGCACTTCTCCTGGGGAGAGACTGCAGAGATAAGGTCCACTTTAAGAATCATAACAACTAGTGCTAATTCAGTGCTTTCTATAAACCAAGCTCTGAAGCACAGTGGGGAGGGGACCTCTAGCAGGCAAGGACAGACCCAGGAGCACGGAGCGCTGCGCTGGCCAAGCCAGGATGGAGCACTGAATGCCTTTGCAGGACCTGGGATCAAGCAGACAGAGTGTGACTGCCACCCTGTGCACTGGGGCTTTTGGAAGACAGCTGCTCCAGATGTCACTCACCTCCCGAGCCCCTCTTTACCCTGTCACAGCCTCACAGGTACTGTGCAGGGGGGAGCTACTTGCAGGCCCCTCCTATTGGGAACTGGAAACCAGAGTAAACCTGGTGAGTCCCCCATCAGCTCTCCCGTTGCAGCCCAAAGTGCTCTGGAGCCAGACTGCCAGGGTTTGAATTCTGGTTTCCTCGCTGACTTAGCTGTGTGATCTTAGGCAAGTTAGCTAATGTCTCTGTGCCTCAGTTTTCCCACCTGCAAAATGGGGTTATCTGCTATGAAGATTAAAAATGCTATGGTGAGTAAGGCACTTCAGAGCTTGGTTTATAGAAAGCACTGAATTAGCACTAGTTGTTATGATTCTTAAAGTGGACCTTATCTCTGTGGTCTCTCCACACCTGTTACCCTGGGTGGAACCAACTCACTGCTTCCATTTTGCCCCTCAGGTCAATCCCGCCTCTTCCCCCTCCCATGACCCTATCATCCCTGAGCCCTGGAACACTGGCCTGTGTGCACCACATCTGGGGCCCGCTTGCCCTCTGGCCGCATCCTCGACTAGGCTCCGGCTGGCGGAGCCCCTTTATCTTAGGCTGGTTACCTCCCTGCGCTGGGCCCTGTAAGCCTAGGGGTGGTAAGACTGTGAGTGGCCCCAGGGTATTGCCTGGTGGTCAGAGTTTCCCCACACCCTGCCCACACCTCTGGAAACAGATCCTGGTTGCCTTTTCTCCAGTTAATCCCGTTGGAGTGCCATCTGTTCCCTGCCTGGACCTGACTCATAGGGACACGGACGTCCTCTGGGTCCCACTGGACTCCCCGGACATTGGAGGGAGACCGAGGGTACTTTCCCTGCTTGTAACGACCCTGTTGGCACCGCCAGGCCCCGCTCAGTGCTTGTTCACAGGCACGCTCAGAGGAGGCTTCGGAGGAAATAAACGAACAGATGATTACAATCATAAATAAGGCAGGAAGAGGGAAACTCCTACCGAAATTGCCAGTACTGAAAAACAAAATCTAGAAGGAGGAACATTTAGTCCCAAGCCAGTGGGGGAACCTACAATTACTGAGGACACGCCACGTATTTCTTGAAACCACGGTGAGCTAAGTACCCAGGGCAGGACGAGATTCCTCCCCTCACGTCGAGGACGTTTCCCAGGCTGGCCAAGCCCGCGCGGCAAAGATTTACGTGCCACACACGAAACCTTCTTCTCAAACACACCTCCTTCCCCGCGGTGTGGACTAAGGAAAGAAGTGAACTAACATTTATTGAACACCTGCTTTGAGCCAGGCACCGAGCTTAGTGCTCACAAACTCGTGAGTATTTACTCCTTAGGACACTCTATAGGAAGGATATCACATTATTTCTATCTTTCACAGAGGGAACTGAGGCTCGGGGAGCTTGTAAGGTGACTTGCCGGGGGTCACCGAGCTGGTCCCACCCCACAGCCCACTCTTTCCATTACTCCACACTTTCTCCAAAATATCTTCCAAATTCCGTTGTGTTTTCCACCTGCATTCCTGAGAGTCACGTACCAGGTCTATGGTGTCAAATCTTTCTTTGCAGGAAAACGGGAGCAAGGACAATGTTTAAAGGCACCCAGACCTCTACCTCTACACCCACTGCTCTGCATGTGCCTTTTATCGTGATTATTTTATTTATTTATTTATGTCTGTGTGTGCCTTTTACAGGGACGAATGCGTTGTGCTCTTTTCCCCCCGGTGCTGGGTGAAGGAGGGGAAGGAGGCAGCCTCGCCTGGAATGTGAACTATTTTATCTGATGCATTAATGAGTTTAGCAGAACCCCCAGCATTTGAAGGCAGATGCACTTTGCCATCACTTGTCACTCACAGGCTTCCCAAGGCAGAGGAATTCCAGGCCAGAGAAAAGGTCCCTTTGTCTAGAACTGTAAATGGTCCACAGTCAGAGACAAAGGGTCCAGTTTCAATCGGAATCCAAATAACGATTAACAGCCTTTTCATTCAACAGCCCGAGGAACGGTTTCCAAAGCAGAACTTTATGTGGAGCCCAGACAACCCCTGCTTCTGAGTCAGCTCAGGGGCGTCAGGCCTGGACGAGGACCCATTTTCATGAGGCAGGGCGCGGGTCACAAGGCCCTGCCCTGGGAGATGGGGTTCCCACTTCCTCCAGGGAATGGGATTTTATCTTCCAGGTAGGGAGTCTTTGAGAATATTAGAAGGCAATTGGAAAGCCACTTACAGATCAACTTTTAAGTCAGACTCTTATCTGAACGAAGCTGGCTGAGGTTTAGATAAAATGTAGTGATGGTCAGCCCAGCCAGCATGGCTCAGTGGTTGAGCTTCAACCTGTGAACTAGGAGGTCATGGTTCTATTCCAGGTCAGGGCACATGCCCGGGTTGTGGGCTCAATCCCCAGTAGGCTGGGTGTAGGAGGCAGCCAATCAATGATTCTCTCTCATCATTGATGTTTCTATTTCTCTCTCTCTCTCCCTTCCTCTCTGAAATCAATAAAAAATATATTTTAAAAAATGCAGTGATGGTTTCCCTCCTGGGGAAAATGACAAGGAAATGTGACTTCTCACATCCTTCCTCTTTCTGCGTGAGAATGGTTTATTTCCATAGGCTTTGGGCTCTTCAGGAAAGGAGCCACCATCATCAAATGGTTACAAACTGGGCAGGAAAGTTCAGAAATCTGGGCCTGTACATACCTGGGTTATAATCTGTTCCTGCTCCTTACTGGCTGCTTGAGTTTGGACAGTTAATGTAATTTACCTCCATGAGCCTCAGTTTCCCTGTCTATAAAATGGGGGCATCAATGTCTACCTTTTGGTGGTATGTGATGACTAAATGTATATGGAGTGATTCCCACTCATAGACAATGGGAGCTTGGTTAATGGGAGTAATTTCCGTACTGAACATCCTGGTATATTTGCCCTTGGACTGTGTACTTTTTTATGCTGTCCTCTGGCTTGTGCCTCAGTCTACTTATCTATAAAATGGAGATAAACGACTTTTGTTAGATCTCATGATATGCAGGGGTCAATTACGCCCATCACATCTGGGAAAGCTCTCATCTGCCAGAATCTGCATGGCCTAGAGGGGGAAGGAACCTATGATGTGACAGAATCAGGAGCAGAGAACCTGACCCTCTGAGAGGTAAGGAATCCAGGGGTTGGGGAACAGCCAGGATCATGGTAAATGGGGGGCAGTGTCGGATGGGCTCATATCAGGCTGGCGCTAGAGCAGGGTCCAGTCCTCCCCTACTTCCCTGCCCCGGAGCCTGGCCACCCTGGGATGGGTCCTGGGAGGGGAACAGCAGTCCCCAGGAGACACTGGCAGAGGAAGGAATAAGAGGGGGAAGGGCACCAGGTCCAGAGGGATGGCGGTCCAGGCCAACCTCTGGGACACCAGCAAGCCTCCTGCCAGTGGAGCCCCTTCCTTGGAGACATGGGTCTGCCCTACAGATCCTGCTCTGCTTTGTCTGCTCAGATCACAGAGTGGTCAGTCCACCATTCTGGATCCTCCCCATCTGTGTCATGATCCCTGATTCTGATGAAGGGCTCAGGGTCTTAGGGCTCAAAATTTCCATCCACAGCCAGACCCACAGTCCCCGTAGCAGCTGGGATCCGCATTTCCTCATCAACTCCTCCAGATGGCTTGCCCTGCACCATCACGGTTGGTCCACACCTGGGAGAGGTGCCCCTCTGTTTCCATTATGCCCGGTGCTTTCCTCACTCGGAGCTCCTGCTACACTAAATTTAACACGTCTGTGTGCTACTGCCTTCCTCTACAGACCTTGATTTCCTTGGAGGCAGATATTATATTTTATTCAGCTCTGTATCTTCAATATTCTCCACAATGTCTAGGTCAGAAGAGGTACTATTGAGTAAATATCTGAATTAGGACCTAACCCTATGGACCACTCTTACCTCATTTCCTACCATCATCCCATAGTTGGATTCCCAGAGAAGTCACTTTCCCCATCATCATGACAAAAATTCCAGAGTTACTTTTAAAAAACAAACACTTTAACATAGTAAATATTCAAAATAATTTGGCACACCACCTATATGCTCCTCTTCTCAACCCTGTCTAGATCTTGGCCATGACCATTTGCTGCCAAGGCTAAGATGACCTTCCCTCCTCCTCCTCCTCCTCCTCAGACTTACCAGTAATGTCCGCGTGCATTTGCACAAAAAGGGGATTCTTGCTCAGGCCTCCACACAGGAAAAGAGTGCTGATCGAGTGCCCCGCTGCCTCCATGGCCTCTATAATGAAGCGGGTCCCGAACTTGAAGGGAAAACAGAAGGAAGCATCAGGGTGAGAGCAAAAGAACATTTACGAAGTATTCACCCAGTGCTGGACACGGCCCTGAGAGCTTTACATCCGTCCCTACCTCGGACAGTGAGACCCCAAGAGATCAGGGTGTCTCTAATCACAGAGTTCACACCTGCCTGCCTGGGAATCCTCCTAATGACTACATCATTTGCTTCTATCAGTTGCTGCACGATATTGATCAAAACAAATGACAACCTTAATGCAGTTAATAGATATTAATACAGTTCATTCAAACCAGTATTTGATTAGTCTATGGTGGCCCAGGTCTTCTATTAGGAACTAGGAATGGAGTGATTAGCAACAGTGCTCTCAAAATAATGGTCAGTGGTCCCTGAGTCTATCTTTTTTCCTTAAATAAGAACTAAGACATCTGTTCCTTGAAAAAAGACACCAACAAACGGAGCAGCAGAAACACAGAAAGAGGGTTCTAAATGCACAGAGAAGGAGAGACTCAGGCATCGGGCTGACAAAGGGCTAAAATGGCCTTTGTTACCACATGAAACCAGGTAGTGGTTCCCATAACGAGGCTTCCAGAGCCAGAATCCATTCCCCAGCAGTGCTTGACGACCTGGGATGATGCAGAAATCACAGGGTCTGGCTGGATCAGGGCTTGGCTGTATCTTTATTTCAGCCCTTGAGTCTTTACAGCTTCATAAAATGTGTTATCCTCATCTTCGTCTTGCTAAATTTATGGACCTCGGTAAGAAAATGTTGATGCGTGGGAGGAGGATACCATCATAGGGTCATCATGGTAAATCTCAATATACTTATTTTTTAGTGCTAGCTAGGACATTCAAATGGCTGAAAGTCATAATTGGTTTGGAAGTTCAAAAACCAGAAGTTCCCAAATCCTAATTCATTTGGGATAAGAATTAAAAACAAAAAAGATTAAGTGCGATGTGGCCTCAGGCGGCCAGAAGAGGGTTTTTGGTAGAGAGATAGCCCTTAAAAAGTTTAGAGACTGAGAAATTTTTGGGGATGACAAGGTCTTAGGTGTGGACATGGGAGTGAGATGCTGAAGCACACAGATGAGCAGGTCGAGGGAGAGGAGGAGGTCAAGGATCTGAGAGACCACAGGTGGTGCAGCCACCAAGAAGTAGTCAGGTTTGAGCTGGAGAGAATGCATGAGCCAGTATCACAAATGGAAGTGCAGCGTCGCTGGCAGGTTGGTACCCAAGTACATAGAGAGGATGTAGTTTAGCTTGAGGACATGCCATAGAGGCTTAACCAAAGTAAAGAAATAAGGTTTGAGAAGTGGTTTAAATGCTCCCATGACCCCCAGGGGGTGGAATGTAGGGCAAGCAAAGCCTGGGCTAGAGGTGCCTCTGGGAGAGGGGGTGACTGGAGAGTGATCTGGGGACCATGGAATCCTGATTGCTGTGGAATAAATGATGAGGGAGAGACAGTTCAGGAGCAAAAGAACAGCAATTCCAGCCCAAGGTCTATGGGGTTTGTAGAAGCTATTAGTGAATCTGATAAGGTGAAACTTGGGCCGCTGAAGATAATCCACAGCTGTAGTGGGTTTTAAAAAAAATTTAAAACATGTTGTACCACATAAGGCCAGATGCTGCTTATTGATTATGGTTGATTACCCCCAGATGTTCTTAAGCTTTTTGGCAGTCTTGAACCCTCTTGAGAATGTAATAGAACCTATTGACCTCCCAGAAAAAAAGTCATATACGAAACCATATTATAAATAATTTGCAGAGGTCTACAGGTGCCCATATGTCCACCATGGATCATCTGGTGTCCATGGAGTACAGGTAACCCTCATCTGCTCTAGGGGCATGAATCTATAATAGGTAAGATCATGGCTTTTGAATGTAAAAGATTAAGGCATTTTGCCTATTTCTTGAATCAAACCTCCACCTAGCCTTTCTAAGACTCAATTCTCATTTTTAAAATGGGAATAACATCATACGAGGTTCACCCCAAAATTTTATGGATTTTCAGAATTAACATGAAAAAAATTAAATTTCAGTCTTCAGTTTCATGAAATACAGTAAGCCCTGCCCCGTAAGGTTGCTGTTATAGACAGTGTGCCTAGAAGAGTGTCAGTGTTGAGTGCATGGGGAGTGTTTAGACATGTGAATCGTTCTCATGATTAGCTCTCTGCTATGCACTTAAATGTCATCTCTAATCTATGACAAATTCGAACACCGCATATTGCTATTCTCATTTAGGAGTTATACATTTGCTTAAGGGAATAGAGGCTGTATAGGGGGGAGGAGCTGCCTCCCAATGTGCATGGAAATGACATGCAAAATTGATATTTCTAAACCAGGGACTTGGGCTCATGTGATCAGAGGGCCTGAGTTGAGGGTAACACAAAGCCCAGTGCCTGGGAAAGGAAAGAAAGGATCAGAACAAGAGGCACTCCCTCCAGAGGGGCTGTGACAGCCTGTCTCTCCCTCGTGTGGCATTGTTGGCCGAAATTTCCCACTCACTGGCGTTAGTTACAGGGCCTTGCCTTTCCCTGTCCCAGCCTCCACTCTGTGAACCACTCCACCCGCCTTAGATGCTCGCCAAAGGGCTTTGTGCTGCAATGATTCTGTGCTCACCTTTCTGGAAAAACTGTTTTCACAGAGATTTAAATTAAAATTAGGCCATTCCACTGGGAATGTACAGAACCAAATGCAAATCGTGAGACTTCAAATGCAAATAGTACTTTTGAAGGGCCTATTCTGAAAAGAAAACTGTGGAAGGACAGGCTATGGATAAGCTGCGTGTTTGACAGGTCTTTCAATGAAGTGTGATCACGAGAGAATTTTACTTGGAAGAGGGTTTCGCAAGGTCCCAAGTTAACTTCTTTACAATATGTCTTCAATTTCATTCTATTTCTACAAAATACCAATCACAGATATGACTATAGAGAGCAACTAGCCTAACTTTAACCTATCAAAATAGGTGCTAGGGCCTTATTCAAAGCCAGAGATCGATGTTCATTTTCAAGTTTAACATTATTGGAAAATATCTGTTATTAGACTGCTTAATTAAAATGCACATTTTTGCCTAAAAGATCAGCACACACAGATACCTTTGCAAAACAGACTGAACTCCTCACAGTTCAACTGACTCCATAATAATGTCCTATTGCGAAATCTCTGTCTTAAATCGCCTCCCCTTTGTGGTAGTATAAAGGTCATTAAGACAATAGACAAAATAAATATAATAGCTTTTAATACATGTATGGCCCATTGCATACAAGATTGATTTTCCCAGTGTGTGGTATTTGGAAAAATGTAGTGGCTCTGCCACCCAACCCCCACCTCTCCGCCACACACACACCATCTGCATTAAGTTTATCCTCGTTCATACATTCTTAGACTTCTGCTGCAGAATTTAGCAGGCAGGGGACCCAGATGAGGCAATCCTGGACAAATGAACAATGTTTTCTAAGATGTGCCAAGTCAAAACTGTTCTTGGGAATGCCTGGGAGCTTGTTTTATCCAGGCAGCTTTTACAAATAGATCAAAAGCAAATGCGGCGTGGTCACGTGCAAAGAGCTGACGTGAGGCAGTGAGACGGACAGAGGTTCAAATTCCGACCCTGTCATACACTAGCTGTTTGGACCTTGGCAAGTGGTTTTCCCTCGGTGTGTAAAATGAGGACGATATCGCTGACTTACAGGTTATAGTCTTAAGCCACAGAGGGGTAAGGCACTCTGTTCGGTGCCTGGAACTGAGAGTGGGTGTCAATGAGAGGTAATAGTTGTTATGATCCTGTGGTGTGCACCCTGTGTGGCCTCGTTCTTCATGTCCACCTCTTAGCAAGAATGCAGAGCATCACACAGCTCTGATTTTCCAAGATTATTCGTTTCAGCAAGCGATTCGTTCTATTATAAGACTTTCCATACAGTAACAGTGAGGAATCAGAAAATAAAAGTTTCTCAATACATCACCCATTTAGCTTTATTTTAGAAATCTCACCTCTGCTCCATTATTAGTTATCTGAAATTGACTGATTAACCTCATTGAGGCTTAGGTTTCTAATCTGTGGAATAGGGATTATCATACATATCTCACAAGGTTGCCAGATAATGTCTGTAAAATATTTAGCACAGTGCCTGGCACATCATACCCCCAAACTATATTATTTATTATCATTATCATCATTACTATAAAACAGATCACTAAATCATTGTTTTTACTAATGATGTGCACTTCTGTTCTCCATTTTCATCTTACTAGTCATGCTTCCATTTTGATGGATGTGAGAATTGTCTGTTTTTGACCACGTCCCCATGAATAAAGCAGGCTGACTGATTTCACTGAACTGGCCAAGCTATTAAATCAATAAGACAGTGGTTTAAGAAAAATAAATTCAAACTTGTCTATAAACAAAAAGGACTGTTTAATCAAGCTGGTTGATTCCATACTCCTATGTAGTTGCATGAAAGACCACATGTCCTGTTAGTGGGTGGGAAGTTCTATTCTCCTATTAGACGAGCATGGTGCCTGGACACATCTGCACATAAGGAAAGCACCTTTGCAGGTGATACGGACATGTGGGGAAAATGCATATAGTTCTATTATTTGAAGCAATGAGCTTATGAAAGAGGTATGGAGAAACAGAATAGTTGAATAGCATAGAAGTATATCCATAGAGCATTAACAACCAAAAAAACCAAACACGTGGTTTAAATAGGTATGTTTCTGAAAAGGAATTTTGAATCTGAACTTAATGAACTGATTTTTCCTTTCTGTTGGTGCCCATTTTTTTCTCCAGAGTGACTAAGTTCACTGGAATACCTGTTATTTGGGGGTTCATACCAGCTCTGAGACCGTGAAAGCCATGAGCCACTACCTCAACCTGTACTTTCTAACATGTACACATACAATCTTTTGTGCATGATTTTAGGGGTTAGAAGCCTTTTGTAGTCCACCCAAAGTCCACTCTAGAGAATAAGATTCCTTAGACAATCATGTTTGAGCTTTTGTAATTTTGTTTTCATTTTTTATTGACCTTTAGTTTAAGAGCGCATAATACTTTAAATTTAAATTATTTTCTTTCTCCATTCCTAACATCTGAAACTTTCATTTACAGTAAGTAGCTAATTATCTAAAACCAAACACTTTTGTCTTCTAAGAAAGCTTACTATTTAAAGAAACCCTATAATTATTTTTTTGCAAAGTGAATAATATCACATGTTTTATGAATTTGGACATTCCTAATCCCTGTCTTTCTTAATGCAAGCATACATGGCAGCTACTTGCTTGCTTCTAGTCAACTGAACTTAGAAGATAAATTAGATAAATGAAAAGTATGATGGTCCAAGACTTTAACACCTTTCAGCTATTTGAAGTTATTAATAAAGCAAGTGAAGACCTTCATCAAGATTTCCTTCTGAACAGACACCCATCTCTTTCTGGCAAGCTCCCTTTAATTAAAAATCTCTGTCACAAAAGCATATGATGTATCTTGCAATGCATATGGTTTAAAGTTTACTGATACCATAAGTCTCTCAAAAAATAGCATTAAAACTCTCATAACCACATCAAAATTACAACTAAACTACATGGCAACCATCATTCAGAACCGCATGAAATCTAGCTGAATGAAAGTCCTACAATTAAGAATATAAAGAAGGAGCCACATCCAGACTGGTAGGAGGGGTGGAGAGGAGGAACAGACCCATACCCATACCCATTTGTGGTGGATAAAAATTGGGAGGGATATCTCAGCTGTAGAGGTCCCAGCCCCACAGCCCAGGGTTCCAGTGGCAGGAAGAGAAGTCCCCATAACTTCAGGCTGTAAAAAAACAGTGGGGATTGAGGCTGAGTGAGACAGAAGGCTGCTGGAGTCCCAGGCAGTTCCTCTTAAAGGGCTGGAACTCTGGCTCACTCCCTCTGAGCTCCAGCGCTGAGGCAACAGCTTAAATGGCACCAGGGACATATGGGAGGAACTGCAGTGTACAGCATCCGAGCATCTGGGGGAGTGGGCAGCATTCTCCCAGACAGAAGTGCTGGCAGAGGTCATTGTGCCTTTTCTGAGCCCTCCCATCACAGAGCTGGCAGGAGGATGCCATATCTGAGTCTTCATCAACCTGGCTAATATCTTTGGCTCTGCCCTGGTGATTCCATGAGAATCCACCCGACCCAACTTTCAGGCCCACCCAAGCAGTTTCCAGTGGTTTTTCCATATAAACAGCCTATCTTGGCTCATGCTTCATATTTTCCTAAAGTCTTACAAATAGGCAGCATCTGGCCTCGGTGAGTCCCATACCTCTCTCTGAGTGATCCAGGCCCTGCACTAGTGGCAGCAGGCCTTGGTTTACAGCCTGGCCCTCTTTGGGGCACATTCAAGCCCAGCACAAATAGCAGCTATCTATAGATGGCTTTGAAGCTTGTGTTGGGTGGCCCTGGGAAGAATATGGGCAGTAGCTGACCTTGGCCTGCACCTCCTGGGAGACCCCAGAGCCAGTGTACCCGGTGGACAGCTTCAGACCACATTGGAGTAACACCCAACCACCTCCAAAAGTGATACCCTCAAGAGGAAGACACAGTGAGCACCAGAGCCCCACTGAAGTAAGTTCTGATCCATGGGATGTGCCCTTGAACAACTGATCCTCTATGGTGGTCATAGCCAGTCCTTGCAGCTATAGACTTGGGGGTAAATCTCTCTGACTGATGTGCCAACAGCAATTAAGGCTCAACTACAACAGGAGGATGTACACCAAGTATGTCTCATGGGCTGCATGTAGCCCACAATGAATATTTTTGCGGCCCAGCCAATATAACAATATGTAAGAAACATTTTAATAAAAATTTCATAACTTAATTTTTACAATATCCTGTTATACATAATCATTACTAATGAACTACAACATTTGCTAATGTTTGATTACTATAATTGTGTTGCATTCATTTCCCTTACGTGCCTTACATGCAGGCGCACCATTTTTCTCCACTAATACTAGCAGCGAATATTTTAGCAGCCAATTGCCACATCATTAGTCTTGGACTGACTAGTGTGGTGTGTGCAACAGGAAATATTTTGCTTTCGGAGAACAAGAAAAATAGGTTTATTTGTGTTATGCTTATTAATTTGTGCAGTTATTCAGTGTCTGGTTAAGTTAATGTTCAAGAAAAATATTAATTTTTATTAAAATGTTCTATTATTTTATGTTAATGGTTACTCATTTATTTCAGCCCTTTGTATTCAGCATGTCTCTATCAAAATAAACCTATGTGTCTATGAAAATCAAAGCTCTTGTTTTTTTTTGTGACCCACATAAACTTAAACCTTGTTTATTTGGCCCATGTTAGTCTTTGAGTTTGACATGCTTGTTGTACACAGTCCACACAGGAGGGGGAATGTGAATGGGGAGGTTGAGCCACTGAACCTACTATACAAGGCCACTCTACCAAGCCAAGAGACAAAGCAGCTCTACCTAATACACAGAAACAAACACAGTGAACTTCCAAAATGAAGAGACAAAGAAACATGTCCCAAATGAAAGAACAGAACAAAACTTCAGAAAAAGGACTAAACAAAATGAAGACTAGATACAGAGTTCAAAATATTGATGCTCAATGAACTTAGAGGACAAGTAGATGAACTTAGAGAGAACTTCAACAGCATCAAAAAGGGCATGGAAACCATAAAACAGAACCAGTCAGAAATTAAGGAAACACTAACTGAAATAAAGAATAATTTATAGAGAATCAATAGTAGAATAGATGAAGCCAAGAATCAAATCAGGGATTTGGAATACAAAGAAGCAAAAAACACCCAATTGAGAATACCAAAAGGGAAAAATAATTTTAAAAAATGAGGATGATATAAGGAACCTTCAAGTGTACCAACTTCAAGTGTAACAACATTTGCATCATAGGGGTGCTGGAAGTAGAAGAGAGCAAGAAATTGAAAACCTATTTGAAAAAATAATAACAGAAATTAACCTGGTGAAGAAAATAGACTTACAAGTCCAGGGAGCACAGAGACTCCCAAACAAGGTAAACACTAAGAGGCCCACACCAAGACACATCATAATTAAAATGTTAAGGACAAAGGGAAAATCTTAAAAGCAGCAAGAGAAAAGCAGTTAGTTATGACAGCTCTCATAAGTCTGTCAGATGATTTCTCAACAGACACTTTGCAGGGCAGAAGGGATTGACAAGAAATATTCAAAGTAATGAAAGCAAGGACCTGCAACCAAGATTCCTCTAACCAGAAAGGCTATCATTTAGAATTGAAGGACATAGAAAGAGCTTCCCAGACAAGAAAAAACTAAAGGGGTTCACCACTAATCCAGTATTATATGAAATGTTAAAGGGTCTTCTTTAAGAAGAAGAAAAAGATAAAAATGTGAACAATAAAATGGCAATAAATACGTATCTATCAACAATTGAATCTAAAAAACAAAATAAACAAACAAGCAAAACAGAAACAGACTCATAAATACAGAGAACATTTTGACAGTTGCCAGATGGAAGGGGGGTTGGGAAAGGATCGGTGAAAAAGGTGAAAGTATTAAGAAGTACAAATTGGTAGTTACAGAATAGTCACAGGGATGTAAAGTATAGCATAGGGAATATAGTCAACAATCCTATCTAATAAAAGGGTAATATGCAAATTAACCATCACCCCATCACAAAGATGGTGGCACCCATAGCCATAAGATGGCAGCGCCCAGTCCTCTCAGCCCCGTTGGAGTTCCCCAGTCCTAGGGGGGGGGGGCATGGGTGGGCAGCGCTGAGAACAGGCAGTGTGAGCAGCCTGGCGGAATGCTTACTTCGTTGCCGCAGGGACGAGGCAAGTGTTCCACCCCGGCCGCAGAGGGCCTCTGGGCAGTGGGTGCTGAGCGGCCAGGCCCCGCAGAGAGCTACTGGTGCACGGATTCGTGCGTAGGGTTACTAGTATTGTAATAGCTATGTATGGTATCACATGGGTACAATATTTGTCAGAATGATCACCTAGTAAGTTATATAATGTCTGATCACTGCGGTGTATACCTGAAAATAATATATCGTATGTCAACTATAATTGAAAAATAAATGATTAAAAATGTATGTTTTTATATTTATAGAGAAATACAATTGACCCTTGAACAATATGGGTTTGAACTGCACTGGTCCACTTATATGCAGAATTTTTTTCAATAAATACTATAAATTATTTTCCCTTCCTTATATTTTTTTAATAACATTAAAAGAAATAAAAAAATAAAAATTGCATTAAAGTGTCTTACAGCAATGGCTTGAACTGTGGCCAGGTAGAGAATGGCAAGATCATCAAGGTCCTGAGATAATTTCAATCCGGTGACCTGCAGAGATGAAAACAAAAAAAGAAGATGATGGCCAAAAGGAGCTGCTATGGATAGAGTTAATTCCCACGAAACACATTCAGATGTGTTTTCTTGCTGAAACAAGTTCATATGCAAATCCCCTTTTTTGTGAGCTGAATGTGAAATGACTACTAAATTGTTTAATCTCCAGACCGGGAAAAACTATCCCTTCTTCCTCAGAAATGCCTTGCCTTGAATTAAACAAAAACAAAACAAATACTATAGGAAGATTGTGTTTGGTATTTCTGAGCATGGAATAAAATTTCTTTCCTCTTCTTTAAAAAAAAATCTTATTACACACATCTTTGGCTTACAGAATGCAATAACAAGTAGTAGTGGCATTCTCATAAAAGTTGATCTTATTCCAAGTTCTGCTACTGTCAGGATTCAGTGTAACAGCATCCAAGGGATATTCAGGGTAAAATAATATGTCTCCTATAAATGTTATACCTACTAGGGGGTAATTTAGAATCAGTGGTTTTCAGGGGAATCCCATTAAAGTCAATCGGAACCACATGCTTATATGGGACGTGTCAATCTCTGAGAGATTCCAGAACTGAACAGGATGCAGGGTTTGAATGCCTTTGAGACTTGTTCACCATCCCACTTTCATATTTCCCCTTCATTGAGGTGTCCTCTTGCGATCTTTTCAGAGGGTTAAGACTGCTGGTTCCATGAAACCTAGTGTGAAGTTTGTGGGCATTGATACCAGAGTTCACTTTATATCTTCACATTACAAAAATTAATTCACCCAACATGCATTTACTCAAAGCCTACAGGGGCATGGTCTAGAGTTCAACAAGGTGGTGACATGCATCTTGCATTATAACACAAGAGTGGAGTGGTCCACCATCCCTTCGTCTCTCCAGATTCCACCCCCCACCATGATTAAGGGGCCAGTATTGGCCTGTTGGCAGGGCACAAACACCACTCTGTTACCCAAATCAGAAACCAGAAAACAGGGAGCACTCTTCCCTGACTTTCCTCTGCCTCCCCATATTTAACCAGTGTCCAAGTCTTGCATATTTGATTCCCCTCCCCCTTATTTTTTGCATTCCTCCCCTTTCTTCATCCTGTCTCTCACTTAGTTAAACCAGGCCACCATTATGTCCCTCCTGCTTGTTGAATTAGCCCCTGGGCAGATCTCTCTACTACAGAGCTAATAATTATTCTCAAATGCAAATTTGATCATGATACTCCTTGTTAAACATTCTACCTCTTACCCTAGTTTTGAAGCAGAAATGACTTTGCTGTCTTATGTGCTTCTTTCCGGACTTGCCCCTGCTCACTACTATGGCACCTGAACTTGTCCTTCCTCACTTAGCATCCTATGCTCCAGCTATTCTGAGTACTCAACTCAGTCTGTCAATATGCGGATTCCTGCTGATAGTTATTCTTGGCAAGTAACTGGGCAGCTAGATGAAAAAAAAAATGGCTTTGATTTTAAACCAGAGGAGCATTAAGGTTTGAAGGAGAGACCAGAGAGGAACTCTGGGGAGAGGAACTCTCAAGCCAGGAACTCTGTGAAGGGTCATCTCTCATGAAACTCCCCAGAGACCTAAACAGACATAAGCACGTTTGAACTAGGAGAGAACATAAACAATGCTGATAATATAGAAGTTCATTTCATAATCTTCCTGAGGAAATAATTTGCCTAAAAGCACACAGAGAATAGAAAAATAGAAACCAAAACCTGAGTATTCTGAAAGACTGCTTGTGTTCTTCACCACAGTACCTCCAATGCCTAGCACTGTGCCTGACACATAGTAGATGCTAAGTTAATACTTGTTGAATGTGTGAATTAGTGACAATCCAATGCTCTCTCTTCCTTTCATATACTACTCTTTCCTAATATCCTATCCTTCTCTGTCATTACACAATTAGGAGAGGATAATACTTACTACCTAAACCCCTCATATATTCAGAAGGGACAAGACATTTGTTCCATGTCCCAAGACAGAACACTGGAAGATCACTTATAGTTGCTCACTCCATGCCCTCAACACCCCAACCTTCATACTTACCATTCCTCATGGGAGGAGTGGTTTACATAAGATTGGAGTAAAAGTAGGGTCCCTATAGCACATGAGGAACCTTTGTGTGAATTAGAAAAATGGTGCCCCCTTCAGGTGGATTAAATACATAAGGCATGCCATCTGGGAGAGTGATTTCTAAAAAGGAGCAGAGTGAACAGGATGTCAGCCTGTCATCCCCCGCGCCCCCTTCACTTCGTCCCCCCTCTCCCCCCCTGCAACTGAATAGCTTGTATAAGTAACCAGCGCCATGACAAGCCATGGTCCTGGGTAAAGATCACTAGTCCTGAATGGTATCTCTCTCTCTTTCTTCTGTACTGGCCAGGCCTCACTAGTGTCTCTGTTGTTGATCTACTGGGAAAGCTTCTCTTCCAGAGCCAGTCCAAGATGACTGGTTTCCTCTCCCCAGGCATCAATGTGATGTGAATCAAGTCGTAACTCATCAGCGTGACTGGGTACGTATCTGCTAGGGAGACCCATATTCTCCTATAGGACAATCCTGTCCCAGACTTGGATAAATTATAATGGTAGTGGCGGGGGGGGGGGGGGGGAGGCGGGAGGGGAGAAGGAATTTGACTTCGTATATAAGATACACTATTTTATTCATTTATTAGGAATCCCAGTGCCCTTTATAATAACATGATAATGTAAATAGTTCTGATATCTTTCCCAATTAGTAAGACCCCACAGAGAGGAGTATGATATTGCCAGATTTAGCTTTTTTAAAATATATATTCATAAAGACTTTTAAAAAGCACTGGTATTGGAGCAAAAAAAAATGTCATGGACCCTTCTCTAAATTTCGAGTCTCTCCAAGAGCTCAGAGCTTATAGGGCAGAAAAGAGAAAATAGTTTCTTTTCTTTGGAAACTGAGAATGAGATAATCAATGGAAATCAGCACTACATTTAACTGTTGAGCTCAATAGGAGCTGTGACAAAAGGGAACTCATAATGGGGGGACACAGCATTTCTTTTTTCGATAAATAAAACATACCTATCCTTCAAGGGAGAAAAAGTTACTCCTGGGAAGAAGACACTCAGTACAAAAGGGAGTCAGCCAGCACACTTCTCCCATGGCTATTTCCCACATTCCCTCACCACTAGCATCGGGGCCCTGGAGTTGAGATGTGACTCATTGGAAAACATTTCTCTTAACAGCGCAATGTTACTAAGGTGTGGGGCACTGGGGAGGGGAACCATGCTTCTGTGACATCTCACCTGATATGCATGAAGGTGGAGACATTGGAAGGCATCTGATTATGCCCATGGATTCTCTCAAATTCCATGGACCTCAGCCCTGCCTTGGCAAAAGTCAAATGACAGCCCATGATGGAACTTTCTAAGGAATGTGGACCTGCCATGTGGACCGCTTAGGAGGCCATAGAGGGCCCTGAGGGAGCTGTTGGTAGGAGGGTGGCAGCAGTGCCCTGGGAATGACAGGGATATGTTGTGGGAGGTGCAGCTTTGTAAGCAGTGAGACAGCTGGGATAGGACAGATGAGCTGACACCCCTGGCTGAAGGTTGAATGGCTCCAGCAATAAGAGGAAGTGGGAAGAATGCATAAGTGGAAGAAATGTGTTTACAGATGTGCATGTGCCTATTTTGAATGTCTGGGCGAAACAGCAAAATGTATGGGGAATCCCCAGGAGACAGCTGCAGTGGTAAGCACATTTTATTTATTTGGGCTATTGTGTAATGAGAACTGTAGGAGGAAACATGTATAATTACTATTTAGAGATGTGTGAAAGATGTATACGGTGGCCAAAGAGATGCAAACTGCGTGTGATGACTTCAACATCTTAGATAATGGTTATAGAATGCTTATGTACATCTGGGGATTTCTAAGCTTATAAGAGAAGTGTAGGGGAGTGGAAAGATGGTAAACTTTGCAGCAAGACACCTGGGTTTAAATCCTGACATAACCCCTAACTGGCTGCATAACAGTGTGTTTTGCAACCTCTCTGAGCCTCACTTTTTTTACTTGTAAAATAAGAATAATATCTCAATAATATATGTGAAGATTACATATTATTTGCGAAGTTCCTTCCTTTTTCAGCAAGCTGTACTGAGTCTAAAAGTGCTAGACACTTGTAGTGCCAACTATGTGTGCATAGGCGACACTAAAAAATGTTCATTTCCTTTCCCTTTCTCTTGAATGCACAAAGGGCTCGATCCCATTTATTAACTTAAATAAAGCAATAAAGCATCTCCCTCAACATGCTATGGGCACCAGCGGGGTATTAATGAGGGCTGCTGAAGACTAGGGTGGGAAAGGCAGGGCAAAGTGTATGCTGACCATCAACATCAGGGTTGTAATGCTATAGGTACGGACATGCAGGAGTATGGAGAAGCAGCGTGTCTCTGATGAGTGCCCTGCAGAAGCCTTAGTCCTGATGAACTTACACACTTCCATTCACTATATGAATAAGAAAGACAGTGGACTTCCCCCTACACTTGGGCACAATGCTGAACTCTTTCCTGGGATCCTAGTTGGAATGTAGATTTCCTGAGATCCAACTTCAGATTGACTGAACCTTTGGTAGGAGCCCAGCAATTTGCATTTTTAGCAAGGACTTGATATACAATAACGCATGGGAACAGTTGTCCTAAACTTGGCATTGTGAATTATAGCTTCACAGGCTCTAACATAGTTGAGATTAAAAATTGTATTAGTAATTTAGCTAGCTGAATTTTTCCTTCTTAGTTGTTAAAGAATTGAAGTGATTATAAAATAAAGTGGAGGCATTAGAAATAGATTCTCAAGGGATCTCTAAACATTATAGAAAACAAGAAACAGGATTCACGGTGCTGAGATTGGTCATCAGAACTTGATGAGGTATCCATGGCTCTGGGGAATTGGTTGAAAGCTTTCCAGAACACCAAGGAACAGAACAAATGTTCTGTTTGTTTATTCATTAATGAAGGCAGAGCTGATGGACGAATAGCATGGAAATGAGGAGGATCAGAGAAGGATTTGTAGGAAATTTCTGGAGGGAGGACAGAGATTGAGAACAGGGCTAAGGTTATCAGCAGCCTGGAAGAGAATGGGGACAGGTCTCCCCAATAACATGCATGCGTTTCAGTAAGTCTCAGGAGTTGAGGCTGACCCTTGGCATTGCCTGAAACTCACCCAGATTTGGGAAATAAATGTGTTGACACAATGTGATAGGCAGAATTCTAAAGATGTTCCCCCAAGATTCGCCATAGCCTGGTCACTCAGACAAACACTAACCTAGGCACTGATGTAAAGGGACTTTGCAGATGGAACCAGTTATTAGCCTGTTGACCCTAAAATATGGAGATTATGCTGGATTACCCAGTTGGGCTCAATGTAATCATATGAGCTCTTAGAAGCAGAAGAGGAAGGCAGAAGAGTCAGTCAAGAGATATGGGCAAAGAAGAAGACAAGAGAAATGAGGCAGAAATGGAAATCAGAGCGATTCAAAGCATGAAAAGGACTTGGTTTGCCATTGCTGGCTTTGAAGGTGGAGGAAGAGAGCAAGGAGCCAAGAAACGCAGGTGGTCTCTGGAAGGTGAGGACCCCTGCCTGACAGACAGTCAGCCAGGACACAGGGACCTCAGTCCTGCAACAGCACAGAGCCTAATTTGGTCAACTTGAATGAGTTTGGTAGCAGATTAGTCCCAGCCCTGCTGATAAGAGCCCTCCATGATAGTCTTGTGAAAACTGGAACAGAGAAACCAGTTGAGCCAGCCTGGGCTTCTAACCTATAGAACTGGGAGAAAATACGTTTAAGCCTATAAGTCTGTGGTAATTTATTACAGCGGCAACAGAAAAGTAACACACACACACACACACACACACACACAACACACACACACACACAATGACTAGATGATGGGCTGACATTGTCCCTCACTACCTTCTTCTACTGGTGAACTCAATATCCCACAGCACAAGTTCATGGACTGTTTGCCAGATGTACCAAGCACTTCACACCTTTGCCTGCTCTGCTTGTGAAGCTCTAAATCTAAGTTATGCTGATATGTCAGAATTCCAAAGCTCTTCTGGTCAACTGTCCTGGCCCCTCCTTACTATCATCCAATCCTGTCCTAAGATTACACACCAACTTGGATCCCAACCTTGGTCCTCTGGCCTTAGCTCTTTTCTATTATTTCTCTGTTGGGCCTTCCTGGCAGATTCCTACTTGATTCACTCCTCATTCTGTACTCCCTTGGGAAAAGCTCTGTCCATAATCATCTGCCCTTTTCCAGTTTTATTTGTTTAGTGTATACAGAAAAGATAAAAATACCCATCTTTTTTAAATGGGGGGTCTTGCAGAATTGTTATGAAAGTTGTGGATGATGCATGTAAAGTATCTACCATGATGCTTGGCACATTGTGGACCCTGAAATATGCTACCTATTATAAATCACAATACCAGCTGTGAACTTAGTTGCTTCAATAAAAACAAAAAATGCCTGGACAGTATGGCTCAGTGGTTGAATGACAGTCCCATGTACCAAAAGGTCACCGGTTTGATTCCCCTTCAGGGCACATGCCTGGGTTGCAGGGTTGATCCCCAGTAGGGGGAGTGCAGGAGATAGCCGATCAATATTGATTCTCTCCTATCAATGTTTCTATCTCTTATCCCCTTTCTCTTCCTCTCTTTCTCTCTCTCTCAAGTCAATAAAAACATATTTTTAAATAAATAAATAAATAAAACAAACCCCCCCTCACATGATAAGAAAAACAGTTAAATGATACTGAGTATATTAAGCTTTGTTTTCAGATTCAATTTTTCATAGGCAAAAATAATATGTAAAAAATAGCTAAATAAAACAATATTAAATCACAACAAAAACATCAACAAATTGAGCCCTCATGTTGCCAAAGCTTATCTATATCTCACTGAAAAGCTTCTCCATCGTCTATCATCCCATCAGAGGAAGCCACAAGGATACAACCTCTGGCTTCCACTGAGCTCTTGCAAACACTCATCTGAGTTGCTGACTCCATCCACATCTGACTCTGTTTAGTGATGCCCACCTCTAGCTGGGATTCAGCCCTCTGGGAACTGGCTCAGATCTCATAACGCTTCTTTCCCAACTCCCTCCCAGTTTTCCACACGCACACGTGCTCTGTGCTTGCTTTGAAGAACCTGTGGAGCAGCACTCACCTTTCCAGCAGTCTGAGCAGCATATGGCCTACATTAGAGATCACAGCTCTTCAAAGAACCAGAAAGTAACTTTCCGTTCCGGGTTAGGCTGTACTTGCAAAGCAAAGCAGAGAAAATGCGTTTCCACCAATGGTGAGCATGGCGTGTTCTCATGGTCTGATATGTCTCTGAGATCACTTAATTCTGTGAGTGGGTATTTCAGGAAAATAATTTTTAAAAATCAAAACGAAGAGGCCATTTTAATTTGAGAATAAAAAATGGTTACCCTCACTGGTTTGGCTCAGTAGGTAAGAGTGTCGGCTTGTGGACTGAAGGGTCCTGGGTTCAATTCTGGTCAAGGGCACATGCCCGGGTTGTGGGTTGGATGCCCAGTAGGGGGTGTGCAGGAGGCAGTCGATCAATGATTCTCTCTCATTATTGATGTTTCTATCTCTGTCTCTCACTTCCTCTCTGAAATCAATAAACATATACACTGATTATTATGATCTCTGAACGCATAATAATCTGGCCACGCAGTGTAGACTGACCACAGAGTTGGGATTTTAAAATAAGGTTTTTCCATGTATAAGAACTGCATTGTGGGTGGTTAGAAAGAAGTAGAGGACTTACTAGCCAGAGGCTGGGGGCCACTATCTCCTGGTCCCTTGACATATCAAGATTTGCAAGCTTTCCCTTATACATAAATACACTGAGTGGCCAGATTATTATGCGTTCAGAGATCATAATAATCTGGCCACTCAGTGTATTTTTTAAAATGAACACATACACAAGGAAGAAAGGACTCTTTCAAAATGCCTACAGCACTAGCTGTTTTGTAAGGTTCACCAAATTTGAGATTCCTGTTGTGGAGGACCAAGGACTTAAATAGAGAAGACTAATCTCTATCCCCTAGGAAGCTTGGCTACTGGGATGGACCAGACGATCGTTCATCTGCTCTCGCAGGTTGTTTGTGGTGATGACCTCCATGGCTGGTGAGGCCAGTTGGTGCTGGGACTAAGGTGGACAGTTCATGACGGGGTGCTCAGAAATCAATTCAGCTAACAGCTTGTAAACATGCAAGGAAGAGACACTAAGAAGGAGCCACATTGATTCTGACAGTGATGCTGCAAGGGAGTCTTTGCCTCTCCTGCTTATGATGAGCACACTAACCTAACAGGGCTAAGCTCAGAGACCTCGCAGCCAATACACTCTCAAACCAGGATGCAAACACAGGGCTGACTTCAAACCCAGGCTCTCTCTACTGTTTCACAGGGGTAAAACCACCCAACAAACCATTCAAAATAGGAACAATCACACACACACACACACACACACACACACACACACACACACACAGAGACAGGCACACACAACATGCACACATTCCTAATAGTGAGAATCTAGCTTCATCTATCCGTATGTGTGGCCAGGTCATGTTTCTTTATTTTAAAACAGTGATTTTCAACCTTTTTCATCTCATGGCACACATAAACGAATTTTTAAAATTCTGCAGCGCACCAAATACATATTTATTTTTGCTGATCTGACAAAAAAAGTCAATATAATTATTGTCACTCACACCAGATGGCTATTGTTGTGTTGGCTGTTGTCATATTTTTTTTATTTGACAATCTAAGGGAAAAGAGGTCAGTGCCCACACTAAATAGTCAGATATTGCATGTTTTAAAATTTCTTGCGGCACACCAGTTGAAAATCACTGCTTTAAAAGTAAGCACTTTTGTTTTGGTTTGGTTTTAAAGAACCTAGTATTACCAGTGTTAAAGGTTTTGACAGTGATCGATTGCCATTAGCCAAGCTTCTGCTTTGTTTAAATATCGCATGTGCAGCCCTTACCTCTCCATGCCTCATTCATTAAGTGGAAAGGGGAACTATTTACATAGGTGGCTACTTGGTTCCGACATACTGTTAAGTTGCCCACCCCCTCATCACCATCTCTTTTCAGTCTAGTTCTGTGGGTCGATACAGCATCACCAAAGGAGATATAAAATAGCTAGCCACATGGCAGGCAGCCAACTATTAGCAGGACAAAAGAAAATGATTCTATCAAGCATGGTGGAAGGAGGCCTGGGTTGTGCCCTGCTCCTGCCGATGAGGGTAGGCACCTAAAGTGGAAGGGTCGAGAGCCAGGTTGAACCAGGAGTGGCGATTACTTTTGAAATCTGAGTCAGTGAGGTTGGGAAGGAAACTAGAACCATTACTGAGAAGAGACAGGGTCAGAGCTTTAATCCAAGGACCAAGGCAAGGATAAAAATGGGAGAAAGAGCGAGAAGGCTGGTGGTCAGAACAGGGGAGCAAGGACCCGGCTGAGGAGTGTGGCTCAGAAGTAAGCCATGCATGATGTAGCTGTTATGACTCCTTTTAAGAGTCCAGAGTTTCAGGCCGCCTCATGGGGTGTACATCTTAAAAGTCAGGATTCATGCTTATTGAAGCTTGGCAATTTCCTGGCATTGGGACCTCGGGCAGGGCAAGTCACTTTTCATTCCTCATTTGGCAAATAAAGATTAAAATGATTGCTTAACCACAGGCAATTATTCAGTGCCTGTCTCGGACCTAGGCACTGTTGCAATTTAAAAAGAAGCCAGAGCCCCCACCTTCAAATAATTTTTCTAACACATTTAAAATATATGCTACATCTTAGGACAGCCATCACCTTATTTTCTTCAGTAAAAGCTATGATTTTTGTTGCCTTCAATGCAGGTTTTAATTCTGCTATTGTATTTTTGGTTGTCTTTATCATTTCCCTTTTTTGTTTTTTCCCCGATTCCATTGACTTTTCATCCTAATAAGTTTCTGACCTATTTCACTGAGCTATATACCTTTTAAAAAACCCTATTGAATATGCCAAGGAGTTTTTAATGTTTTCTTTTAGTTTGGGTAGTAAATAATTTTTAAGAGGCATTTCTTTAAGTGTTCAAAATGGTACTTCCTTTTTTTGTATGCAACGTGTTTTTCCTAATGGATTCACTTCATCACTGTTTTCATTCATTCTAACCAGAGTTATCCATATTCAGTGTTTCCCAGCATTCAGTCCACATGACTTACTCCCACCCCTCTCCCTGAAACTTGGCTGGGGCTCTTCAGATCTACAGCCAGGGGCCAAGCCCCAGAGGCAGCAGTTTTACTTGATGTGGATTTGTTGGCCAGAGGTGGGTCACTCCTGCCTGACTTTCTAACCCCAGGACAGACAGTGGACAAACAAAACTACACCCCTCCTCCAAATCCACAGGGTTTCCCTGCCCCTGCCGGGTTAACTGTCTACTCAGGCTCCTCAGCATGCAGGCCGTCACCATTTACCCCAAATCACACTTCCTGCCCCACCGGCTTCTTGGGTTGGCAGTTTTCTAATGGACTGAACTGAAGGGGAAGATAAGATTTGGGTTGTGGAAGAGTTCTGGGAAATTAAACTCACTGCTGCTTCCAAAACACAAAACAAAACAAGAAACCCTAACCACAGCAGCAGAGGACTGCCCTGTGTTTAGTCTTAAAGGGGCCCTGCATTTATTTTTAAGCTAGGGAGCAGGAGGCGGAGGGGCCCAGATGCTTGTGAGGCTGGTGGTTTATTTGTTCATATGCCATCTATTATGTTTATCAAACAGGTTACATTTTTTTTTTTTAGCAATTTAAGATATTTTTATTCCTCTAGTACAAATGGTTGATAATGGGGGTCTTACAAACATGATTCAACTAATTCTTAGGATTGCTATAAATATTTCTATGAAAGTAACCTTTCAATGATACCCTTCCTATTAAAACAGGATGCATTAAGAGCAAAGTAAATTCATGTTCTTTAGGAATAAGTTTTATCCACTCACTGAATTCTGATATCAGTAAAGCATCAAACAGACTGTCAAATTACAGGGGGAAAGTTAGGGAGAGGTGGGGGAGATAAGAGATCAATCAAAGGACTTGTATGCATGCATATAAGCATAACCAACGGATACAAAACTCTGGGGGGTGAGGGCATATATGGGAGTGGGGTGGGGGGTGGCAATGGTAAGATATGTACACATATAATACCTTAATAAAAAAAATTCAAACAGGTTACATTTAATCTTTTAGATTCTGGAACATCTTCCCAGTTTCTCTCTGAGAATGTCAATTTTAGTTTTCCTAGTCCAGGGTCATCTTAATTGTCAAAGTCAGCTTGAGTTTATGTTTTTGTTTTTTTTTTTTGCATCTTCATTATTTTCTTTTTTTATAATGTTTTTAAAAAATATTTGTATTGATTTCAGATAGGAAGGGAGAGGGAGAGAGAGATAGAAACATCAATGATGAGAGAGAATCATTGATGGGCTGCCTCCTGCATGCCCCCTACTGGGGATCGAGCCCGCAACCTGGGCATGTGCCCTGACCAGTAATCGAACTAGTGACCTCCTAGTTCATAGGTTGACGCTCAACCACTGAGACACGCCAGCTGGGCTTCATTATTTTCAAATGAAGTTGAGAAAGGTTGCATGAGAGCTTGCTGACCTAAAGCCACATTTTAGAAAAAATTCAAAGTCAGATATTTGCTGAGCAATTCCTTCAGCTTGCAAGACATCTGTATTACAGGGATTACACAGCATGATGATTACTAGTATGTTCACACACACACACACACACACACACACACACACACACACACACACATTATCTCCCCCGCTTTCATGTGCACTTGGGACAGGTACAGTTTCTTTTCCTCTGTGTTCACAGTAGGTGGTCAATAAGCACTGAATGACTGAATGAAGGTCATGGAGGCATAAAGAACTGGGAGAGTGATGCTTGCCGAAACAGAAGGAGCAGAGGGAGTGCCCAGTGATTTTATGAGGAAATGTCTTCCTTTTTTATTATCAAGATCTAATGCTAAATGTGACCTATCAGTGGTAAGAAACATGGAACCCAAATCATAGACATTCACTATGCCTTTCTCTCTCCTCACCACCCCCTCCCGCAACACTGCATTTACTATGATTTCCCTGAGCCCGAACTCTCTTCCCCATGTCAACTCAGTGTCAATGTCATCTCCAATCTGAAGCCTTTCCAAACTACTGAGACCAGGCTGGGCAATCATCCTCTATGCATCCATGGAGCCCTGGACCCTGAGTGGCATCTGGAGCTTGACCCAGTATCCCCATTGCCTGCTTATATATTGTCTGCCCCAAAAGACAGTCCCATTCCTAAGGGCTGGAATTATGACTACTCTTATATCCCCCACCACCTCTAACAGGGCCTGTGTTTGTTAAAAGAATTAATTGATGAACAAAAGTGCTCTCAATTATAAAAAAATGGGAGCCTCAATTTATTTGGACATTAACATTGATATTAAGCACTTATCACATGAATAATAAGAGTAGCAACTAACCCATTTAGTATTAGCAAATTGCTCATATGTATAATTTTTATAGAAATAAATGAACTCTTTATTATGTCTATGTTGACTATCAATTATCAGTAAGTACATATTACACATTTAGTATGTGCCCAGGGAAATGTTTCAGGAGCCAAAAGAAGAAATCATACCTGGTTCTTGCCCTCTGGGGATTATCTTGACAATTCTAGTTGCTAAGCATATGTTTTATCAAGCACTCCCCTTCCCTCCCTTGAAACATCCTCCATGAATGTAGGAATTGTTGTACCTTACTGTATCTACAGCAGAGCTTGGCACATAAGTAGGTACCAAGTAAATATTTACTGAATGAGTGCTAGAGACCGTAGTCATTGTTGGTTCTGAAGGGTAACATGACACTGGATGTTTTTCGGGTTATTATTTTGATGTCATTCAAAATTGGATTGAGGAAGAGATTTGGGGTTGGGGGGAGATTTTTTAGCTCCAAATTTCCTTCTTTCTAATTTATCTAGTTACCTTTTTGTGTTCTGATGTAAATTCATGGAGTGACAGCTCTTCAAATGTAAGCCTAATACAAGGGCAGTTATGAAAGGAAAGCATTGCCGAGAAGTATCAGGTGATCTAGGAAACATATTTATAAAACAAAACCTTTTTAGAAAGGTGAACCTATCAGAGTTTTTTTTTGTTTTTGTTTTTTTTTTTTCTATATGATTGGGCATATTTCCCCATGCAAAATGTCCTTTGGTAAGTAAGCTCTTATCCTAATGAGGATGGCATTCTTCAAAAAACACAACTGAGCAGGGCCCGCGTGGCCCACTCTGAACTCCAGCCTCATTTTACCTGGCACTCTGCTTCTCAGCTTTTTGACATCTCTTGGGATTCTAAATTCATGGATTATTTTATTATTTGTGGCTTCTCCTCACCTCTTATAAGTGAAGCTTAACTCTGTTTCTCTCACAGGCTTTGTCCATCCTTAATCATGACTCTCGAGGGCTGTACCAGTCTCAGCTGCCTAATCTAACTTGCCCATCAAGATCTTATGCCTTGGCTTAGGTGGTTATAAGCTCTCCCACCAAGTTCACCCTGGCCCCTCCAGGAGGGCCCAGAATCTCTGCACTGGGAGGGACGCTGATAGCTGAATTTATCCACCCACAAGTTACTAATTCTATTTTACCTTTGCCACAGTTCCATTTGAAATCCTAATAATGTTAGCATGGCCTCTGAGCCCTGACCCCCAGAGCCTGGGCAGATGTGTGGCTGTGACAAGCAAGACCATAGGGGGTAATATTTACTACTTTCCTAGTGGCCTGGGGATGGCGATGGAAAACATAACGCTTCAAACTGATGTAAATACAAAAATGACATGGGCAGGGGCTCATGACTTCAGGCCACTCCAGGGGACAAAGAGGCAGTGGTAGCTAAATGTAAGAAATACTGTTTTCAACGCGCTGAAGGTTGCCTCAGAAACAATGAGAACTTTCAGCAGGTCATCCTGGGAGCAGCAAGAGCTTCCCCAGAGGACGCATCTGCGAGAAGCCAGCGGGCCATTGGTCTGTTTTGTTAATGTTCCCTCTTTTCCTTTCTCCTCACTTTGCTTCTCCTGATCTTTGCAGCCCCTTTGGCCTGCCTTCACCTTTGTGCAAGGACTGGCTGTCACTTACCATGCCCTTTAGTGTCAGATCTGCTAAAGGAGACCGGTTGCCATGGAAATCGGGCCAAACATGTAAATCAACAGTGAGGAAACCCACAGGCTGAGCCTTCTTAATCAGGTCCAGGTGACTGTTCAAATATGCATATATGCTCTGGCATCTGGAAGAGAAGTGGATTTTGTTTTTAAAAGGGGGGTAGGGTTGGGGAGCAAATTATTCTTCAGAAAGAAACCATTTGTACTTCCACACCAGATCCAGAAAGTAAGCAGAGCCCTAAAAGCTTCAGCAAAGAATCTTCCCAAAACCCATAGAAACTAGCACACCGTACTCAGAAATCACTGTACTATC
Source organism: Eptesicus fuscus (assembly GCF_027574615.1). Taxonomy (NCBI): domain Eukaryota; kingdom Metazoa; phylum Chordata; class Mammalia; order Chiroptera; family Vespertilionidae; genus Eptesicus; species Eptesicus fuscus. Next base: position 41,245,747 of record NC_072481.1, on the reverse strand, counting down.
ACCAAGAAAAGGTGGTGTGCTATAGGGAAAAGTGCAAAGGTTTGGGATCAGAAGACCAGATCCGGAATGGCTTTGCCCCTAGGAGGAGTGTAACCACGAGAGAGTTATTCAAACTTTCGGAACCACTTTCTTTGCATCTGTAAAACCAGATACATGTTCCCTGTCCAACTTACCTCATAGGGTTATTGTCAAGATCAAAAGAGATTATGTAGGTGAACATGCAGTATTCTGTAAGCTGTGCAATACTGTACATATGCAAAGGATTTAAAAAAATTAGTATTCGTAATTATAATAATAATGATGAGATGACGAATGGAGACAAATATACGTGCCCAGGCTCAGGATCGGAATTTGCTAAGGGAAGTGACAGGATGGAGTGAATGCAATTAGAATCAGGAATCAGGAGACTTGGTTCCTCACCTTCACCCACCAAATGACATTGCGTCAGTTCTCTCTCCTTTTTAAGCCTCAGTTTCTTCATGTGTAGGATGAGGGAGTCAGACTACCTATCTCAGTCTTTTTTTTTTTTTTTACAGAGAGGAAGGGAGAGGGATAGAGAGTTAGAAACATCGATGATGAGAGAGAAACATCGATCAGCTGCCTCTTGCACAACCCCTACCGGGGATGTGCCCGCAACCAAGGTACATGCCCTTGACCGGAATCGAACCCGGGACCTTTCAGTCCGCAGGCTGACGCTCTATCCACTGAGCCAAACCGGTTTCGGCCTATCTCAGTCTTTACATGGTCAGGTGACAATGGGCTGAGATGATGGATTCAGATCTTGCCCTACCTACCCCAGAGGTAACAGTGACAGCCTCCTTGAACTTCAGTTTCCCCATACAGTCAAATGGTGTCACCATACCTACCTCCCTGGGTTAAATTTCATTGCATGTCACAAAGGTTAAAGGTGGTGCCTTCCCCTTTTCAAAGGTTCTTCCTTATTAAAGCCTTGAACCAACACTTCTAGAAGAAAGTGGGTTTATCAGAGATTGGCATCCATGTCACTTCCCACTGGTGTCTTTGGAACAATGGCCTTAACCATGAAAAACAGGGCTTGAATAATGGCAAGGAAAAAAGTCCAGGAATTCAGTGTCCAAGGAAGGCTGACATCTAAGACACCTAGATGGTATTTATGATTTACATTTTTAGAACATTTTAGGAGGACAGCTCAGAGATTTTGAGTTCCAGTTTTGTACCACTGTGAGTGTTCCCAATGAGCTCCCGACGTTCCTGAAAGTTGTTAGATTAGAAACGAGTAGAGCAGTGGTTTTCAAACCTTTGTAGTAAATACAAATTTTAAGATGAACTCTAGTATAGAAAAGGTAGGAAAGCAAAAATGCCCTATGTGAGTGTGTGAGTGAGTATACGTGTGAGAATGTGTGCCTGTGTGATGTATGCCTGAATGGAGGCAACGGCGGCCCTGCCTACCAGGCAATCTTTTGCTCCTTGCTGTGACACCTCATTCCCATCTGTAAAAGTCTGCCTTCGATCACTTTAGGAGGACGGCGATGTGGTTGGAAAAAGGCTCCCCATCCACACTGTCATCAACTTGAGCTCCCTGAGTGTGCACCACGCCTTCCCCCACAGCCCAGCGAGGAAAGCAGAGGAGACTCGCAAAGAGGTGCGGACAGGTGACCGAGTCCACACTTACACCCTCCTCTGAGTGGTGCTGCAGCCATGTGTTCTCTGTATTCCAGGTCAGAAGTGATCTGTCAAAGCCCCACATTCAAACCCTGTTTTAGCATGATTCTATGACAGACTTAGGAAAAAGACTCCTTCGCGGCCTCCATGCAAGGTAGGGCCTGAACCATCTATCTGGATGGAATATAATCACATCCCAGTTTTCTATTTCCCTGCTCCTGGTCCAACAGGAACCACAATGACAACCAAAGCCTCGAGGACATCCTTCGTAGACAGAAGGGGAGTCTGCACTCATTGTAGCAATGTTCCTCCTCAGAACAGCATCACTGCACTGAGAGCAAAGGGATTTTTTAAAAGAAGTTTATAAGTGTTTTCATTTGCCTCTCAAGGCATCTCAGGACAGGGCATTTGGTTTCAGACATCTGGGTCAACAAGAACCAATAGGCCTAATTATTATTGATTCGTCATTGTCTCATTGACTGCGGGTCTTTGCACACGGTGAGATTCATTTAGCCTCTACATATATGGTCACTCATGAATTAATGAGATCCCTGGGGGACGGGGCATATGCTTACCCCCTTGACTCCTAACCTCCTCACAGCTGTATGTTTATTCTTTGAATGCAGCCATTCTCCTGCACATTTTTTCAATTATACCTGACCATGTGTGCTATCTGAGTATATCATTCAAAATGAAATGCACTTGGAAAACATTAAAATAACGAATGCACATCATTATTCACATAATTTTAACCTCGCATGATACCTTTCTGGGGTTCTGACTTTGATTCATTTTGCATGTTTTATCAATTCCTTCTCCAATGGCCGTCAGCCCTCTTCCAGCTCGGGAATCACATACTGACTGTTCCAAGTGGATTGCTCTCCCTCCCTCTCATGAACTCCAGGCTCATCCATCCTGTCTCAGAGGGAGAAATTCTTGCTGTCCTAGGCTCATTGTGGGTGATCAGGTACACCAAGCCTTTCCAAACCTAGTTCACTGTTTTGCAATCAGAGTTAATACTTTTACCTTACAGTCCCCCATGAATATTAAATATGGAGTCCTGAGCCCTATAAGATGATAGATGATCAATAAACAGTTCTCTCTTCTTTCCCATCACAGGAGATTAATTTCCAGCTTTAAAAAAAATTCGAGAGACAGGGAAGAATTTTCTCAGACATTATTGCTTACAATCTTAAATACAGACAGCACCCCCTGGAATCTCTCCCCTCCTCTCCCTCTCCACAAATCATGTCATTCTGTGGATTCATAGGCTGCTCAGAAGTATGGTGACCATACTTTCAAACCAAAAACCAGAATACATGGTCTAACCAAAGATACTATGTCCTTTGCCTAACTCAGATGGACCATTTTCTGTCTTTATTTTACTTGAATTTTCTTCCTTATTTTGCACCACCTGACCACTTCTTACACATTTGTTCTCTTTCCCTTATTTCTGGGACACTATATTCTTTTGGCTTTCTTACCTCCACTCTATCTGGTTCTTTTCCCTTCATTGTCCCTTAGATATGTGAAGTCTCCCAGAGATTTGTCCTTGTCCCTCTTCTCACTCTTTATTTATCCTTGGGCGATCTCTTTCTTCTCCCCTGGCTCCAGTTACCCTCTAGGGCTGAGGACTCCCAAATATATGGCCTTATTTCCTGCTCGCTTCGCTCTCATGAGCTCCAGGTCAAATATCCAACCACCCATCAACTGCTTCCTTTTGGATGTCCAAAGGGAACTCAACATAAACATAATGTGACACACATCGTCTTTTCTGGTATACTCGCTTTTCCTTTTGGGTTCCTTGAGCTAATCAAAGCCAATCTCATTGAAGCCATTGCTCAAGCAACCATTTGGGGGCAGAGTCAAGTGGGTACCATTTTTTACTATTCTCTTTCTCCTTTAGTTCCTCAATTTAATTTCTCACCAGGACCTATCAATTTGGGATCTTAAATATTTCTCTTCCCAGCACAACTTTCTCCAGTTCCACTGCTTCTACTTTATTCAGGCCATCTTCAAATGCCTGGATTAGAGATTTGGTCTCCTAACTTTTGCAGTCCTTCCTGGGATTCTTCTAAAATGCCACTCTGATTATGATGCCCATCCCTATCTAAACCCTTCAGCAGATACTCCACATTGTCCTCGAGATGAAGCACAAACTCTGTTGCCTGGCATAAGATGTTCTTTATTATCTAGATCTCCCTACATAACACTGTGTTAAATACATGTTTTCCATTCCTTCTCCCTCCTCACCCCTGCACACACCATGCTGTAGCTGCACTAATCTACTGTTAATTTTCATAATATGCCTGTGAATGTTTGCCTATTTTCCCCCTCTTGCCCAAAATTCTCTTCCTTGCCTTATGAAATTGGTTCACAGAAATTATGGAAATCACAGAAACAAAATAGGTCTGAGAAATAAATGAGATCAAGAAAAATGGATTATCCTGAAAGGAGTAACTGGAAAATCCAGAGAAAGTGGGAGAAAAGCAAGGTTAAGAGAATGAATTAGGAGAACTTCATGCTGACAATCTTAAAGGACCTGAAAACAACAGAATCACAATGAGAAATGAGTACTGATTGCAGGGACCTCAGCAAAGCAACTCAGACCAGGCTGGGCTCCTCTGCTTACATTCCCCCCCTCCTGCAGACTGAGTTCACTGAGGTCAGGGGCCGTGTCTTCCACTCTGTCTCTCCCTCCCCACAAATGGTCTAGTTTACTCTCCATGAGAGTCAAATTAATCCCTTTAAAGGGTAAATCTGATCATGTTTTCCCTGCTCAAGAACTAAAACTTGAATAAAATCCAGTGTCCTTACAATTGTCTACAATGACCCACATGGTTTGGCCCTTGGCTTACATTCTGCCCTCACCAGCCTCCCGCTCTCTCCCAACTTTGTCCCAGCCACAACAGCCTTCCCAATGACCCAGAGTTGCTCAAGGCCTTGGGCCTTGTTGTTCCTTCAGACTGGAGGGACCCTCCCCTACAACCATAGTTTAGTACCACTATTCATTCAGAGTCCTGCTCAAGTGTCATCTCCTCAAGGATGGCTTCCTACCTAAAATAGTTCCCACCCATCACCCCAACATCCCTCACTCCATGTTTCTCCTCACCCATCTCTATTTTTCTTTGGAATGCTTATCAATACCTGGTGTGCAAATGTGTTTTCTCTCTCTCTCTCTCTCTCTCTCTCTCTCTCTCTACACACACACACACAAACACACACACACACACACACACACACGAGTTTGTGTGTGTGTGCGTGTTATGTGAGCATGTCTATGTTTAAGTGTGTGTGTATAATTTCCGTGAAAATGAGACAGGCTAGTAAGACAGGGCAAGTGTAATTAGGGAAACTGAGACAGATAGTTAGATGGCCAAGCAGTTTACAGCCATCTAGTAACTCGAAAAATCCAATCTTTCCTAACCAAGGACACTTAACAGTAAATGATTTACACTTCTCCTCCTCAACCAGGGGAACAAATAGCCTAAATTAGCCTACTCAGGGAGATAGATAGAAGAAATCCTATTAGTGCCATTTGTGCCAACCATACCCAAGGATGGATGAAGTTAAGGGAATAAATCTCATTTTGGCTCATCAGCATAAAGCTGATGACTATTCTATTGAGATCCTCCCCTAAGACCGCCCCTAAAATTCCAGTCCTTTAAAACTCTCAAGAGCAGGACCCAGCACTCTCTCTCTCTGGAGCATGCCTGTACCTTTCCCTCTCCAACTCATTCTTTTCCCCTGGTGCCTTTCTCTCTCCTAAGCTCCAAGGGCCTTTATTTTGCTTCTGTAACTTGTTTCCTGAGCCTTTGCAGCCCAGCTGGCTCACTCCTGCTTACTTCTGTAAATTTATAAATAAACTTTATCTTATAACTTGAGTTCCTGGCTCTGAATTCTTTCTTTGCTGAGGTCTAACTTCACTGGTAACAACTGGTACCATTTCACTGCCAACATTGCCAGTAACAAAATCAGGGACTTTGTGTGTGTGTGTCTGTGTGTGTGTGTGTGTGTGTGTGTGTGTTTCACTTTTGTATCATAAGTGCCTCTAGGAGTCTCATCAGACAGTCTGGAGAATGGACTTTAACCCTTGCTCTACTGCCAACCTGGAATCTAGTACTTATGGACTGTGTCAACATCTCCCCACCGAACCCCACTATCACCAGGACCTCATTCTGAGACAATGGTGGTCAAGGTAGTCTAAGAGAATTAAGACAACATGTAGTTTAGAGGAAAAGAGCTCAAGTTAGGATCAAATGCAAGGCGATCTCTGGCTAAGCAGAACCATTTCTGGCTGTTTGGCCTAACATACAGGGAGACTTTGTTTGTCAGTTACATGCATGGGCACATCTAGCTCGTGTTTACTTAATTTCTAAGCTCACAAGACATTTCTCTTCAGGGATGTCTTGTCTAAAAGGATTATGGTAAATCAAGAGTATAAAATACTAAATCTGTTTATCAACACATGTTTCTACAGTTTCAAATAGGATTTGCTGATGCTAAGCTCTAAGACAGAGGTGGCCTGCTTTTAGAGCCTGAAGTCACACCCAAAGAGGCACATGGTTCTTTATTCCATGGGATTAGTTGTCCTTTCCAAACAGCCCGCTTCACTTTAATAATAATAGCTAAGCCCATTTCTTTCTAAGCCCTGAAGGACAATGGGTCCTATAGTCTTAGAATATTCATAGACCTGATAAGATAAACTTTCCTTTGCAAGGCAATATAAGGAAAGAAAAATGAAAAAGAACAGACATTTATTGAATACATACTCAATAGATAAGCTGGAGATAAAATTTGAGAATCCTCAAATTATAGAAAGAAATAAAGGCAAGAGTGTGGATGGGATCACCTGGGAAAAGAGGGCAAAGAGAGAACCCAGTTATGATGAGCTTTGATGTTATGTTCAAGAAAAAGACCATGAACTTGAGAAGGAGATTAAGGAGTCAGAGACACAGGAGGAAAACTGGAAGAGGGTGACATTCCAGAAAGAAAGCCAAGGAAAAAGAGTGTTAATAAAGGAGAGCAAAAGTATTGGTGCCAGATACTGCTGAGAGCTCAAGGGGCCTGGGTCACATCCTAAGTACTTAGAAGAGGTCACTTAGGACCTTAACAATAAATGTTTCAGGGGCCAATGGTGACAGAATTGACACTGGAGTGGGAAAAGGGGAAGTTCAAAGTGGGGGAATAGTGACCAAGAGTATAGGCAATGCTTTGGTGAAACTTAGTTCCAAAGGGAAACAAGGTGAAACCCAAGCAGGTGGTTGGAAAGGGGTAGGAAGTCAATTCCCGTGTGGAAAGAGTTGGGATTTAAATCCAGGTCTGACTCCAAGACTGAATTCTATTAATGGCTGTTATGCTGCTGTTTCTCTGAGTTTACATGCTAATCCATAAATCCTTCTTTCCTATTTTCAGTAAAAACTACTCACATGAGGTTCATCTATAGGAGAAAGTTGTGGATATTTTGAGTATTTCCTTGCAAAGTCTAACTATCCCTTAGGTTTTGTGTTGAGCTGTAAGATCTTCACAGATTGGCATTTCCATGATCTACTTTCATTTATATAACACCTCTAAAAGAGGGCAGTATTATTGTGATTTTATGGGTGAAGAAACCGAGTCACCAAGGCATTTATGGCAGAACTGACACAAGAATCCCCACTTCTAATTTCCAGCCCTGTGTTCTTGCTACTCCATTATCCTTTCCACAAGAAGTCAAGCAGGTTATGGATGATTGACATCTGCTGTTTCACCCTAGAACAACAATGGAAAAAACTTCCTCTTTTATAATCATTGGTAATAGTAGCAGAAGTAGTAGGAGTTGTCATAATTGTCAGAGTACAGTTTTCATAGCCTTGCCAAAGACATTACCTCACTAATCTCCAAGCGAATTCTGTTATCAGAGGTTGGTTCTCTCATAACTACTCTCCATATTCTGATGAGGACACTTTGTTCAAACATAATACATGTTGGAGCTGGGTATGAATCTAGATCTCTGAGCTCCAAATCCAGTCCTCTTGTCTTTGTGTTAGTGGTTTTTACATGCTGGAGTCCTTCAAGAATCTGATGATAGTTATGGCCCCTCTTTGCAGAAATATTTGCATGAGTGTATCACCAAGCTCTGGTGTTAAGTGTTCACATTACTACTAGGGTGTCATTGCTTCCAGGCCATCTCAGTAGAGGGAGCTAGGAGATGAAGGTATGTATGCTCACACTTCTGTATTTATTTTATTTATATCCATAAAACAATCACAAATTGATTCTAATACCTCTGATTTCCACCCAGTATCATAGGGTTCATTCTAACCTTCCCCTTTCCTGATTTGTGAGAAACCTGTCTCTCACTATACACATATATTTTTTATGTGCTCAATGTAGTATATACATAAAGAAGTTTCAGAATGGTGAACCCATACATCTATGAAAAATAAATTTGGTATTTATGGCACAATATTTATGTACAATTATTTTATCTGTAGCTATACAGCCTATTGTCAAAATATTTTTCCCCAAAGTTACTTAGGTTAGTTCTCCTCTTTCCAAAACCCTCTTTAGTGTGATTATGGTATTCATAACTAACACAATAGGCTCATTTTTTTTAAGTGTTTGTATTTCATTTTACCCATGCCCCACCACACACACGTATCCTGGTATCTATCTATCTCTTTAGCTTTCTTTCTATCTATTTATTTTCAGGGACACATGAAGCATCACTATAGTTCTAATAGTTACAGTTGTACAAAAAGCACTCAGAAAAGTGCCATGCCCGCCTACTGTCCTGTTCCTGTCCCCCTAGTCTTTGCATTTCCTTTCTATCCACCCAGTACAGATAACCAATCTCAGGTTCTGGTTTAACCTTCCTGTTTTTCTTTTGCACAAATGAGTACATACACATATATTTTCTTACATTGCCTGCTATTTACATGAAAGGGAACATATAGTCAACACTTCTTTGCATTCCACTTTCTTTACTTAACGATATATCCTAGCAATCACTCCATATCAGTTATTATTCTGAGTTTTACAGATGAAGAGGCAGGCTTGAAGAGGTTGAATAACTTTCCCAAAGTTACACACCTGGTAAGGAGTAGTAAAGCTGGATTTGAACCCAAGAGGTTTTGAATCCAAATCCATGTTCCTTCTATTACATCAGTTTCTCATCCATGGGTCCTGGCATATTTTGGATTATCTCTAGCTTCTTTGAACTTCCTTAGATCATTTAAAAAGTTAATACCTGTGTGGTCTAGATCACCCAGATGACTGCCTTATAACCACATACTTCCAGGCATTCTCATTTCCCACAGGATCTGAAAATCACCTTTCAGCCTAAAGTGAGTGCCCTCAACATAGCTGGGCATGGAAGCTGTAGGGAACAGGAAGGAAGCAGTTACCTGGCTGTGGCCTTGGCTTGCAGCTCAGGAAAGGCAGCGTGGCCCTGCACCATGTGGTCTATCTGAAAAAAAAAAAAACAAAAAAAAAACAAGAGAGATGGGTCAGTCTCACAGTTTCTCTAGTCTCTATTCCAGCCAGAAAAGATTTATCAAAATGTCTGTTTCTTTCAACTCCTTTTTAACAAAGAATTTAAGAATGTTAAAAAGCCAGCTCAGCAAGAGTGTTTCAGCTCTTACAGAAATCTAGCTTTGCTTAACCTAGTGTTGGCCTCTTGGATTTACAAAACAATGATGATGTATTACAGAACTGTACACCTGAAACCTATATAATTTTATTAACCAATGTGACCCTGATAAATTCAATAAATAAAAAAAATGAAAATAAAAATTAACTTGAATTTTTAAGAAAGAAGTATAAAGAGAAAAGTAACAGGAAATGAAACTCTCAAGGCTATCCTAGCAGCAGCAAGTCCAAGAATGAGGTGTGAGAAAAGGAGTGAGAAGAAGGGGTAACTCAAGGTAAGTGCTGGGGAAGCTGGTGTTGAAGCACTAACCTCTGGGTCATACCTTTTCCACCTCCTGATCCAGGCTCTTACCCCAGGGCAATGCCAGACCCTGAACTACTCATTGTGTCTTACTAATGGAGAAGATGAGTGAAAGACATTGTGAGGAGGAAGACTCAGTTAAGAAAAGAAAAAGAAAAAAGAAAGAAAAGTGTTGTCCCAGAAGAGTCAAGAGAACCTCCTTTGATTGAAGTTATGTCACATGGGAAACTGGAACATACCAGTAGCTCTCCAAGGACAAAGATGTCCGAGCTCCGCGGACAACTATCTTCTTCTCATGTCTAGGATTTTATTCCCTAAGCCACTTGGCAGCTCTAAACAAAATAATATGTAACACGCATCAGGAAGAGGAATGCTTTCCCGTGCTGTTGCTCTGCTTGCTAGAACACACCCAACACAGCATTGGGTTCCTGAACTTAATTTGCGTGTTTTCTCAAAGTTTCCATGAGTCTCTAGAACTCCAAAACAACTATTATGACAGATTTAATTTCATTCAAACGATGAAACAACTGGTTGTTTTGGCCTCATGGAGATAGTCTCTCTGAGGATGCTTCTTGAGAGCCAGGTCTGTGGAGGAAGGTAGAGAACTGGTTCTGGAGCCACAGTGGCTGGGTTTGCAGGCTGGCTCTGATATTAACCAGTTGTGTGACCTTGTGCAACTCACTTAGCTTCTCTGGACCTCAATAACCTCCTTTCCCCTTCCCCAGCTTCCTTTTTAAAACAATATTGCTGGGCCCGGCCAGTATGGCTCTGTGGTTGAGCATCGATCAATGAACCAGGAGGTCACGGTTCCATTCCCCATCATGGCACATGCCTGGCTTGATCCCCAGTAGGGGGCGTGCAGGAGGCAGCCAATCAATGATTCTCTTTCATTAGCAATGTTTCTATCTCTCTCTCCCTCTCCCTTTCTCTCTGAAATCAACAAAAATATATTTAAAAACAACACACAGGATTGCTGGGATTTAGAGAGTATCTCCCATAACCAACAATAGTATAAATACTATCACCTAAAATTTATTGTCTCATTTGCCATCTATACTAATAATAGACAAATATGTAAATTGCTGTACCTCCATGATGCCCACAGCCAATCAGGAGTGTGTATGCAAATTAACCCGACAAAGATGGCGGGCCTGTGGGTGGTGCACATGTGCACAGGCACCTAGTGGCTAGAGGTGGGTGTTCCCGCCCCCCTGCTGCTCAGGGCCTACACGCGCTGGTGCCGAGTGGCCAGGGTCCTGGGGACACCATTAGAGTGTCCATTCCTGTCAGCCGGGCCTGGGGGCAGCTGAAGTTTGCAGTCCTTTTGGTTTGTGCAGCCCCTGGACCGGAAGCAGAAGCCCAGAGTGTGGGAGCACCAGGAATGCTGGGAATCGTAGTTCTGGTGGCAGACGCATTACAGAATCTCCTAGACACTAGAACAAAGTGAGCCTGGAGCAAGTTACTGTTGCAGGTGGGGGATGGAGGGAAAGCAAAGGTGAGAGACATAAGTTAAGTCAGAGTGTCGAGGAAAAATTAAAGGGAAGATATCCTGCAACTTCTAGGAAATCTCCACCAATGGAGCAAAGAAAAAAAAAAAAGACCTCAATTATTCTGTGAGCACCAAACAAAACTGGATTGGGGTCTCAGACAATTTGCTCATATGATTTCAAAGACAGACAGAAACTCCTGGATTGGAGAGGTGCAGTTCAGGCTGAGGGATCCAACCCCTGTGCACGAATCTTCGTGCACCGGGCCCCTAGTATATTAATAATAAGCTAAGCATTTCATATATATTATCTCATTTATTCCTTACAATACCTCCATGGAAAAGACACTATTGATCAGTATGGAGATGAGAAACTGGGAGTAAAGGAGATAAAGTAACTTGCCCAAGGTCACAGGGGAATAAGTGACAGATCTTTTGTTTTTAACCAGATCTCTCTGTATCGAAAGTCCTTATTTTTGACTACTATGCCACATTATCTATTAAACTTCCAGGTATAATATAATTTGTTGAACTCTATTTGTATAGTTTTGCAGAATATTTCAATGTTATAGCAAAGCAATTGGTCATTTTGGGGAGAAATGCAGGTTTTGAAGGCTTATTTCCTACTGGGTTAGCGTGATGAGGAATATTCTGGACCTTAAAGAGGCTGCATCAGTAAGGCTTTACTTCATTTGATGCTAATTTTGATGGGAAGTACTTTAGGAGGTGAGAGAAGGGATCCTACATAATAAAAGGCTAATATGCAAATTGACAGAATGGTGGCATCACCAGTTGCTATGATGAGCACTGACCACCAGGAGGCAGACACTTAACACAGGAGCTGCCTCCTGGTGGTCAGTGCGCTCCCATGGGGGAGCACCACTCAGCCAGAAGCTGGGTTCACGGCTAGCGAGTGTACTGGAGGTGGTGGGAGCCTCTCCTGCCTCCGCAGCAGCGCTCAGGATTTCTGATTGATGGCTTATGCCTGCTCCCCACAGCGGGTTGGTCTAAGCCATCAGTCAGACATCCCCCGAGGGCTCCCGGACTGTGAGAAGGCACAGTCCGGGCTGAGGGACCTACCCTAGTGAGTGCACGAATTTCGTGCACTGGGCCTCTGGTATTTAAATAAGCTCCCAGGAGGAAGCACAGAACTTAGCATGTGTGGTGCATGCATAACGGCAGTTATTCAGTATTTACTGAATGCCGAATGCATCAGGTACTGTGCGTAGCCTCCAGGAGCACAGTGGAAAATAAGAAAGATAATACAATACATAGTAGCATTGAGATCAATAATTTGGCAATTATAGTATAGTTGCGGGAGGTGAGGCTTCAGCTGAGAGGCCAAGAACAGGCAGTTTGGAGGAGAAAAGAGTTGAAGGCAAGGCATGCGCAAAGGAGATGGTGATGAGTAAAGAGATGAAGATGGAGAGACATGTGGTTACAGACAATATGGAGACTGATCAAGCCCTATGCCTTGAATATTACAGATGCTCAGTAAACATTTGTTGAATAAAGGTAGGATGCATGAACCATACGGAGGCACACCACAGGCTCACAGAGTACCATGTACTTCTTGGTAGCACTTACCACATATCACCTGGGTGTCTATTTGTGAGAGGCACAATTTGGTCACAAGGTAACTGTATATTAAATTAGAGAATAAGTGAAGTGTTGGAAATAGGGAATAAATGAGGAGCATGGGGACAGAGAGTGGGTCTTAAAAGTCAGGTAAGTGTTTCAGTGTTCAGAGTTTTATTGAATTCGAGGCCTTAGAAAATTATTTTGATTTAGGGAGCAAAAGGATAAAAAAAAAAAAAAGTGAAGGAACATAAGTCTGCTAGAGTCTACAGGCCAGGGAGATGAGTAGGCATAGATAGTAGGAAATGCAGGCCCGCTCAGAGGCTAATACTAGGAACACAAGGCATGAATACTCCCTGTGCAGGTTCTGTGGTGGCATTTGTGAAGTTCTTTCACAATTCTTAGTTTATACATCAGTCTTTTACTCTACACCCTGAGCGATTTTAAATCAAGAGCCTCATTATGTCCCAGTCCCCTAGTGCCTATTATAATGCCTAACATCTTGAAGAAATGAATGAGATATATTTTGAAGAAAATGAAACAAAATTAGTGACTAATCAGTTACAGAATATAAGAAAATCTGAGTCAAGGATGAGTAAACTTTTGGGTCTAACAAAAAAAAAGTATATATTTGTTAATCCTCCCCTGAGGATATTTTTTCACCATTGATTTTTAGAGAGAGTATAAAGGAGGGAGGGGAAGAGGGAGAGAAAGGAGATATAGATGTATGTGAGAGAGACACAGTGACTGGTTGCCTCCTGCATGCACCCCTACCAGGGCTGGGGATCAAACCTGCAACCCAGGTACCTGCCCTTGATCAAGAATCAAACCCGCGACTCTCTGGTGTGTGGGCCGATGCTCTAACCTGAGCACACCGGCCCAGGTGTATTTTCTATATTTCTGATGCTCTGATATCTGGGGCCTTACTGATCCTGGAGTGGCAGCCTCTCCTAGGACAAGCCAATTCCTAGAGATAGTAAAGGATTCAGCTCACCTGTGAGCATGCCTTTTATGCAAACTAACTAATCCAGAGGCCACCTCCCCACACCTTATCTATGGACCACAGTTTTTCTGTTCTCATTGCCCTAGGGCCAGGTACCACACAATGGGACAAGCCCGGTGCTTCACGCGTGGCCCTGCATGGCATGGCATGCTCCCTCCTCTTGAGAACTGAGAGCAACAAACTTCTTTCAGTGGCAATATCACCTGATCTGCTGACCTCATCATACTTGAATACAAATAAAATCTACATTTTAAAACAGTGGTTTAGTGGAAAGAACATGCCCTTTGGAAACAGACAGGCTTGAGTCCAAATTCATGGTCTGTACTTACATTCTGTGCTATGTATGAAAAGTTACTTTACTTCTCAGAACCTCATTTCCTACAACAGTAACATAGGGTTAATAAAATTTGCTTTTCAGGAAAGGTTGTGGTGAGTGGTATATAGGTGGCGTTCAGTTCATAATGCCTATTGCTAAAAAGAAGGGGTACCACCAAAAGAGTAAAAATAGCTGGGAGAACAGAATCGCAAATGGTCAGCTGCATTTTTGTTTGTTTGTTTTTCATAGCATCTGGTGGTAAAGGCCCACCCTGATCAGCAAAGACCAAGCCAGTTTGTCAAATAACTGAGCATTCATTTCAAGAGCCTGGAGTGCCTGTTCCTAGGGTTGGTCTCTCCACTTACGTTTGATTTGCTAATGCATTTAGCACAATATAGAAGAACACAGTGTCCCATTAGTGGTTACTTGTTTTCCAATGAAATAACCAGTTTAACCACAATCACTGTATTTGCCAAGTGGTTTGCCTTAGAAATATATAGACAGAGCTATTCTAACTCTAGTTCTATTTTCTTTTCCCCTACATCTTCTCAGATTTCAGCTCTGAGAGCAAGCAGTTAGAAGGGTAGGCAGAAAAGTCTACCAACTATTTGGTTAGTTAGGAAGCCCGCGCTGGATTGTGTCAGATCTTCAAGATGGCTCTAGATCAAGAGGGAGAGGCCACCTTACAATATATAACTTGGGTTAGATTTCTGGCCCTTCCTTACAAAGGTGGCATCTGCCTTTAGAACATGGGAGGAATAGAAATGCAATATAGTATAACACAGTGATCAAAAATGGTCAGTATGAGGTGGCATCTGGCCCACAGATGTATTTTATTTGGGAAATAGAATGCTTTTTAAAAAATGAGCCAATATTTTAAAATTTGAAGATTTTACTTAATATCCATACTTGGGTTTCTTTTGAAGATATGGGCCACCCATGCTCCCTTATGACAAGAATCAGCTGGAGCAGAGTGGTGACTGATCCCTCAGACAGTCTGTAAGAAGCACCACTACTCCCTATCACGTCCCAACAACAGACACAGATTTCATCAATGTATCATCAGAACTGCACTAATACTTCATTGTCGTGGAAATCTATTTCTCTATGCCCTTCTCTCTGTCAAAGGAGGGATCATGGAATTCAGCCCTAGAGTACGAGTTGAAAGAAAAATTTCTCTGTGGGAGTAGAAAAAATATTTATTTGCCAAGTCTGTTTATTCATTTGCGCTGACTGCTTCGGGTATTTGAGGTTTTGACCCTTGCAGAGAAAGCACAGACAAGAAATCCTGAGACCCAATTTCATTTCTGACTCAGGGCATGATTGTGGACGAGAACATGTCTAGTTCTCTCTGTTAAACATTTAACAAATTAACATGACAAATACACAACTGTTTGTAAACTTACACAGAGAACTACATTGCCTGAGATATTAAAACTGTTGGCAAAAAGTTCACATGCAAGGAAACCCGTAACAAAGGCAAACTTAGAGTTGAAGAATTTTAGGTTCTATTTTGCTAAGACAAAGACATCTTATTGCATGAAGAGTTTTTCTGTATTAAAATCAGTTTCATGTATGAGTCTTGAGGCTGTATTTCATCTTGCTTTGCAGATATAGAAATCATTAGGCACAGAGAAATGGTCATCACTTGCCACACCTGCCTTCTTTCCACTAGTATTTACTTGTAGTGTCGCTTTTTTTCATCTAAGCTATTCCAGCTCTTCATTTACCTAGTTTTGTAATTTAAAGTGAAAACATTTTGCCTGATTTTTCCCAGCTTTAAAACTATCATGAAAATCTAAGGAAAGAAGAAAGCCCAACCTAAGAACAACCAACATTCCTAGAAGAAAATGCCATCTTTTTTTTTTTTTTTTTACAACTTAATATTGGTTTTATGTAGAACAACTTCACTTACAAGTGGATGAATTCAGATTTAATGCAGAACTAGTTTAGTCAGTTTTATTCACCATCAAAGCTGGTTGCTTTGTGTGTTTTTGTAGTTTAATTAGTTCACTTACTAGAATGTGATATATGGCTACCTTGTGCCAACCACCAATCTAATAATCAGGATACACAGATAAATGAAAGTCACTGCCTGTGAGTGGAAGATGGGCATGCCAATATTCTAATATGGCCTTGATGGTAAGTTTCTTTACAGAGTCAACAAATGAATTAATTGAACACCTACTCTGTTCTAGTCCTAGTAAGTAAGCACAGGGGATTTATTGCAATTAAGACAGATGTAAACTGTGTCCAAATGGAGACTATATTCTACTGAAAGATAGGGACAGTCAATAAATAAGTATAATAATTACAGAGAGATTAGTGATTTGAAGGACTGATTTAAATAGAGGGTTTAGGGAAAAGGTGGAGGTTAAATTCAAACTAAGACATAAAAAAAAAGAATCAATAATTTCTAAGTAAAGAGAATAAAAAAGGCAAAGATTCTGTAGTGAGTAGAGCATCATATGTCAGGAATTGGCAAGAATGCAGTGAGACTCCACTAGAGTAAGCATGTAGGAAAGATGTGTGAAATGAGGATAGGGAGCTAGGAAGTAGGGAGAATCAAGCAGGCTGTGGCAATGGCTTTAGATTTTATTCTAAGCACAATGGAAGACACAGAAGACTCAGGGTACTAATGTAATCCTATTTGCTTTAAAAGAAATAATTCAGATTTTTGCCTGAGGACATGCCCCAATCAAAGTCATAGAGGATTGCTAATACTCAAGACATATGCAGTCTTCTGGGCTAAGAAATGAGAGGTCAGAGTTCAAGGCAACCATAGCAGCTAGTAGTAAGGTGGGGGTAGTGGGAACCATAGAAAGGGAGCTCAGCATTATGCATATAAATGCAATACTAATCTTTGGATGATTTCTGAATTACATTATAAGTAACCCAGCAAAGAACTCAAGAGGGATTTCAGAAGGTGCTAGCACAGGAGAGACAAAATCTGAAGTTCAAATTGAGCCAAATAAATTATCTTTACTAAAGCAAACAAACAAAAAATCAATACTCTTTAGAGAAATGAGAATCCAGTGTCTTAGAATATATCAAAGCACAATGTTATAAATATGACCTCATATTACTAGACATAGAGAAATAGAAAAATTAACCCACCTTTAGAGAAAACCATTTAATGAACAATGACCCTGAGATGACACAAATGTTAGAATTAGAAGACAAAAAATTTAAAGCTGATAATTTAACAGTGCTTAAGGATATAAAGGGTAATATTATCATAATTAATACAGAGATAGAAAATAGCAAAGAAATAGAAACTACTAAAAATGAAAATTCTATGACTACCATCAACAAATGACAAGTGCTGGCAAGGATGTGGAGAAAAAGGAACCCTAGTACAATGCTGGTGGGAATACAGACTAGTGCGGCCAGTATAGAAAACAGTATGGAGTTTCTTTAAAAAATTAAATATGGAACTGCCATTTGATCCAGTGATCCCATTTCTGGGAATATATTCTAAGAAACCCAAAACACCAATCAGAAAGAAAGTATGCACTCCTATGTTCATAGCAGCACAATTTACAATAGCTAAGATCTAGAAACAGCCCAAGTGCCCATTAGCAGATGAGTGGATAAAACAACTGTGGTACATCTACACAATGGAATACTATGCAGCAGTAAAAAATAAGGATATCTTACCCTTTGAGGCAGCATGGAGGGACCTGGAGAGTATTATGCTAAGTGAAATAAGCCAGTCAGAGAAAGACAAGTATCACATGATCTCACTCATATGTGGAATCCAATGAATAAAATAAATGCGTGAACAAAATAGACCCAGAGACATGGAAGCATGGAACAGAGTGTGGAATCTGAGAGGGAAGAGGGTAGGGGTGGGAAGTGATCAACCAAAGAACTTGTATGCATATATACATAACTCATGGATACAGGCAATAGGGTGGTGAAGGCTGGTAGTGGGGGGGCAGAGGTATGCTAGAAGGGGTCAATGAGGGAAAAAGAGGACATATGTAAAACTTTCAACAATAAAGATTTAAAGCCAAAAAAGGAAGAAAAAATCTAGTATTGGTAAATATAATATCTGAAATAAATATTTAATGGATCGGCCTAGCAGCTAACTGGAGGTAACAGAGAAAAGAGTCAATGAACTTGAAAACAGACCTAACAGAAAGAATATCTAATTGAGGGGGAGAGGGAAGAAAAAAAACCTCAGAATCCCTCAGGGGCCTGTGGAATACTAGTCAAAATTTTTAAATATGTGTACTTGGAGTTACAGCAGAACAAGTGAGAACAAATAGAGTAGAAAAAGATATTTAAATAAATAGATGCTAAAATTTCCCCATATTTGGTGAAAGACACCAATCTACAAATTCAAATCTGGAGGAAGAAGGATAAAACCAAAGACCACCACACCTGAGCACACCATACTAAAAACCAGGTATTAACAGAAAATCTTAAAAATAGCCAGAGAAAAATAATATATACTGTACATAGCAGAAGAACAATACAAATGATGGTTGAGCCCTAGCTGGTTTGGCTCAGTGGTTAAGTGTGGGCCTGCAGACCAAAGGGTCCCGGGTTTGATTCTGGTCAAGGGCATATACCTTGGTTGCAGGGTCCTCCCTGGCCGGGCCCTGGTCTGGTGCATGCAGGAGGCAACCAATCGATGTGTTTCTTTCACATTGATGTTTCTCTCTGTCTTTCCCTCTCTTTCCTCCGCTCTCCCTAAAAATCAATGGAAAAATATCCTTGGGTGAGAATTAATAAAAAAACAAAAACAAAAAGCAAATGATGGTTGACTTCTCATAAGAAAAAAATGATGCCTAAAAAGTATATAGATAAATGCAAATAAAATTCTGAAAATTGAAAAATATTCAATAAATCCAAAAGACGGCAGAAAAGAAGAAACGGAGAAAAAAAGATAATAGGCATAATAAATAGCAAAATGGAAGACCTAAATCCAACCATATTCATCTTTACATTAAATGTAGATAGATAAACACTCTAAAAAGGCAGAGATTACAAGACTATAGAAAAGCAAGACCCAACTCTATTCCATGTACAAAAGATGCACTTGACATAGATAGTGACAGAGAAATTATGGTTCGGTCAATGGTGCTGGGAGAGGAGATGGAGAACCAAAGATGAACTGGTGATATATATTTTGGACTTAGAATCAATAGCACTTTGTAATGGATTGGATGTCGGCATAGAGGGCAAATGAGTTAAGAATTAATCCTAATTTTCTGGCTTTAATAAAAAAATGATGGTGCTCTTTACTAAGATGAAGACAAATAATGGAAGCTTACCTTAGGGGGTGTATCAGTTACTACAGTCAGAAACCTGGGACTAATTCTTGACTTCTTCCTCCCCCTGCCTCCCTGACATCTAATCAATCTTCTACATTGATAACAATGCTATCCTTCAAAAATGGACCGCTCTCTTTTCTGTACACTTCACGTCCACTCCATCAGGAAATCCTGTTGGGTCTATCTTCAAAATAAATAAAAATTTGACCACTTTTTACCAGATCCCCTGCCATTGACTGGATTATAGCTGGACTATTTCCTCTCTCTGGTCACCTGCTTCCATCTCCCCCACTCTCACCCCAGAGATTATTCCCAACATAGCAGGGAGCAGCCAGAAGGATCCCTTAAAAACCTGTCATATCATATCTCTCCTGTGCTCATTAGTCTCCAATGGCTTTCCATTTCACTTGGAATAAAAGCTAAAATTCCTATAGTGGCCCCTGATTACTAGGTGTAGCGGTTAATAATACGGATTTTTTTCAATAAATGGAGTTACACATATGTTGATATATATGCGATTTGATATGTATGTTATTCTGTTGTATTGACAACAAGCTTCAAAACTTCCTATGTCAAATTTTCTGAAGATGTTAGCATCATAGATATTTTTATGCTTAAAAATGTCAAATTTCGTGCCAAAAAAAGAGCATTTGTGGTAAGTTTTACTTCATTACTTTATTTTGAAGAAAAGTGCTGCTGAAGACTTCGGGAAGCTTATGGTGAACATGCTCCACCTCAAGATACTTGTGAACGCTGGTTTACATGCTTTAAAAGTGATGATTTCGATGTGAAAGACAAAGAACGTCCAGGTCAACTGAAAAAGTTTGAAGACCAACAATTACAAGCATTATTGGATGAAGATGCCTGTCAAACTCAAAACCAACTTGCAGAAAGATTAAACGTTGCTCAGCAAACAATTTCCGATCGTTTACAAGCAGTGGGAAAGATTTTAAAGGAAGGAAAATGGGTGCCACATCAACTGAACGAAAGACAAATGGAAAACCGAAAAGTCATCAGTAAAATGTTGCTTCAACAGCACAAAAGAAAGTCTTTTTTGCATCGAATTGTGACTGGTGATGAAAAGTGGATTTTGAGAATACCAAATGCACAAAATAATGGGTTAATCCAGGTCAACCATCAACATCGACTGCAAGGCGAAATCGCTTTGGAAAGAAGACAATGCTCTGCGTTTGGTGGGATTAGGAAGGTGTGGTGTATTATGAGCTTCTAAAACCAGGTGAAACTGTTAATACTGATCACTACTGACAACAAATAATCAATTTGAACCATGCTTTGATCGTGAAATGACCAGAATGGGCCAGAAGACACGGCAAAGTAATTTTGCTTCATGATAACGCACCATCACACACTTCAAAACCAATTAAAGACACATTAAAAGATCTTGCCTCGGAAGTATTAACCCACCTGCTGTATTCACCAGACCTTGCTCCTTCAGATTACCACTTGTTCCTATCTATGGCACATGCACTTTCTGAGCAGCACTTCAATACATACAAAGAAGTGGAAAATTGGCTCTCTGAATGGTTTGCCTCAAAACAAGAAAAGTTCTATTGGGACAGTATCCACAAATTACCTAAAGATGGGGGAAATGTGTAGCTAGCGATGGACATTACTTTGAATAAAGCACTTTTGATGTTTTTCTTGAAATTATGGTGTTTTCTTTGATTACAAACTCTGCATTATTAACCGGCACCCCTAGTACCTCTTTGAACTTATTCCCTACAACTCTCACTTTGGTTCACTCTGCTCTATCCATGTGGCCTCCTTGCTATTTCTGTAATGCCCAGGCAGGCAACCTCCTCAGGATGTTTGCACTGGTTGTTCCCTAGGCCTGGTAGGATCTTCTCCGGCTTTCCTTTCCTTCCTTGTTTGTTTGAATGTCATTTCAATGAGGTCTACCTTGACCTCATTTAAAATTGCAAATTGCTTGCTGAATCACAAGCTTTCCTTCTCTATTACTTTGAACAACTTATATCACCAAATAAGATTAATTTACTTATTGCTTTATCATGTTCTTGTGTATTATCTGTCTCCTCTTGTTAGTTTGTAAGCTTGACAAGGGGACAGATTTTTGGAGGGGGGACAGAAGAGGCTGTTTTAGTCACGGATATTTTTTTTTTCATTCAGAACAGTGCCTAGCACATAGTAGGCACTCAGTAAATAGTAGCTGTGAAAATAAATTCTTCCTATACAATAAAGAGATAATAGGCAAATAGTCATTGCACCGTGAAGGTAATGACCGATCAGCAGAAGGGTGCCCAGCAAGCTACAGTGTGGTGGAAAGCGGCGATGGGCGGGCGGCCAGCTGAGGCAAGCAGCAGCAAGCTACTTACACACAGATTTGTGAGCAGGACCACTGGTATCACTATAAGAAGATTGGACTTTATTCCATAGATCATTGGAGAGCTATCAAAAGTGACGGGGTCATATCTAGGTTTAGAAAGATTGCTTTAACTGCAATCTTTAGAGAGGGTATTGTGGACCGAAAGTCTGTATCTTCCCAGCATTCATACATTGAAATCCTAATCACAATATAATGGTGCTGGGTGCCGGGGCCTTAGGGAGGTGATTAGGTCATGAGAGTGGATGGAGTCCATGAATGGGATTAGTGCCCTTAGAAGGGTCTGAAGAGTCCAGAATTCTCCCCTTCAGCCATGTGAAGACACAAAAAGATGGCCCTCTGCAACCCGGAAAAGGGCTCTGGCCATGCTGACACCGGATCTAGACTTCCATCCTCTAGAATTGTGAGAAGTACATTTCTGTTGGATGTAAGCCACCCAGCCTATGCTACCTTGTTATAGCAGCCCCAACTGACATAGGAATTAGAAGGGAAAAGAGTAGAAGCAAGAAGGGAATTGGCTGTGTAGGAATCTGGGTTGTATAGAAAAAATATAGTGAATGCCTGGGCAGGAGAGATCCAGGAGCCATTTGTTTACGCAGTTGGTCCCTGTATCCATGAAGTCATTCCAATTAGCTAATATGAAATGCTGGGGACACACCTATATGTCTACACATAGATGCTGTCAATACTGATATGCGTACGTCTCTCTCATGGCCTCACAAAGCCTGCCAACTGCACTTGCTTCACAACGCTTGAACAGAAAGTCACTAACTGACAGTAATTGCTTCTCAAGGGAATCTACAAGAGAATTCTAAGAAACACTCAGAAACATATATCTACACAAGTCAGACCCAGTTCTGGAAAGGTCTGGGGCTTGCGGGAGATGACGGGTTTGAATCAGGCTCTCCCACTTACAACGGAAAGACCTTGATCAAGTTCCCTTACTGTTCTGTTTATTCTGTTCTATTTATTCACTAGTAAAATTGACATCATAACACACATACACATGCTGCGAAGATCAGATAAAATACTGCATCTTAACAGAGCCTAAAAGCGCTTGGCACTTAACACATATCCCCAGCAGGCTGAAGGGCAGTGCAATCTACTGTTATGTGCAGTAATAAATTATAACTATCAGTTGTATATCCAACTTTCCCATAAGATAACAAGCTACTAGAAGACAGGAATCATGTGATAATATTCTCGACTGGCTCAGAGTAATCACGAATGAATGAAATCACTACCTCAGCACTGTGAATACTGCAAGCTCTTCACACACAGGCTGTCTTCCTAAGGCTAGCCCCAGGCTGACTGGCATTGATAATGAGGGAGGAGGCCAGGCAAACTGCTACATTGTGACCTTGTGGCTCAAGTTCATAAATTTAAATTCTGGGTTCAAACAATTCAAAGGTAAACCCCAACCCAAG